>NC_085137.1:392196214-392796214 GCF_035046485.1 Aedes albopictus
TATTTGAATAAAGGAAATATAAGAGAAGTTACATATCCCATTTTCTCAAAATATTTCGTTTCCCTAATTTTTAAAAATACTGAACTTTTTTTTTATCTGTATTAACAAGATTTTTAGCTCTAGGCTAGTTCATCTCGGGACCCACGCTTTACTTCCCTTCCGAAGGAAGAACTCACATTTTGTGAGTTTGTCGGGAGTGGGATTCGATCCCAGGTCCTCGGCGTGATAGTCAAGTGTTCTAACCATCCAACCAAGTTCCGCTCCCCCCACTGACCTTTTTGTAACTAAGGAATTTTTACCACGCTCTTAAATTTAATATAATCAACAATACCATTTTCATGATTTTTCTGCGCTCTCTTTAACAAAAAGAAGTAGTTTATGCGATTGTTTCAGTTTTTTTCCCAAAAAATAGGTTTCTAGAGCAATTAGTTAATTTTTGATGAATCGTCGAAAAAAGCTTGAAAATAAGACATTTTTAAAATACCACTTTTAGGTGGATTAATACTTTTTAGAATCTCAAACTCATATCCATCATACAATGTATTTGTCGGAGAGCATCCGACCGAAATAGTGTTCGACCTCCACACGACCTTTGCTGAACGTACCTTCAATTTCCCTCGTCCATTCCAGCTATCCAATTTCGGTATTCCAGCTGGCCCGTATCCTTCGTTAGTTTGTCGTCATCGGTAGACCTTCTTCATCACATGCAGCAAAAAGCACCACAGGTTCACACGAAAACACTTTATTCCTAAAAAACTAAAAAACTACTCAATTTATTCCAACTTAAACTACGTAGATTTATTCTTAACACTAAACACACAACAAGTTAAATTTGGTCAAGGGTATGCCCCATGCGACTGATCGAGACGACGTACTGAGGATTAACTGACTTCGCTAATTCTCTCTGCTTCCGCTGACCGTCGATAACCATCCACTCTGTAATGGTAGTGGACCGTACCGATGTCCACGAAGCTGTGAAGCGGTTCACTAGTTTCACCGTGGAGTACCTGAATGCGGCGAGCAACACCAACCGTTTGCAGACAGAATTATTGATAAAGTAGCATCAACCTTGACCAGAACTATATGACCGTGCTTTGATGTCAATGCGGATCAAATTTGGTTTCCTTGACCCATTCTCACACCCTCGTAGGTGTAAGAATGGGTCATTTTTCAAACACTTGTAGTTTTAAGAAAAATTGACGAACTCCAAATATTTATGCATCATTTGTGCATGCATTACCAAAGATCACATACCAGTGATCGAAGGACTTTTTCACGGAAAGAAGCAAAAGTTATTGAACAATTAGTGTAGAAGTATGCATTTTGACCCATTCTAGCCACAACGACGGTAATTCTTAATATGGGACAACTGATGTCATTTTTTCAAGAGCGTACTAGTACAGGGGGCGCTGAAAATAGGAATCCTTGAGTAACCAGCTCTGATTTTACCATGATATCACTGCCTGAAACCCCATGAAACGCCTTTGAAAGCCCCCGAATCTCCCAAAACATCCCTGAAACTTCCCTGAAATCTCACGGAAAGCCCCTGAGACCAGGGTTGCAAAAAAAATGAAAGCATGCAACGAACGTGAGTTTTTGTTTTTGTCTTTTCACCACACCGCTTCTGACGTTGAAGCCTCTTTCCTTCACGGAGGTGGGTGGGAAGAGAATAAAAATTCTCTCGTCACTCACATCGTGGCGACGGCGAGATTCAATAACAACATTTTCCCTGTCATTGGCACTCAAAAGAGAAAATTCACCAAGCTTGCTTATGGGTGCCGTTGTTGACATGAAGCATCCATAAGCGCAGAGCGTGTGTTGATGATGGTGGAGTCATTACGTCCACAAAGTAGTTGAGTTTTTCAAGTATCTCACAACGGAGCTGAAAATGAATGCCTGATGCATTTAGTTCAGCACAATTTCATTCAATTGAATGTGACTTTTTCAACCCTGCCTGAGACCCCCTGAAGCGCCTCTGGGTTCCCTTTAAACCCCCTGAAATACCTCTGAAACTTACTGGAAAGCTCTTGAACTTGCCCTTGAACTTGAATATTCCTGGAAAGCTGATTAAATTCCTTGAAACCCCTGGAACGTTCCTGATATCCCCTAAATCCCACCTGAAACCCACTGGAACACCCGTGGATCTTCCTACAACACCCCTGATGCCCATTGAAAACCTGTGGAACGCTTCTGAAACTTTTTGAATCCCGCTGGATCACAAATGAAACCCCCTAAATCTCAAAGTAAGGCCCCTGAAACCCCCTAGAACACTCCAAGCAACACACATGGTCACAAAACAGTCACGGCAGCGCCAGTAATGGTTGCACAGTAAGCCACAAAGACTTCTGTGCAACTCTTACATACGCTGCTGCGAATATTTTGTAACCATGTGTGTTGCTTGGGACGACAGAAACCCCTTGAAAACCATTGGAACACTCTTGTACAAGGATGCCATACATACAGTTTTTTTTCTGTATTGTACAGATTTTTTTAGCATCGGCACATATGGTTTATATTATAAATTTATACGATAACGGTACATACGATTTCATATGAAATATGGATTTTTGAGCTAGGGGGTAGATATTTTTTGTATGAGGTACAGATTTTTCCTCCGAATTTTATATAGAATACAGATTTTTGAAAAAGTGATACAGATTAAAAAAAATCATTTATTTCTGCTGGATGTTTCTGTAACCTGCTGGAACATCCCGTTACGTCCATAATTTCCCATCAAACACCCTTGGGACTTCTGAAACTTCCTGAAACTCCTTTGAAGGCCTCTAAAGCTCTTAAACGCTTTTGAATCCCCCATATCCGCTGGAACACCTAGGAACTTCCCTGAAACCCCACGTGCCACTGAAGCCTCTGAGATATCCTAAGATCCCCTCAAACACTCTGAAACGCCCCTGAAACCCCTTGAAACCCTTAGAATGCTCGCAAAACCCGCTAGAACACCCTGTAACATCCCTGAAACCCCTTGAAGTCTCATGAAACACTGCTGGAACTAAACTTAAATCTAAAACCTCGCGAAACATTACACTGCATAACAAAAAATAACTTCTGATCTGTCTCAAGAGCAAACTTATGTGACTCTGATAGATTTTGGGCCGCTGAATCCGAATCTGGGCTCAGATTTGTTCTAGCACGTCACAATTTTGAGCTATACCTCAATTTATAGGGCAACATATGCGATTTTGGGCTTTTTTGACTGCAAGCCATTAAGCATGGAAATATATTTTTTAACCAAGCAAAGCATAAAATGGTCAATTAACATCTAAATTAACGACTCATGTTAAATATTTCGTATTACCAAGTTTAATCGTGATCACCGTAATAACACTTTTTAAAAACTACATTTCGAGATAACCCCTCCCGCGAGAGACGAACCAGACAAGGCACAATGGTCGGAAAAACATAAAGTTCGGCCAAAACTCTTTTTATGTGTTTAATCGAAGTTATAGGTTGTCTAGATATGTTATATAGTATTTTTAGTGTTTAAAAAGGGGTATTCAAAAATTACGTAACTTTTATAATTTCAAAAAAACAGTAAAAATCAGTAAACCCCACATGTTTTGCGTTTTTTGTTAAAAAATAAATTTGAATTTAATTAAATGATCATCTTTAGATAAATCCAATTAAGTTTGTTCAAAACGTTTGAAAAATGTGGGAAAATAAATACTATTTCAGCCAAAAATGGAAAAATAACGTAAAATATATGAAAAAAATGACTTTTTTAAATAGCTCTAATTTGAAAAACTGCAAATTTCTGCAAAATATTAAAAGGTTTTTATGTAGCCCTAAGCATGATGCTTAAGATGTACTATTCGAAATTGCGGCGACACGTGACGACACGAACCGTTTTTTAACTTTAAAACTACCAAAATTTCTAAGGTACAATATATAAAAATTTGAAAAGTTTGGTGACATATTAGTTTTGCACCATGCGTGCATTCAAACAGTCCAATAATAAGCTTTCATATGCTGGATAACATAAAACATGTATTCCATTCTCAAAATATTATTATTTAATTTTTTTTTCGCAAAATTCATTTTTCAATTTTATGACTTAGGCCACTTTGGCAGTGAAAATGTAATTCAAATACAAAAGCTGGTTTGCTTTAAATTAAGAATCATAAAACTACAATACATTATCTTTGTAATAAGGTGAAATAAAGTTTAAAAATATCAATTTCGTTTTTTGAGAGTTTTGGCCGCCCCTTTGTATGGAGCCCGACCAATGTGCAAGGGCTGAAAGTCTTTGAAATGAAGAAAAATCAATCAAATCAAGCCTAACTTTACCAAACACCGTATGTAACATATGTAAACAAAAAAGAGATTTACATATGGGGCGCTAAATTTCGTTAAGGACTACTTGAATCACTCACCTTTGGGAATGATTTGTGAAAAAATACCCGGATTTTTCACGTTTCTGAAATGCTCAATGTATGAGTTGCTATGGGAACACCGAACTTCCCCATAGATTTTCTCCGCTCGTGGATTTTATTAGATACGTTGTTTGGTAAAGTTAGGCTTGAAATCAATAACCCCTCCTTCTTATGATGGGTGCGCGCTACAATGGGCTGTTACTTTGGTTCTAGTACTCCAATATTTCTGAAATTTGGAATGCTAATATACTTTCAGGTTGTTGTTAATTTTCTCTTAGAATTTCCCTGTTAAATGAATTTCCAGAAATCGAAATTTTCCAAGAAGTTCTTTCCAGGAGTATTCTCGAAGAAAATCTTCAGAAGTAATTCCTGAGATTTTACTAGAGCTCCTCCATGGATTTTTTCAGAAGCATTTTTACGAATTTTCTGCAGGAGTCTCTCCGGGGATGTCTTCTACAGGTTTTCCCTGTATTCCTCACCGGATTTCGTCTGACTTTCTTTCTGTAGATTCTTGAAGAACTTTCTGTGAGCTTAGTTTCCTAGTTCTGAGTTTCTTCCAGGATATTTCTCTTATGTTTTTGAAGAATTTGTTTCGGATTTTCTCTCTGGAGTTGCCTTAGAAGGTTCCTTCCAGTGTTGCCTCCACGACCGGCATGTCATTCAAAATTTTAAAGGTTTATGTTGGATTTTCTATAAATGTTTTTTCCGGGCCAGGTGCTGTTCCAGAGTTTCTTTTTAAATTCTTAGGAGCTATTGCTGCTAATGGATTTCATCCTACAATTTTTTCAGTGGATTTCCTTTGCATTTCCTCGTAGTAAATTGTTTTCAGCCTCACAGAAATTCCAGGACATTCCAATTTATTTATTTTTTCATTAGACTTTTGAACAAACAAAACAACACTTTCGTTGATTACCCCAGAAAGCTTTTCAGCTCTTTTAGCGAATTTCCAAAACATTTTGTTAAATTTTGTTAGCTTGTTTTGTAATAGAACACTTACATCTTCATTATTGCAGCAAAAGTTCTCAAAATTCGTCTGAGTATTCATCCATTAGTTTTTCGAAAAATTGTTTATATGTTTTTGCAAGTTCCTACTAGGACTTCTTCGGAATTTCTGTTAAAATTTCTCAAAAAATTACTTAAGATGTTTCACCCAGATTGTTCCCCCAGATCGCTAAAGATTTTCTCAATAATTTTTATTATAATTTTTCCTGGAATTTCTATGGCGTATTTCCACAAATTTCTTCTTGGACATTTTTAGGAATTTCTTTAAAGGCTTCTTAAGAATATCAAGAATAAGAATTCATACAAGAACTTCCTCATGTCTACCTATCGGCCAAATGAGCCCAACTTCTCCATATATTTTTCTGGAAAATTCTATAAAGAATTTTTCTAAAATTTCACTTCAAGATTTATCTGGGATGCTTAAAAGAAATTTTCAGAGATTCAGAAATACTCAAACATTTTTATTCCAGTACTTGATCCAAGCACTTTGTAGAAACTGAAGAAGTTCGAAGAAAATTCTAAGCAATACGTATTCTGAGAAAAAAATAATATTTTCTCTTGATGTTCCTGTCTTGCCCCTAGGTTCCATCCAGTGATTTATTTCGAAAGTTCGGCCGAGGATTTCTCTGAAAATTTTTCAACAAAATGCATCCAGTTAAAAACTTTCAAAACTGTAGCAAAAATTTATCTAGAAATTTCTGCTTCAGTTTTGAAAGTTTTTTTCTGAAATCCTCTCCAAAAATATTCTTTGCGGATTTACCCGAGAATTTCTAAAAAATCTACTGCACACGTGTCTAAAAGGATTTCATCAGGAATTTCTTTTAAGGGTTTTTGAAAGATTACTTCAGAAAATCCACCGAAGGTTCTTCTGAAGAATTTTCCTGAAACCTCACCGACTATTTGGCCCAGGGTTCTCCTTAAAAATCTCCGAGGATCTAGAAAATATCCTTCAGAAGTTTCTGCGAGGATTACCCTCCCACCCCGGAATTGCTCGAAAGCTGTCCAATCCAATTTCTCCAAAGGATTCAGAAGCGCCTTTGAGCTTCAGATTTTTCGGTACTTCCTTTAACAGTTTCTCCTTCAGAAGTTCATCTTAGGATTCCTTCTTAAATCTCTGCTCAGATGCTTTCAAAAGTTTCTGTTAAGATTCCTCCAAAGATGCCACCAAAAACAAATTCAAGGATTATTATAAGGATCACTCCACAAACTTCCCCGGAAAATATCGCAATTATTCCTCCAGAAGTTTCTCTGAGAGCATGAGTTAAACATGTCTTCAAATAGAATTCGTCCTTGGATTCCTCTAATAAATCATCTAAAATTTCCTTCCGAATTCTCTTAGAAGGAATCCCATAAATTTCTCCAAAGAATTTTCAAAAGCATCCTTCGAGAATATATTGAGAAATGTTTACAAGAACTCCTAGAAAAAAAAATCGGAAGTCAATCCTTCAATTCCTCCAGAAACACCTAAGAGAATTCCTCAGAAATGTCTTTTTCGGAAATCCCGTCAAGGTACCCACAAGGTTCCTCCGCCGATTTCTAGGTTTATCTTAAGTATCTTCCATGCAATTTATTGAAATGTTACGCCCGAAGATTCCTTTTAAATTTTTTTTTTCTAAAAATTCGCTGACGAAATTGGAACTGCTGTTTTTTTCTCTCACATAACACTTCGTGAAAACCAGAGAGATCCAGACGAATGGTGAGCAATAATACTCGGAAATAAAATATATTCTCTCTCTGTATCTGTGTTGCCCCTAGATCTAAAACTCATTTTAAATTAAGGCACCTATGAAGGAATTTGAGAGTCCTCGAAGGAATGCTTGTAGAAAATCATGGAAGTATTCTTTGGAAACAGGATTGTCACAGAAAAATCGGAAAAGCATTTAAATTTAATCAGTGAAAACTGAAACGATTCGTTGAGTTTCCTGGTAGTTTCCAGAGATAGCGAATGGAAAAAAATGTAAACAGAAAAAGCTTTTAAAAAAAACTATATAAATCTCTTTTGATCATCTACAGCCCATTCCAGTAATGTCCATGTCACAATGCCATTCATAATCTAAAGTTCTTAAATTCAACCTAAGTTATAAATAAGCGATTACTGCACCGATCGTTTCCTTTTTTTCGTTTCCATACGTGCTTACTTCTCACCGAAATTCAAACACATGAAACAAACAACGTTTCAACCCTCTGTTTTGAGTAGGATGCAAATATAAGGACTATGCTTGACAAAGGAATCGATACCCTCTTAGAAATTTTCAAATCATAAACGATTCGTGGTTTACCACGAACCATAATAAAATATAAATTTTATTTTTACCCACTGAACCGGTTGCTATTCTGTGAATTACCCCTGAAAGTATGCATCCCACTGAGCATGCATTCGGATGATAACGATACACTGAACAAAGCGATATGGTTATAACTAAATGGTAAACAGTTTATTGCAAACAAATAATAAAGCGATCTTCACTCACAACGGTTTCCTTCTTTTGCATTAAATATTGATTGTTTATCATACATTGACATACACTAAATGTAAATAAAAAAAAACACCCACACACTCAAAACTTAGGCCTTGCCCTTGGCCATCTCAACCATATTCCTCGAGATAATCATTCGCTGAATCTGCGAGGTTCCCTCGTAAATCTGGTAGATCTTGGCGTCACGCATCAGCTTCTCCACTGGATACTCGGTATTGAATCCATTTCCTCCGAAGATCTGCACCGCATCCGATGCTACCTTGTTGGCCATGTCCGCAGCGTAACACTTGGCAATCGAGGCATAATAGCTGTTTCTTCGGCCCTGATCCACCTCCCAGGCGGACTTCATCGTGATCAGTCGTGCCGTTTCCACTCCGATGGCCATATCGGCCAACATGAAGGACACGGCCTGGTGGGCGGCGATTGGAACTCCGAAGGTCTTACGTTCCAGGGAGTATTTCAGGGCTTCATCCAGAGCGCGCTGTGCCAAACCGACGGCACCAGCAGCAACCGGTGGACGGGTCTTGTCGAAGGTACCCATGGCGATTTTGAAACCGGATCCCTCACCGATCAGGACGTTCTCCTTCGGCACCCGGACATCCTCGAATGTGATGCCACGGGTGTCGGACGCCCGCTGACCCATGTTCTGCTCTTTGCGACCCGGGGTCAATCCGGGGGTGTCCCGCTCCACGATGAAGCCGGTGAATGCCTTCGACGCTGGGCATTTCGGGTCCGGGTTGGTGCGGGCCAGCACGAAGTACCAGTTGGCAACCCCTCCGTTGGTGATCCACATCTTCTGACCGTTCAGGATGTACTCGTCGCCCTTCTTTTCGGCACGGGTTTTAACACCGTTGACATCGGATCCTGCACCGGGCTCTGTGACGCAATAGGCTGCCACTAGCGGTTCCTCTAGCAGACGACCCAGGTACTTTTTCTTCTGTTCGGGGTTACCGGCCAGGATGACGGGGGTTTGCTGGGGAAGGGAATTTAGAATAAGCAAACAGTTTTTTTTATGTAATGTGTTGCTACTTGGAACTTACTCCCAGTCCACTGGCTTCGAGGGCCGTCATAATACCGGTACATCCGTAGGCAAGCTCTTCCGCAATCATGCAACTAGTCATGATGGACATATCGGTACCACCTGTAAGAAATGATGAACATTGTTAATCTAGTAGAATAGTTGTTATTTATGATTGCATAAGGCCTGTTATTGGATTCGAGTAATATTTGTCTAAACAAGCGTTAGATTTGATAAGGAGCATCGCTATACTTATAAGCTGTTTGCATTGACCTGATTTCAAAGAAATTATTAAGCTAAAATTTCAAGTTGATGGTCATTTTTGTTTGCAAATGGCAAGTACGCTGTAAATAATTCTTTTAAGGTGTTTTGTTCACTCTTTATATTGTAAGATATTGTCTGCATCTCAGTCTCAGTTTAGTGTTTGATATTCTGTTAGCATTGAAACTGTTATTAAAAATCAGTGTTAGTTCAAGATTCAACGAGTTTTGATTATAATGTCTGCTGTTTATTTTCCAGACATTTCAAGAGATAAAAACATCATCTATGGTCCTTTTTTGGTTTATTCCTTGGGATTTAAGTGCAGTTTTACCCTTCTTACACCCATAAGAAGGGTATAAATACCGCTTGGAAAACCGACTTTCGATCCGAGGCCCGCAGGGCCGAGTCACATATACCAATCAACTCAGCTCGACGAATTGAGCAAATGTCTGTATGTGCGTGTGTGTGTATGTGTGTGTGTGTGTGTATGTGTGTGTGTATGTATGTTACAAAAAAATGTCACTCACGGTTCTCAGCCGTCTGTTGACCGATTTGAGTTCTCTTGGAAGCAAATGAAAGCTTCTACATCCTAGTAGAACGCTATTGAATTTTATTTTGATTGGACGTTCGGTTACCGAGATATCTTTTAAAGAGTGCTAGGGAGTAGTACAACTTAATTTTTTAAGATATTTTTGACAAAGTGTATCACCATAAATTTCTTAGCCGTCTATCAACCGATTTGGGTTCTTAAGGCCCCAAACAAAAGCTACTACATCCTAGTAGAACGCTATTGATTTTTTTTTGATTGGACGTTCGGTTACCGAGATATCTTTCAAAGAGTGCTAGGGAGTAGTACAACTTAATTATTTTAGATATTTTTGACAAAGTGTATCACCATAAATTTCTCAGCCGTCTTTCAACCGATTCGGGTTCTTAAGGCCCGAAACGAAAGCTACTGCACCCTAGAAGAACGCTTTTGAATTCCATTCTGATTGGACATTTTGTAACCGAGATATCTTTCGGGGAGTATTTTGAAGTAATACAACTTAACTTTTTAAGAGGTCTTTGACAAAATGCTTCATAATAAATGAATCATCCGTGTGTCAATCGATTTGAGTTCTCTCAGCATCAAATGAAAGCTACAGTATCAGCATCCAAGTAGTATGCTATTAAATTTCATGCCGTTTGGACATTTTGTTTCCGAGATATCTTTCCACGAGTACTAAGGAGTAATGAAATTTACGCTTTTGAGAGATTTTTGATAAAATGTATCATAATACATTTCTCAGCCGTCTGTCAACAGATTTTTTATGATCATATTTGGTTACACAAGTTAGTTATACATGAAAATGCAATTTCATCAAATACATAAAAGCTACTATCTCTTTGTAATATTTGAGCTTAATAAACAGTAGCAAAAATATCACGGAATGTATGTTGGAAAAGCCTTTTTATGACCACATCTGGTTTCCCAAGTTAGCTCTACATGAAAATGCAAATGCATCAAATAAATAAAAGCTACTATCTCTTTGTAATATTTGAGCTTAATAAACAGTAGCAAAAATATCACAGAATGTATGGAGGAAAAGCCCTTTTACCCTTCTTACACCCATAAAAAGGGTATAAATATCGCTCGAAAACCCGACTTTCGATCCGAGGCCCGGAGGGCCGAGTCTCATATACCAATGAACTCAGCTCGACGAACTGAGCAAATGTCTGTATGTGTGTATGTGTGTGTGTATGTGCGTTACAAAAAAAAGTCACGCACGTTTCTCAGCCGTCTGTCAACCGATTTGAGTTCTCTTGGAAGCAAATGAAAGCTACTACATCCTAGTAGAACGCTATTGAATTTTTTTTCGATTGGACGTTTGGTTACCGAGATATCTCTCGAAGAGTACTTATGAGTCATACTTTTAAACTTTTTAAGATTTTTCACCAAGTGTATCATAATAAATATTTCGGCCGTTTGTCAATCGATTTAAGTTCTCTTGGCACCAAATGAAAGCTACAGCATCCTAGTAGATCACCCAGAAATTTTATTTCGATTGGACATTTGGTTACAGAGATATCTTTCGAAGAGTACTTAGGATTTATACAACTAAACTTTTTGAGATTTTTGACCAATTGTATAATAATAAATATCTTAGCCGTCTGTCAACCGATTTCGGTTACCCTGGCACCAAATGAAAGCTACAACATTCTAGTAGAACCCTATACAATTTCATTAGGATTGGACATTTGATTACCGAGATATCTTTCAAAGAGTACTTTTGGAGTAATACAGGTTAACTTTTTGAAAGATTTTGGACCAAGGGTACCATAATAAATATCTCAGCCATCTGTCAACCGATTTGGGTTCTCTAAGCACCAAATGAAAGCTACAATATCCTTGTATAAGGCCCTGAAATTTTATTTCGATTCGACATTTGATTACTGAGATATCTTACGAAGAGTATTTCAATAAATTCTCTTTTATTATTATATTCACTTGTTATCTTGCATTAGTTTTTCACCAGTCTATGGGAAATTATTTTTCAATAAATAATGCTGATCTCATACAAAGTGTATTCTAGCAGGTTATTGTTTTCAACAAAATTATAAATAACAAATTACAAATACACATGAATTTTATGAAAACTAACAATATGTTAAATGAAAGCTTTAAATTTATATATTGTGGGAAAAATGCAAGAACCGGACAGCCAAAATAACTAGTTAATGCCAAAACTGATTAACTTAGTAGATATGCCATTTTTGACCTTTTTACACCATAACCATGAATACCAAGTACTTCGGAGCTAATTTATTCGACTGATTAAGAGATATTAGACAAAGTGCATCTCGCTGATTTTCTTATCCATTTGTTAATCGATTCAAGATTATTTGGCATTTAACAAAAGATACAATATTCCAGAATATGAAAGCTATTTTTTTACATTCCATATAAGATTCTAGGAGGTGTCTGGCATTTCTGGTAAGTCCATGGTCTGATGCTGTTTTGGGAACCAATTCAGTAGATGTCAAATCCACTAGAAAAACTTTTGGTCAATCACACAAAATAAATTTGCTTAATACGCATAATACAACAATATTTTTAATAAGTGTAAGAAGGATTCTGTTCACCATAGGTGGATTAAATCGGGTTTTTATTACTCGGTTTGCAATTTCTCGATTTTTTTCCTGAAATTACTGAGAACTATGCTAATGCAGCAACTCTAATACTTTTGTTTAGTATTTGATCTAGAAAAGCGGTTAATTTATCAACTGCTCTATGGAATTATGCTTGAGTTTCTAGAATTTAATAGCATAGCTATTGATTGTTTAACCATTAAAACACTAAATCTGCAGACATTTATTGTCATGCATTAATGAGCTAAGACGTCTGATCTCTGAGCCTCAAATAAGTGTATGGGGGCACGATAACATTAAAGTTTTTCGACGAAACAAATACTAGATTCCGGGGTTCTGCTAAGCCGAACTAAGCACAAAAAAGTTTGTTCCGAGATAATAATGCTTAACCCTCGAGCAGTCGCGTCTTCGGCCACCCTTAACGACACCACGCTCATGTTGTGTACCGCAAGTGAGCTTTTTTCATGGTGCGTGTACTCAGTACACGACGCGACCGCTTCTGGGTTAAACTTCAACCACTCACAGATTAACAACAATTTAGAGATGACGTATTCGTGCAAATTATTTCACATAGTTGATATTATAACGTTTCTGGGACTCATCATTCAGATCACTCTGGCTGAACCAAATATAGTTATACAGTTCAGTGTGACTGAATGTGTTTTTTATATTTGGCTCTCAGAATTACTGGATTTTTCATGACAAGAAGATTATCATTTTCTTCATCAAATGGTTAAGAAAATTCAATTATTAAAAAAATGGTCTCTGAAATTTAGTTTGGTATCAAATTTCATGTTTTTATTTGTCTTATTTTTTATATTTTCAGCCCTACCAAATTATGATATTTTTATTATTACGTCCCTATTCAATTTTGAAGAACTTTAGACCACTTATGATTATTTTTTTATTTTTGAGAAATTGAACTTTTGGTATTTCCATGTTTTTAAACAGATGCTCAATGTCGGCTTCTCAATAGTTTTTAGTGTGTAATAGCTGTGCTGGCAGCATCCAAATGTAGAACAATTAGGGAGAGAAAAGGAAATGTTGACGTGAAACTCGCTTTCATGGCATTGAATATTTCTTTTGCACTCACACAAGAATTTATAACTGACTTTGTTGAAAAATAAAGTTAAAACTGGCGAAAAGTCACAAGAAAGACTACGATTATTTTCAAGCCCAATCAGATTTTCCCAGTGACCTAAGTATCAGCCGTGTCGATGTGCACGACATTATGGCTGCTCTCAAGAACCTGGATGCCTCGGTTTTGTTTGTTAAATATGTCACTGAAATCCGGACTATTTCCTGAAATATGGAAACGTTCATTTGTCGTGCCTATTTTGGTAGGAAATCTGGATATTGCTAATTATCACGGTACTGCTCTTATTTCTTGCATTCCAAAGCTCTTTGAAACAATAATTAACGAAACAGTGTTTGCTCAAACTATAAATATATAATAACTACAAAGAAACATGGATTCGCTCAATAGCCACAAATTTACTGGAGTTTGTTGATTACTGTTTGGAAGCAATGGATAATGAAACCCATGTAGAAGCTTTGAACGCCGGCTTCAGTAAGGAATTTGACAGAGTTGATATACCCATGTTACTGTTTAAATAGCACAAAGTAGGAAGGATTTCCTGAAGAAATATCCAGAAGAATTGCTGGAGAAATTCACGAAGGAATTCCTAGATAAATCTCCTGAGGAATTCCTGGAGGAAGTCCTAGAGGAATTCACAGAGGAATTCCTCGAGAAATCCACGGAGGATTTTCAAAAGAATTCCCGTATGAATTCCAGGAGGATTTTCTGAAAGATTTCCTAAACAAATTCCCAATACTATTCTTAGAGGATTCCCTGGAGAAATTCCCGGAGACGTTTCTGGAGAAATTTCTTGAGAAATTACCGGAGACATTCCAGGAATACTTCTTTAGAAAATTCTCTGTGAAATTCCTGGGGGAAATCCTGGAGACATTTCCGGTGAAATTCCTGGAGAGATTACCGGAAGAATTTCTGGAGGAATCACCGGAGGAATTTCTGATGGGAGTACTAGAGGAATTTCTGGAGAAATTCCTGGAGAAAGTCCTACCGGAATTCTCGGTGGAATTCCAGGAGAAATTTAGGAAGGATTTCCTGAAGAAATTCTCGGAGGGATTCCTGAAGACATTGCTGGAGGAGTTCCTGGAGAAATCCATGGATGAATTCCTGGACAAATTCCCGGAAGAATTTCAGGATTAATTCCCGGAGGAATGCCTGGAAGAGGTCCTAGAGGAATTCCCAGAGGAATTCTTGGAGAAATTCCCAGAAGGTTTTCTGAGAAAAAAAAGTCACGGAAGACTTCCTGAAGAGATTCCTGGAGAAATTCTCAGACGATTTTCCTGACAATAAACGGAAGTTTTCCTGAAGAATTTCCCGGAGACATTTCGGTTCCCGCTCGGAGTGATGAAACTTTTCGCAAGAAATGTTTCTTCCTCGTATCCACCGGTGCTCGTAATGTGTGTCGTGTCCGTTGTCTAGTGTTAAGTTTCGTTCAGTCTGTACAGCCTCTTTAAAGCTCTAAAACTGGTTCTTGGACAACTTTGATGAGAAACTTGAAACAAAAAAGATAAAGGGTTTAAACTGTGTTGACCAAATTTGGAGCATTTTCCCATAGTTTTCATAGGGTAACGCTAGAACAAATCGTTTTATTGCTTTATCTTTTTTTGTTTCGAATTTCTCGTCAAAGTCGCCTGAGAACCACTTTTAGAGCTTCCAAAAACGCGCATTTTCGTGCGCTGAAAATGTTGCTACGTCATTCCGTTCAAAAGATATTGATGATTTTCTAGAAAAAATAGGCACTTTTCACGTATTTTTCACTAGAGTCACAAAAAAACACCACTCTAATTTTTTGATATGTTTTATAAAAACATTTCTTCTTTTGAATGCGGGCAAAAGATATTTTTTATGTTTGCCCAACCCGTCAAAACACCTTTTTAAAAAACTATGATTGTTTTAGAAAAATGTCTGTAACTTTTGAACCAAAAGAGATAAATACCATCAAAACGACGCGTCTTCAAATGCTCTACAAGTGTTTCTTGGGCGACTTTGATGAAAAATTGAAATTGAAAAAGTTAACGCCAGAAAACCGTTTTTCTTGAACCACCCTAAGCTTATTCAGAAAAATACCTCTAGATCGGTAAAATTTAAAGCTACATAAAAAGTGTCTTCAGCAAACTTGCTCAAAATTGATAGATCTACAACTATTCTGAAGAATGTATATAGTTATTCTTGCAAATAAAAAAGTTTGGTTCCCAATTTCTTTGAAAATATGGACCAGCCTAATTTTCATGTATATTGAAAAGAGGGCACTATTTTTAGGAACAACTTTGTAGAAGACCATATTTGTCTAAAAAATCATTTGAAGGCGCTGCATGCATCTTTCCTCGTAAATCTGGTTCGTGGACCACTGTGCAGTGAACCGAATTGAATGGAATTTTGAATGTTTATCAACAATATATTAGTGCTTCAAAAGATATTAAAACAAAGGTACTTTTTAGACATTTAAAAAAGTTATCATGGATTGACAATTTTTGGATCTTTCTCGAAAAAAATGTACTTTTTACATCAATGTCATCAAATTATAGATAAGTATGGGAGTTTTTCGGCTTTCAGTCACGGAAAAAGCGTTTATACTTCTATATCATTGCCAACGTTTCGAAATTTGGGTTGGGATCTTCCTCAGGGCTCGATCCCAACCCAAGGATCGAATCGTTGGCAATGATATAGAAGTATTAACGCTTTTTCCGTGACTGAAAGCCGAAAAACTCCCATAGTTATCAAAAATCCCAGTCTAATCTTTCTAAAATTAAATTTTAGCTTGGATATACAAATATTTTCTACTTCTGTTCTCAAGATATCTCTAATTAGATTTATTAGAGCCTATTTGAACTGAAGGAAGAACACATTTAGTCATTTTTGTGTGGTATTGTAAATTTGACTTATTTGGGTGAAATTGTCAAACCGGTATAACTTTATTCGTCGTTAGAAAATATAACATTTTATAATGTCGCTTCAAGTATCAATATGTTGTAGATAAACGTTCAAAATTTCATTCGATTCGGTGAAATATGACAGTTCAAAAATTAGTTGTCCAAAAAATAATGTTTTACGAGAAAACGAAAGATTAACCAATCAAGCCCAAATTTGTACCAGTGATGCACATGTAATAGGTTGAAAATCAGTCAAAATTTGAAAATGTTTGATGCACTCTATGAAAAGTTACAGCATATTGAACTTTTTTGAGAGAGAAAAAAAAGTTGCCTATTCCAAACATTATGGACACCCCCTGTAACATCAAGAACTGTTCTATAAAATAGGGTAAGTGTACCAATTATGGCTATATTACCAATTATTCGTCATAGTTGATTTTCACCCGTTAATGATGTAAATCAACCAGAAAAAAAATTGTGAACAACAGATCACGTTCAGAAAAGATGGTTGCATTCATTTAAACTTCACATTTTGCTCACATTATGGCAGAAATAAAACGTTTTCCTTAAAATTTCGGCTTCCTTGCACCCATTTTCGCCATAGTGTACCAATTATGGCCAATTCCATAAGAAATGCATGCAAATAGTGCGAAAAGGAACCGAAGTTAAAAAATATAACCATAACTGGTACAGGATTCCTAACATTGGCACAAGCTATAATAAATAATAAAAGTAGTTTTGGCTCCGTTTCTATATTTTTCCTGTTTTGGTACAGGCACCCTACTATAAGGAAGCCATTATACTCGCATTTTTGATTTTACTTTTGATTTTTTTTGTATCGCTGTACTAGCATGTTTGCCTTACGAAATCTTAGAACGGCGGGCCATTATTGAAAATCAACATCAAAAGCAAATCACGTGATTTCATAATCAGTCTTATGCCCTCTACCTGTTGCAGCTGTTTACCAAACAATCAAATCAATAACAATATTAGTCAGCCGCACCAAAACATCTCCCTCACCATAACCACACACCATACTCACCAATATCAGCCGGGATGTGGTTGTTCATCAGGCCCAGCTCCCAGGCCTTCCGGATAATGGGCCACGGGTACTCGCCAGTTTTGTCGTACTGGCCTGCCACCGGAATAATTTCCTCCCGGACAAACTTCTTGGTCATGTCGACGATTTCCTTCTGCTCATCGGACATGGCGAAGCTGGGCCCGGCGGCAGAAGCTTCGACGGCCGGAGCAGCTTTGGAGGATAGGGCCCGACATGCCGGACGGACGGCTGATTTGATTAGCTGCAATGTAGGAAGTCGGATTGAGTGCGATTTGTTTGGATTATACGGGGAATTGAAGTTCTCAACAATAACACATGTTGACTGTGGATTAAGGAAGTATTTCGATTACGAATGCATTCACGATCCGGTTTCTTCCATGATCGATGGACGGTGATGTAAGCAACTTTTCCTTATCAGCTATTGTGCACTAGGCAAAGTCTGAAGTATCAATTGTAGATAAGCAGAATACCCCATGGACCGTTAAAGTTCGGTGCCAAAAATAACTGATAACGAGAATGTACCGAAGGATTTTCAGAAATTAAGGCGTGAAGCAATTGATTAGATACAATGTTTCAATATATTGGTTATTGATGGTGTTGTTCACTGATAAGCTCAAGATCCCTATTGTTGGAAACTCACTAAAACACATTTGAATACGCACGAACACCACTGACCCACTTCCGAAGAAGATTACGCGAATAACATATTAACCTCCAGCAGATTTGCAAAAAAAGGCATCAAATCAAAACAAGTTTCTTCGCATGCAACCGATTTTGCCGCAATTCCTTCTCTATCTCTGTTTGCTCCGCGTTCGCAGAGAACAGGGTCAATGTCCAAAGTCCGAGTGCCTATACCGTCTTGGCGACGCGACGTACATATCTACACTCAGCCATTGTCACTTCATTTAGCATTTTATGTGTAATGGCCGGGGGTTGATTACTCAAGAGATTTTCTTTTTCAACTTACCTGTGATAGAGCAGCCATTTTCACGTGATGTCTTACAAAACGAGCAACAAAAAAGTACAACAAATTAAATTAAAATGCGTGTGGAAACTTCCAAAAAATGAGAAAGGAAACTATTTTTCGAGTACGGATCTTTACTTCACTATAAGCACCGTAGCCGAGGGCGACCTACCCGAGCAAAGTGCTATCAATGAATGAACGTGGAACTGGTGAAACTGCAGAGTATGAGGTTGTAGAGATTGTTTGTGTGCGAGGCTTCGGTTGTAGGATGTGATGTGTTGTAAACTATACTATAGGGAAGACGTGAGATGAACCTCACTGGTGAACGATACGAATATAGTGCAATGGTGGTGAACACTGCAAAAGTGTGAGTATGTGGACTCGTAGTTTTAGAATGGATACATACTTTGGGATATAGATGTCAGCATTGTGCATAATGAGTGGATATGCCATAAAGTGTTCAATGACAACGGGTTGCGCTATTTTGTTGCAATGATTTTTATGACAGCGGTTGTTATAAAACATGTACCGTTAGTAGTTTAAATAACACAAATTCTAACAAAACTTGTTCCACTTAAAACAAAAGTATAACAAGTTGAGATATTATCATAACAAGACTATATTAAATTTTATTAGACTAAACTTGCAAAATCATAACAAAACTATAACAAGTTCTGTTATATATAACAGAACATTTTTTTACAAGTTTTGTTATAAATCTTTTGGCTCAAGTGACCAAAATAACAAAAACTATCAATCTTTTTCGCGACAACACAAATTTTTAATAACTTCTAAAATAATTTTGTTATAAAAACTACAACAAAGATTGCAATGAACGTGTTACGAAATTATGTTAGAAGCAATTATATTATAATGCATAATATAACAGATGCTGTTATACATCTTTTCGAATAAAAGAAACAAGTTTTGTTATAATGTTGTTACTAAAATAATAACAAATGTTTATATAATTTTGTTCGTTATATTGACATGGAAGAATCCTTATAACAGAATTATATCAAATATTGTTATTTCTAACAACAGTTGTCATAATTTTGTTATAATCTTGTTATATGCTTCTGGTCGGGAAGACCCAGCCAACACGAAGTCGTATATGATGTAGAATAGGATGCTAAAGTGGATGCCATATGCGTATATGATTCCATTTAACCGCGTGTAAAGTGTACGCATATCGCCTCTACTTTAGCATCCTATTCAACAGCCTATGGGATAGTGTGTTGGCTGGAGAGATACGCGTATATATATAACGTATATACGTTCATTGTTCCGATGTCAAATTTAAACATTGAACATAAAACAGCATTCTTTGCAGAATACACCCATTTTCATCAAAAGTCTGCATACCTTGAGAGATATTAAAAATAATGGATATGAAGAGGGAAATATTATTTTTAGAAAATTGAGAAACTTAGCTCCGAGATGGATGAGCTTAAGCAGTTCATCAATTCAAACGTGAGCTAAGTAAATCACGGGACAGCAATTGATGTCGCGTAGTTGAATAGCGGACATGTGGACATCTCGTCACGACTAGCTAATATAAAGAACATAAACTCAACTTTATTCAACAAAGATTGCTAAACAATAACTTGTGAAGCTCTCGATACATAATGCTTAAGCCAAACGTTTTGGTGATCATTTGTTTGCCAACGAGGAATGCTGAACTGGTTTCTCACAATTTCCAAATGCTAGCGCCCATGTATTGGTACACCCCCAATGGAATGACTACACTATTGTGCCTAATTGGGAATTCATCCGAGAAAGCTCGTTCATGCATTATTATTACACAAAAAGTTTAGAGAGACGAACCAGCCATGGGCTGAAAGTCTCTTTAATAAAGATAAATCAATCAATCAATCACAAAAGTTTTTCAAATTATCTTTTGACATTTTTGCTGGAATTCTTTTAATAAGTTGGTGAGAATTATTCATAAAATTTCTAGAAAATTCTTCAGGATTACCTTCAGGGAAACCGCCAGGAGTTTCTTTGTGCATTCTTTGAGGATTTAAAAAAAATCTGGAATGTTTACCAAAAGAAGATTCTCGCATGATTTCTTAGAATGATTTGAGCAAGAATTCCTTTAAAGATTCCTTTAAGTATCCCTTTATAATGCATCCCTATCCGTGCGAAAGATTCGGTGATTCTCAGAAGAATTTTCTAAATGTTCATCCAGGCGTTTCTCCAATAGGTCCTACCCGACTAGAAAATTGTAACCAATGATGCAAATTATCACCTCACGAATGCTCAATCAACTAATCAATTGTATTTTTATCGCTTGCGATTGAACTGTACACTGCTCAGCGATGATCAGAGGCAAATAGGTGGCAAAACAAACATGATGTAGCTCACATACGATTTTGCACACATCTGTAAGTGCCGCCACATGCTCACCCGAACAGCTGAACAACACCGAATGGGTTGGTTTTAGAAGCTACGGCACGAACGCTCGATACGCACACAGAAGCAACATTTGCATGTACCGACACCACACCAATAACGTTTCCAGCCTAAGATGTTTCACGATAAGCTGATCGAAAAGCATCGAAAGCGATGAAAAGACAGGCTTGGTTGGAACGCAACAGCTCAACGGCGAAAAGGAGCAGCCAACAATGCTGATCAGCGTCGAGTCTATTCGTGTGCTATTCATACAGAAGGTTGGATAAAGCGAGGAAGGGAGAAAACGTATTCGTTGTCGAAAGCGAATCGCATCATTTCGCGAATGTTTTCACCAAATAGCAAGCTTGATTGTAACAAAAATAAAACATAATCCTAACAAACTATGCTATTCATAACTCATTGTGATATAATCATGTTCAACATCCTTGGTGTTTTCAAAATATCATAAATATCACAATTATATCACATTAGGGGAATTCACTTAACAGTGTGAACTGATTAAACGTCACGATCACCAAGGCGATCTTTGATTATTTCATTCGCAAAATCATGAAACATTTCAAATAAGCAGAAAATCATGGCTTACGCAGCAATTAAATTTGTTTGGTGAGTACCCCTATTATGTTACAAATGTTGTTTTATAACTCATTTTATTATAATTTATTTTTAAGTCTTCGACATTTGAAATGTTATCTTACAAAATTGTATCAAATTTTGATAAAAACTAGTAATCTTGAGGCTCAAGTTCATATCTCATTTTGTTATAATTTTGATATGATTATAACAAAATACGTTATAATCTTGATTAGACTAATGTACATTTTGTTGCAATTTTAGTTATTTCAACATTATCCTGCATCTAGTTCATTACATAATTAGTTATAAAAAAATATATTATAACATCATAACACAATATGATACAAACTTGGTATAATTTTCTTGTCGGGTACAGGTATTCCTTTAGGCATTGCGTTGGACTCATTCAGAATTTCCTTCAGGAATTCTTCCAGAACTTTTTTCCCAAAGATTCTCTCAACAATTCCTGCAGAAGATACTTAAGAATCTATTCCATTTCATTTTCCGAATAAATTTTGAAGAAATTTTTTCATGAATACCTGCAGGGGATTTCTAGTTTTCAAGGTATTATTTTAAAAGGTTCCTTCAAAAAATCTTTTTCTTTTTAATTTCTTCATTGTTTTTCTAACGATTTCTTCCAGGATTTTTTCATTGTTTCTGCAGTATTTCTTTCAGATTTTTTTCCAAGTAGTAGTTTAAGCATTTTTGTGAACAATTCCCGCATGTTCGATTCAAGGTCGGCCCAGGAACTTTTCGTAAAGATAATTTCATTGACATCATTGCGCATATAGTATCCTCATGCCTGCCACATGGTATACACATGCAAAATTGTCATTGGCAGAGGAGTCTCTCAGTTAATAGCTATAGAAATGCTCATAGAACACTTGACTGAGAAGCAGGCTTTGTTCCAGGACGTCACGTCAAGAAGAAGATAAAAAAGAGATATCTTTATGTAACTTCTTTCAGGGGTATTTCCAGGAGTTGTTCCAAGGGTTCCTTCAGAAAATCCATCATCTCTTAGAAATTATTTGAGAAATTCCTTCAAGAATTACAAGTTCCTTCGTCTGCGATTTCGGTAAACATTTTTCAAGAAATTCTTTCATAATTTCCTTTACATATTTTTGCAGGAATTCCTCTAGAGGGTTTCAAACATATCTTTTTCTTGGAATCTTTCCTTGGAGTTCCTCCAAAAGTCTCTCATGATGTTTTTCTGAGAAGTTATCTGAGAGGTTATCTTAAGGTGCTTCTTCAGGTATTATTCAAGGTCTAGGAATTATCATTCATCCGGGAATAACTTCAGAAATTGATTCAGGATTTCTTGTCCAGGAATTCCTTCATACAATTTTCAAGAATTCCTTCTAGGCGTTTCCAAAAGTACCCAATTTCTAGGAGTTTTTTTTATGTATTTCATGAGACAATCCTCTAAGTTTTTCTTGAACATTCCTTCACGTATTGTTTGAAAAAAATCTTTAGTAATTTTCGGCGATTTCTGGAAGAACTTCTGAAAAATCCCTATAGGAATATCTGAACAAATCTTGCAGGGACCTCCTAATACATCCTGGGATATATTTCTGATGGATCCGCTAGGGCAATTACTTAAAAATATCTTGCAAAAGCTCTGGGAAAAAAATCCGAAGCAATCCCTGCAGGATTTGTAAAGAAATTTTAAGAAGAATTTCTGAGAAACTTCTTGGAAGAGCTTTTGCAGAAATCCCTGAAATTCAGAACAAATCTCTGGAGATAAAAATATATACTGAATGGGATTTCAAGAAGAATCTCGGCAGGATTTTCTGAAACAAAACCTAAGGAGTTCCGTGACCAGGAAGATGGACGCTCCCCTGTGCTGTCTGCTTGTACCTCTCATTCAGGTGCAAGGATTTTTGATAGGAAATAAACCTTCAGTGAAATTCCTGTAGAAATCCGAGGAAGTATTTTTGAAGGAATATCCGAAAAACTGCCATGGAAATTCTTGAAGGAATCCCAGAACTTCTTGGGGAAATTTCTCAGATTTTTTTGGTGAAATTCGTAGAAGAAGTAATTGAGAAATGAATAGGAAAATTCCAGGAGAAATTTTTCAATAAAATTCTTGTAGGGTTTTCTAAACGTATTCTTGAATAAATCTGAGAACTAATTTCTGAGAAAAAAAATCCTGAATACCTAGAATCAACGTCTCCAAATACCTTAGCAAAATCTTGTGACGAATTTCTAAAACAATTCCCGAAATATTTCTTTAATTAATTGAAAGAAGTTCCAAAATTACAGATTTTTTTGCCCAGATGCAAAGAGGTGTCGTACTTGATCTGAGCATATCAAAAAATTAGCAGACTTCAAGCTTTTAAAAATTTTTAAGATCGATTTTATCTTCTTTAGAAAAATTACAAAAAAATCGGGGAAATTTTAAATCTACATACATTATGCCTGGGACGAAAAATTTATGCAAAACTTTATGGCTCATTTACTCAAAACTGGGATTTTGTCACATACACCCCTTTGCTTCTAACACCCTAGGACATGGGGCCACAAAAAAATTGAAAACAGTTTCACCAGGAAGGAAGTTTTTCTTCCGTGTTTTTCTAGTTCGTGAAAACAGGTCTTGCTTCTGGGCATTTGAGATGGGGCTGAGGGGGTTTCCAGAAAGTTTCCAGAATGCCCAAAGTAGGAGGTCCCAAATGCTTCAGAGATGTTTCAGGGAATTGTTTCAGGGGTTTATATGAACCGTTCAAGAGCGTTTTGTCAGGCTTTGTTGACGTATTAAGGAGATTACGAGGAATTCAGCGGTATTTCAATAGTATCATGGGAGTTTCAGGGATGTTTCAAGGGGCTTTGAGGGCAATTCAGAGGATCTCAGGAGCCTTTAAAGGGCGTTACAAGGGGTTTGAGGGTCATTTCAAGGCATTTCAGAGAACTTCATTGGGCTTCAGGAAAATTTTAATGGCGTTCCTAGAGGTTTTAGGAGCGTTTGATAGCACTTCAGGAGCGTTTCAGAAATTTTTGGAGCCTATTCAAGGCGTCCAAAAGGGATCAGTGTGTGGTAGGATTTCGTCCGAGTGCCAGTTCGCGCGCGTTTGCTTCGGTGGTTCGATTTTTTCTCTTTCTATTTTGTATTCCGAAGTGAGCATTTCGACGGCAGTGAGTGTGCGGTGGACGCGCCGTGGATCGAGTCGGTTCCGAATTTTTCGCTTCCCGTCGGCGCTAGTTCCCAATACATTTTTAGTTGATAATAAATATTTTCTTTCATTTTTTGCATTTACACAAAAGTGTTATTTCGGGCTCACCGGTCGAAAAAAATCCGGGCGCCGACAAGTGAGTCGCGTTCTGTGTGGAATAGACTAAAGGTTTCTGCTCCCTAGTGGAGTGGAGACGCGCGATAGGATTTTCTTAATGGCTAGTTTTTGCGTCAAAAAGTGGTCGGTTGTTAACGGCGGTTTGTGTATATTGATCCATTGTCAAATCATATCACCAACCATAGGTGACTCCCGGACTGACAATGTACCTTACCCTACTAACAAAAAATTCCTTCCTGAGACAAACGTGGAGATGCAGCGATTCGCGGTCTTTATAACAACGTTTGTCTTACTAACATTCCCTCCCATCCTCGATGACCGTAAGGACGTGGCCGGCGCTGTTATTGACCCTATTAAAGTTGAGAGCTCTCGAACTGTGTACATTGAGAATAGTAAGCTAGTCCTAAGCCCTATTCATTGGTTCCTTGTGCAATTTCGATTGCTCTGGTCAATCACGGAGTAGCAACCAGGCTTGATAATCCTCCTCGAAATCAAAAGAGTTTTGCCACATGCTCTAGAGCGGTGTTTTGCTTTTGCCTCGTCGCGAGAGAGCGAACGAACCCCAAACAGAGAGGCAATAAAAACTGAGCGAGGAAGAGGGGAACGAAAAAAGAGTCGATGATTATTTCGGGTTTTTGAGTGCGATTTTCGCCTCGAGAGTCTTTCTTTGTATGGGAGTGGAACTCGCGAGAGCTTTTTGAGTGTGAGTGGACGTGAGAAACACAACAAGAAATTATGAGTGTTGGACGAACTCCTCGCTGCGCGGCGAGCTCGCGCTCGGTGCTGTTGAGGATTTGCGTTGTGATTTCTGAGTTTTATTTTCACTCCTCAGAAAATCGCCAAAATCGCTTCCTCATTTTCTCGCGAGGGAGTTTCTGTCAAGCCTGGTAGCAACTACGAATTGTGCGGTCATCTATGCTCATGCTCATGCTATTCAAGGCGTCCAAAAGGTGTTTCAGAGGCATTTCAAATTGATTATGATGATTTTAAGGGCGTTTCAATGGGATTACGAAGGTTTCAGGGGCGTTTCGAGGCATTTTAGGTCAAGGCCGTATCAGGGGGTTCTAAGAGCATATGAAACTCATGTAACGCACCTGAGACACTCTTCGAAACCACCGAAAACGCCTCCGTATCGCCTCTGAAGCATGTTGAAATGACTCCGAAATCCCCCTAAAACTTCTTCGACCACACGTAACGTGCCAGAGACCCCCTGAAAGCCCCAAAAACGCCTGTGTAACGCATCCAAAATCTGCCGAAAATCCTCAGACACTTCGTGAGATGCCTCTGAAATCCCCCTAAAAGACCCTCGGATCCCATGTAACATATCTGAGACCCTCAGAAATTCCCGAAAATGCCTCTGTAATGCTTCTGCGTCCCTCCGAAAACGCTCTGAGACTTCCCGAAATGCTTCCGAAACCCCCCTAACATGGACCCTTTGTAACGCACGTGAGACTCCCGAAAACGTACCTAGTAACGCCTCAAAAGCAATCCCTCCAATTGTGCACCATGGAGACCAACAGCAACGAGCCTCGCGTCGAAACAGGAGTTGTGATAGGAAAATCTGGGGTTCGCCAATAACACTTGAAAATTGATGATGATTAACCTGGGCTTGTTAGGGGAATATCTGTAAATAAAAAGAAAATCGCGTTAAGTTAATCGCGATTTTCTTTTTATTTACTTGAAAATTTCCAAAATAAATTTTGGAAATCTACATTTTTGGAACACCATTTTTTCATTCACTTGGTCCTTGAATAGCTATTTTAGTCATCAGTTTTCGCATCTAGCCCTGCACATACCTACCGGTACTGCCCCAGCATACACCTCTACTTTTGATACTCCATTGCACTGATTAGAAATATATTCCATCACAATTTCCACATTGCTTGATTTTTTCCAGAAATTTGAAAATGTTTCGGCGTGACTACTGAAGAAATCTTGTTTTGGAGTTTTTGCAAGAAATTCCAGCAAAAACATTTCAGAAAATCTGCTCACACTTGTTCTTGGACTTGAAATTCAATAGGAGAACCTTTTCTTAAACTTATTGTAACAAATTAAAACAAAATACGCCCGAAATAATTCTTGAAAATTTTTAAAGCACTTGGTTGGTTGGAGGAAGTTGGTATCCTTAAACTCAACATTTAGGTAATTTTGTAGTTCTTGTTGTTATTGATTTTACCTACTATTTTTTCCGTACTTTCTCATAACCAGCGTTCAGAATTTTCGCTCATTCTCACGAAAATGGAATTCTCCTTCACGCCAATTTTCAGCGAAAATCTGGCTAGAGAAATCTCCCACACAAAGAAGAGAGCGAAAATATTTTTTCACCCACTCCCAAAGCTGCGCGAATTTCGTTTGCCCTTGCTCGGCCGATCATGTTGTCTTTCCTTGACTGCTATGACGCCAACGATGATTGGTTTTATGCAGTAAATTTTTAACATCCTTTGTGTGGAGCGGACCTGGTGTGATGGTTAGAACTCTTGACTATCACGCTGAGGACCTGGGATCGAATCCCACTCCCGACAAACTCGCAAAATGTGAGTTCTTCCTTCGGAAGGGAAGTGAAGCGTGGGTCCCGAGATGAACTAGCCTAGGGCTAAAAACCTCGTTAATACAGATAAAAAAAAACATCCTTTGTGTGGTTGGCGTGGTGGTCTGGATAGAATGCGCGTGCCGCGGTTGTTTTTAGTAACGTTTAATGTTCAAATCCCATCGCGGGAACAATTTTTGTTAAAGATTTTCATGAGAATTTAGTGAGTGAAAATTTTACAGAACGAAAAGAAATTATCCGCAGGTTAAAGTGATTTTCAGTTATCATTAATCACTCTTCAAAGAAGTGCTGGAGGGAAAAAGTGTTTCTCAGAGCAAAATGATGAAAATAAGCTTTCCCACCGCCGTGAGAATTTCGTATCGCTAAAACGAAAATTACGAACCCTGCTCGTAACATTGTCAAATTACTAAAAAAAATGTATTAATTCGCCTTGATATTGATTTTATTTATTTGCTTTACACATATGTTTATCTTACTATTTGTTTTAACATCATCACAGTTTAAATGCATTTTATCACCAGGTTTCATGTAAAATAGTTCCTAAAATCGTATAGTTGAACACAATCACAGCCTCGTCATGGTTTTCGAATAAATTGCATCACTTCAATAAACCTCTTCTTCTCGTCTGTCTTCTTGAGCTTTTTGCACCACATAGCGTTGAACACCATCGAGAATCCACAACTCCAAACCGCAAAGTGCTGTAATATAACAAAACAATATTTCCAATGACTGACCATTTCTTCCAAGAAGTTGTATGACTTGTTCCCACCTGACATAGCAATGAGGAGCATGGTGGCAGTAGTTTCAGCATTCACAATACTGGTATCGTTATCCCCGTTGATTTGACACACTGTCAAAGCGACACTTTCGTACGTCCAGCGAATCATCAGAACTATGTTTCTAGTGAGCATGAAAACTCGACTGATTTGAATGTATCCTGGAATAGCCTGGAAAAATAATGCTTGGAATGGGGCACGTTCGGTGTAGTACTAGATTTGTAGTAATGAGCTGAATTTTAGTATGGTGAGAAGGTCAATTCTCTGTTTCTGCAATGAAATGGTACAAAAAGCGTGGGTATTATGATTCCTTGCCTAAATTGATGCTGTTTGAGCAAAACATTGGATAACTATGTTGTTTATGTTGCAAGTAATGGAGAAAACTACAACACTGTTACCCAAAGTTTTGCTCAAACAGCATCAAATTAGGCAAGGAATCATAATACTCACGCTTCTTGCACCATTTCATTGCAGAAACGGAGAATTGACCTTCTCACCATACTAAAATTCAGCTCATTACTACAAATCTAGTACTTCACCGATCTGTCCTATTATTAACTTAACAATAACTAGTGGCTTCTACGCTTCCTTACCTCATCGATTCCTATTTTCACGAATAATGAAAACGTTATGGACACCGTACACAACATCATATTGATGGCAATGTTTAGTAAGTTGACTGTTTCTGCAATCAAGAAGTTGATGTTGAGTAATACTAATATGCCGTCTAAGAATTTTTCGACTCGCTTACCATTCTCACAAAAGTAATCCACACAGATCGGTTCATCTTTCACCAGTTTCCGAAAAAAGTAAATCGCACCAACGGTTGAACCCAGCAAACACACCACTGCGTAGAGGAAACCGATACGGCGGAACGCCCTCACGTCCATTACCACGTGTGAGGAGCTGCTTCGGAATCGCGCGCAAGCCTCCGCCCGTACCGGTGACTGGCCGTTGAGTGAGTGAACACCGTGAGATAAATGAAGCTCGATGTCATGGCTCGATGGAGGGAACATTCTCTTTTCAATATCTCACATCATGGCGTGTACGGTGGTGAATGGGACAGATCGAGTAAAATATCGGAAATGGGAAATACCGTTCATCTGGGGGTGGTGAGAATGGAGATTCATTTCCAGAGGCAAAGGTTGGGTTTTCATTTTGAGCGCTGAAAATACCGAGTTGTTGGTTTGTTTGGAACAGGTGGCCGTGAGAAACGATTCATCTATGAGTTTTGATATGCAGCTGTGCAGCGCTACCGCATTGTAGTTGAAAATTTTCACCAAGTGTGGTATGGAAATGAAACTTGATTGTCCGAGCTGGTTCGAGACAATGTACCAAAACTAAATCATCAATGCCCAATTCCTATTGACTTCCTACGAACGAGAATCAGTCAAAATTTCATTTATAGTTTATACAATCTTGACAAAACATCTTTTATGAACCTTCATGTAGTTACATAGGCGCCAACTTAGGAGGGGGTGGTGTGCAAGCATGGTTTTGTCTCCCAATATTTGACGATTTTTCGATTTTCCCATACATAAAATCAGAAAAACCAGGCTTTGAAACCGACCCCCAACGTCCACCAAGTTGGCGCGTCAGAGTAGGTAGAATTCATTTTTATTTAACGTAGTTACCCCCATTTAAGTAATATTACCTAAATATAATTTAATTGCATTTAGAGCAGCTGAAGAAATAAATAAAAGGTAGAAGGATATTTCATGGGAATAGGGTAAAGGGGGAGTTACAGGGTATTTAAAGCCGGTTCAAATTGAATGGATGAGGGAGGTATGGAGAGCTCGTTAAAATGTCTAAAGATATCCAAAAACTCTCTTGAATATACATTATTGAATCTACTAGCATTACTTGTAATTATTTGAAACACCAAAAGGTTCATGCTCATTCTACCCCATGCAACTATTTTTAGTCACCTCAACCTGAGCAAAGGAGAATAGAAAATTAACAACTTCGAAATAACTGTAAACTGTTTTTATATCTTGTTTTGTTATTATTAAATTATTAGGCTAAAGTTTTTCCAAAACATTATACATAACATATACTGTTATAATCAAGCTATTGATATACATTTAATAAATTACATTTCAATAACATATTTTGATAAAGTACAAGTTTTGTTATTTTTGTACTATTGGCCAACAATAATACAACAGTCACAAGTTTTGAAATCAAAGCAACATCATTTGAGATTTATGTAGTATACGTTGTTTTCCATAATAAGGGTGTAGTGTACATGCTTCACGTCAGTTTCCCTTCTTACTACATGTATGTTCCGTTTTTGTCACTATTCGTTTTTATCACTATTTGTTTTTGTCACTATCCGATTTCGTCAACATTTCATTCCGTTTTTGTCAACACCATTTTTTTTCAAATGTGTTCCTACGAACACGATTTATTTATAGTTTAACATTGAGGCATTGCAGCCATGAATAAATTTGAACCGGTATTAATAATGACATAGAAGACGTATACACCACAGCAGCTTTCAACACATTTTAAATTCAGCTGTAAATAATGTTAATTCATGCTTTCTCTCAGGCATAATTTTACATCTTATTTGAACATGAGAAAAATTAAACCAAAAGTCCAATAAAAAAATTAAACCGAGCCAACTTAATTAATGAAAATCTGACAGAAGATGGCACGAGGTAACACGTGAATATCAATATCATCATCAACAATTTTGTCGTTTTGTAAAATGGCTCAATCATTTTCCAAGTGTAACATAAGTAACTAATCATGATAGATCAATAATAGATGGGATGTGCATAAAAAACCATCAAAGGACGGATTCGATTATCCGGCAATAGGAAAAAAACATCATGGATAATTGAACATTTTTTTTTATTTCATAAGCCTTTTGTGTTAGGGCACAATTGATGTTCCTTCCAGGGATTGCTCCAGGATGTCCATCTGGGTATTCCTCCAAGAACTTCCTTCTGAAGATCCTTCTTCACCTTCCTTCTTTTTATTCTTCTTCTTCTTCACGGCTCTACGTACCATCTTGAACTTGGCCTGCCTCTTCAAGTGTTCTTCGAGAACTTAAACAAACAGTTTGGGGCTTTCTTTTCTGTCGTTGCCTGAATTTTTACACTACAATTTTTTTACAAGACTTTTTTAAGTGAAATAAATTTCACGTGATTTTTCAAACGGTTTTCTTGAAATTTTGCGATGTGCTGAATTCTACTGTCCTGGTCGCTATTTCTTTCCGACGGGGCTCAAATTTCTTTTAGAGATATCTCTTGTCATCCTTGATACCCTGTCCAAATTTTCCAGTCCGAAACAGCTATAACAGCCTAACTGGAGATTCCCATAGAATTTTATCCGAGATTTCATCTTTCGTTTGCTCCAAAAATGCAATCTTGGTTTTCTTCAGTCATTCCTACTAGCGATTCTTGTATTCCTCCAGATTCCCCAATTGATTTCTTCTGAGAAATTGTCAGGAAATAATTCAGAAGTTCCTTAAGGTGAATAAGGAGTTAAGTCTTTCAGAAATAAGTTTCTCTAAAAATCTGGGATTTTGGAAAACGATCTGGGGATTTCTCCAGCAACTCCTGAAGGGATCCAAGAAGAAAATAAAGATTCCCAAAAAATCCTACAGAAATCCCATCAATTCTGAAAGTATCTCTTGAGGAACAATTGGATGATTTATTGAAAGAACTTATACAGGATTCCTAGAAGGAATTTCTGGAGGATTCTCAGGAATAACTCCCCGGAGATTTCTATACAAAACACCAGGAGGACTGCATGAAGAAACTTCTGGAGGATTTGAGGAAACAATTCCTGGAAGATTACTAGACTATACTTCTGGGAGATTCCCAGGAAACGCAGTAGGAAATCTGGGACAATCATTATTGTTATATTATCAGCATTAACGAGATTTTCAGCCCAAGGCTGGTTCATCTTGTAATCATGGGAAAATAAGAAATATGAATGAAAGAATCCTCTTAGAAAATCTCTAGGAACTATTCATAATAAAAGTTCCATTAGGTGTAGATGTTTATACTGCGGATAAATACCAAAACAAAGTAAAAAATATCATAAAAGAATCTTTAAAGAATCCAAGAAAGTGTTGGAAGTTAGGTAGCGTTGAACGCTCGGGTAGCGTCGAACCTTCAGGTACGTGAATGGCTGCAGTATTGTTGGTAGGTACAATTGTTGGAGAGATGGCAGAGGTATGAAGTTTAGAAGAAAAATGTTGAATTGTATATACCTGAATGGAATAAAGAGTGTGGCGGTTGCAGATTGAGGTATCAGTCGGCAGCCGTCTAGTTTGATGGAAGATGTCTAGCGTTTTATTTTCATTGTAATTTAGAAACAGGCATCGACGGAGCTAGCCTCGCTATGGCCCGCGTGGCCATGGTGGACTAGCTTCCAACAGGTTATGGGCCCAGGAGCGTGTTCCACAGCACGTATCGACCGGGAGAAGGATCGGCCGCATAAGTCGCGGAGTCGCAGCACGGGATCCTTGGGCGGATGGATTGGCTGCAACGGAGGACAGGATCCATGGGAATGTTGGCGATACGGGTCAACTGGATGACTGCTGGCTGGTCACCGGATGGAGCTCGAGGATTGTTGAGTTGGATCGGATGCAGCTCGGTGGTCGCACCTGGACGAAGAGGTTGGCGACAGGAGGAGTGATCCGGAAGACAACATGAAGGTGGAGCTCGGAGATGGACCTGGTCGGAGCTCAGAACTGGTGTAGAGCTGGTGCAAGCGTCGGAGTTGGGCCACTTGCCAAGCGTTGGAGTGAGGAGGAGCTTCGATCCAGGAGGAGGTGATCGTGGTTCGAAGGTTGCGACGCTAAGGAGGAGTGTTGGAAGTTAGGTAGCGTTGAACGCTCGGGTAGCGTCGAACCTTCAGGTACGTGAATGGCTGCAGTATTGTTGGTAGGTACAATTGTTGGAGAGATGGCAGAGGTATGAAGTTTAGAAGAAAAATGTTGAATTGTATATACCTGAATGGAATAAAGAGTGTGGCGGTTGCAGATTGAGGTATCAGTCGGCAGCCGTCTAGTTTGATGGAAGATGTCTAGCGTTTTATTTTCATTGTAATTTAGAAACAGGCATCGACGGAGCTAGCCTCGCTATGGCCCGCGTGGCCATGGTGGACTAGCCTCCAACAGAAAGAACTTCTGAAGTAATTTTAGAAAAACTGTTGAAAGAATCCCATAAAGAAATTCTGGAGAAACCCCAGCAGGAAAACCAGAAAGAATTCCCGTAGGAAATTTTTAAGAAATGGAGAAACTCCTATATTTCAAAAGTAAAATCTTGGTGAATCTCCAAAGCAACTCTGGGATGAATTTCAACAGGGTGTCTACGTCAGTGAGCTGTTCATAATGCATAAGGATGGTTAATAAATTCCGATTCCTGGTGGAATATTTGAAGGGGTCCCTAAAGAAACTAAAGGAGAAATTAAAAAAAAAAGACATCTAGGTTGATCCGAGAAGAAATTTCTGAAGAAATCGTAAGGGGCAGAACCTCTTTTCTCTAAAAATTTCATTTTAGGGAAGAGGTAGAAATCTTTGATTATGCTACTAGCCATGTTTTAAGTATGGGAAAATAGGCTACGAGGGGGGAGGGGGTGTCAAAAATTGTCTAAAAATGCTACGCCATTAATGAACGACCCCTTATCGAATTCCAAAAGATAAATAAGCGGCATGGTACAAGATAAGATAACCTAGAAGAGTTCTGGAGGAACTTCTTGGAGAATCCATTATTCTGGAGAAAATAGAAGTGATTGCTTAGGAACAATAGAAGTGATTGCTTAGGAACAAAAGATTTCCTTAAAGTATCATAGACCAAACTTTCATAGGAATCTGTTAGGATGATAATCGTGGAGAAATGCCTTCCGGAAGGAAGTAAACATATCCCTTTTTGTTAGTATATCGAAATTACGTACCAGGAGATTAATCGTTCCTGTGGTCACAAATGTGGTGAAAACCTCTTGTCGACGTCACAGTCGGAAAACGGTAATTTGAACTGTGCAATCAAGATGTGCTAAAAGACATCAAAAACAATTAAATTTCACAATAAACTGCATATTTTTACTTTTGGAATGTGTTCTACAGTAAATCTTCCAATTCACTATTCCGTTTTTGTCAACTGAAAACCGCGGACCGTGTTGATAAAAACGGAACATACCTGTATTTCCAGCACTACATCTTAACTGGGACAGAGTCCGATTCTGGGCTTAGTGTTTTTGAAGATCTTCGACAGTTATGGCCTATCCCTCTGTTTTGTTTCATTTTTGTATTTGGTTAAGAATAAATTTCTGAACGAATCCTCTGAAGGATTCCTTAAATAATATTCGGAAAACACTTGGAAGTTCTGGAGGAACCCTTCGATAAATACCTGGAGAATTCTTCAAAAGAACTCCTGGCACATCATTTTAGAAATTCCAAAAGAAATTCTTTTGAACTTTCTCAAAGAAATTTTCAGAAAAATTTTAAGAAAAAATTTGGGACAAAATTGGGAATTCTATGCAGAACTCTGGATAAATTTCTAGAGGAGTCTTTGAAAATTTGCGAAAGATTCCGTGGAAGACCTCTCGGAGTAGTTTCTGGAAGATTTTGCGGAATTATTTATGGTACAGTTTATGACGAAATCTGTCGACGAATTTCTGAAAGAACTGAAAGGAGAAATTTCTGAAAAAATCATCAGAGAAGTCCCTTGAAAAACAAGGATGGAACTTCTGATGGAACTTTCAGAGAAATCAATGGATGAATTTTAGGAAAAATATTGCTGAAATTTCTGGGGAAAATCTTGTAGGAATCATCAGAGAAAGTTCATGAGAAATGCAATGTATCAATTACTAAATTTCAATCATCTTGCATTGTAGCAAACAAACTTCAAATCTCTTAAATGAATTAAAAACTGAATATACAGTGTATCAAACAATTGTCCGTACAGCAATTTTTTGGTCAAAATAATTTTTCATTCAAATGATTATAACTCTTTTATACGTCAACCAAAAACGCTGAAATTTTGACCAATTATAACACATATATTAAAGCTCCATTGGTAAAATTTTGAGCGAGATCGAATAAGTTTTCTGAAAGTTATAGAACTTTTAGTAAAACATAAAATTTTTAAATACATTTTTAAGACATTATATCGCAATATGTACTTGATGAAACTTTTTCAATATTTTTCGTGTTACAGCTTATACCTAAGGCTTTCATATGCAGCTTCGTTTAAGGTTTTATGTTCACTACAAAAAATATGAAAAATCTGTATATGTTCAGAGTGTCATTTGGAAATTTATCATATTTTGATCAATAAAAGTGCCAAGTGTTTTCAACTTTTTTAAACTCTCTTAATGATATATTTTTATACAGGACCTACTAAACTACATATGAAAAGTAGGTCCTATGGATTTTTCGTTCAGATAATGCACTTTTATTGGTGGAAAACGTTTGGCAGATTATATGTGCAAAATATGGTAAATTTTAAAACATCGTCAACTACATACGCACATTTTTCATATTTTTTGTAGTGAATATAAAACCCCAAACATGGCTGCATATGAAAGCCTTAGGTCTAAGATGTAACACACAAAAAATTGAAAAAAATTCATCGAGTACATATTGAGATATAATGTTTTAAAAATTTGTGCAAAAGTCTTATAAGTTTTACTAAAAATTCTATAACTTTCAGAAACCTTATTCGATCTCGCTCAAAATTTTACCAATGCAACTTTAATATATGGTTCATGATTGGTCAAAATTTCAGCGTCTTTGATTGACGCACAAAAAAGTTATTAACATTTGAATGAAAATATATTTTGACAAAAAATTTGCTGTTCGGACAATTGTTTGATACACTGTAGTATTTTTCGATCATTTGAAAATATTTCCTACGTCAGAGTGATACAGTATGCGGCAGGAAAAAATGCGAAAGTGTTATTCAACTTCAAACCTCATTTTCGTCCATTTGACATTAACCAACCTACGTTTCAACGTTTTATGATCTATAATAGGCTAGTTTTTTTGAAAAGTTAATTAAAAAATTTCCCATTTTGGTCACTAACCTTTACTGGGCGGCGCCTGAAGATGAAGACAACCAGAATTTTCAAACTGTAGAAAATCGCACAGGTCGCTAAATTTCGCATCTGATAAAACAAAATTTCTGATTTTCTCTACAATATCATCAAATATATGTACTTATTTCATCTGGTATGTGAAACTACATGGCTCTGGATCAGTGTGGTCTGGTTGTTCAGCGAATTTGAGCTAATTTTGTTACTGTTATAGTCATTTTATTTAATGACCATTGGGCGCGCAGTTTATTGATATCCGCTCATTAGGCCTACATTATCACATGTTAAACATCAAATATGTTCATTTTTATTTTTCAGTGCTAGAATATAGACATTGACTGATACACTGTCATGAAAAAATACACATATATATCCTATATTTAGCGTGTAATAGTGCCTTGAACTTTTCGCATTTTTTCCTGCCGCACCCTGTAAACCTTGTGTTAATGGAGGATTTGTGGGACAAAGTGAATAATTTTACATAATTAGTATACTGACTTACTTAGTTTGATATCATAATTAATTTTGCTCTCCGATTATTATCAATAACATATTATTATCATAGTTTGTTATTGAAATGTTTTCCGTATTCACTGTTATTGAAATTAACAAAACAAGTTATCAATAAAGTTTCCCAGGAACATTTTTTTTGTTATGATATTTGTTATTTTGCCGCTTCTGACGGGGTACGGGGTATAGTTTGAATATTTTTGTATTTTTTCTCTCCTGGGCAACCAAAAATTTTATATTTTTGGCTGATGTTTAGGACTGTTCTGTATAATGTGTATTATACATATAATGTGTCATTAATCAATGTAGGTATAATATAATATGTCAAAACGGTATTTGGTGTCTTTTGAAGCTTATTTACATTTTTTAAATAATTGAAAAATTAATGTTTCGGTCACCTTTCAGATGTCATTGTTTCTTTTGTTATGAATCGCATCAATTAACATATTTTAAATTTTTCCTCAAACAATGTTGAATACACAGTGAAATGATTTTCCTAAGAATTACACGGAAAATTTTCCGTTAAAAAAATTAAAATATTTATACAATAAAATAATCATAAAATCTCAAAATGTTTTTGTCTAAAAAATTGTTATGCCAAATAGGCTTCCAGGAAAAGTTCAATAATAAAAAATGGAAAGAATCAAAATTCACAAAATCGTGAATTAAAAAGAATCAGATATTTGAATCGATTTTAGATGACGTAAAATGATATGTATCAAAAATTTGGGTACAAGAGGGTTAAACAAGAACACAAAGAGCGCATAAATATAAAATGTGTTGATCAAATTAGAATTTTTTTTGTATCACCAATATGTTTAACCCGTAACAAATATTTTCTTTTTATTGCTTCCTGCATATTCTGCTGTGGTTTCTTTATTTATTCTTGATGTTTCTCAATAATAATCTTTCTTTATTTTGTACGAAATTTGCCTTTAAAATGCGTTACATAAATCTCTTCAATTATTTCCTTAGTGGGATTGCCCAGGTCTTAATTCTCAAAATTTATTAATTTATTTCCCAGAAATAAGATAAATACGAAATAGCTTGCAGGATTTTCATAATGAGTTCATGTTCAAAATCGGTATTTGAGTGACTCACAGTAAGTGTGTACGACCTGTATAAAAACAGTCACCGTAGATTGAGCGAGCCAGCTGACGGGAATGCGTAGGCGAAAAAGTGATCCAAATCCATAGCAAACAAGCTTTTATATTGGTTGTAAAAACTTTGAATAGTATAGTGAGTCGCTCAAATATCGAATTATTAAAAACTTCGGATTAAAAGCAAATACTTTTTAACTCTCGAGCAGTCGCGCCTTTCGCCACCTTCAGCTACTTCATACACACACTGAGTACCACAAGCGTGCAATTTTCATGGTGCGTGTACTCAGTAGACGACTCCAGTGCTCCCGGAATAAATGCTGTCGTAGATTGTCCAGGCCGAGTCAAATCAGGAATAACGTGATATCATTTAGTTAGAACTAGCATTAATCTTCCTTATGCATTAGGGACAGTTTTGATCCCAACCGTACACTACATTAGCAGGCTGTTCCCAACATGATGCATTAGGAATGTTAAGCAAGTCGCACAAATTTGTATGTGGTACAGTCCACAGATGTCGGACTAGTGATATCATCTACAGAAGTTGTTATTTTGGTCGTTTCCCGTGGAAATGCGGCAAAATCCATCTGCTTTTCCGAGTTACATATGGAAGGTAATGATATATTCTAGAAATCTTGTAAGGGGTTGCATTTAAAAAATATTGTTTTCTTTGATTATTTTCTTCACCAAATCGTGCATCAAAATAGCGTGAAAAAAAATTGGTGGGGGTAAAATGAACAATCGATGGGGTAAAATGAACAAGTCGTTAAAAGTTATATAACAGCATATTGTTTCTATGTTTTTAAATACAAACTATAAAATTTCATACGATACCTTTATTTTGTTGTTTTTAAACTTTTAATACAAACTTTAAAACACACTTAAATAATTATTGTAAAAATAGTGTAAAAAACAAGCACTATTTTGGATGAAAATTATATTTTGTTGATATAAAATATTTTTTTATAACTTTTTACTTCAACTATCTCACGATAGGTATGACGGCTGATGATTCTGAAGTTTGCAAAAAAAAAATGAAATTTTGGTGAAATTTGAAGCGATTGTCCATTTTACCCCCACGGTCTGATTTTGTTAAAATTGTTTCCTAAAATTTTTTTTTTTACAAAACTCAATTTTTTTTTCTGTCAAATATATTCTTCTACGGGACTTTATTGGTTCAGGGTTTAAAACTTGTAATAATTTGAAAATAACTTACGAGAAACCCTTAGCAATTATAAGTAGATTTTACATCATTTCCGATATTTCACGTGATTTTTAAAGTTTTTGTCATCTTGAAAAGGTTTGATTTGAATGTTCAAGATCAGCAACAGTATAATGATTCATGCTTAGGCATAAGCTCCAATCGTTGAAACATTTTGAAAAACAATAAAAGCCATGAAACTGTACCTTGTCCATTTTACCCCACCTGTCTACTTTACCCCCACCACCCCTAAAGGTGAATTTTCAATCAGTTTTTGACATTCTGCTACCCTACTTGCAGCATATTTTCCCATACTCATAACATTGCTAGCTACACTACCAAAGAGTCTCCCACATGGAGCAATCCTGGCAGGAATCCTCGGAAAATTATCTTAAGGAATTCACTGTCGGGAATAATCCCAGAAAAATCCTGGGAAGAATATCAGAATGAATCAAGGGAAACATTTCTCAAAGAATTGCGAAGAAAATTCCTGAAGGAATCCCGGGAAGAATCCCAGAAAGAACTCAGGAGAAATCCTAGCTGAAATCTCTGAAAGGATTCTGGAAGAACTTCATGAAACATTGAAAAATTGAATAAAAAAAAACGAAAAAGTCCCTGTGCGAATCCTGGAGAAATCCTTGAAAGAATCCCGGAAGGAACCCCTGAAGGAATAACGCATGGATTCCTGGAGAAACCATTATAAGAATCAAGATAGTTCCCTGTAAGAACATCGGAAGTAATCCCTTAACGAATAAATCTCTAAAGAAAATCATTCCAGCAATGTGTATTCTAGAAAAGCATCTACCAAGAATTTACATAAAAATATGCCAAAGAACTCTCAGAAATATCAATTTTGTAAGTTTTAACAATGAGTTCGTCTAGAAAATTCGATGTAAACAATGTTTTTCAAATGTTCTGAGAAAATCTCTGGAAAAATTTTCGGATGCCACTCTTATTTTTCACGCAGAACGACTTAGGTTGAATTCGTTCAAAGCTACGCACAATACAGATAACTAATAAAACGAAAAAAAAAAATACATTTTTATGGATAAGGATTGATATTTTTTCTCTTAATTAGAATAGTTTCTATTTGATGTTTTCTTATACAGTATGTGTTTATTATTGTTAACTAGTTAATAAATATAAATAAATAACATGATCATCGGCAAGAACTGCTATTGCTGTTGTTTCCGTTACTTATAATTTGGAACCTTACTTCATTGTACTGTACATCCCAAATTTCAAAGATTTAACAAAGCGTTTGAGCCATTTCATCTTCCAGAAACAGAAGCGTTACTTATTCCAGTTCCTTTATTTATAGCTGATTAATAATACTGCGGCCCGAATACCTATTTCAGTGTAAGGTGGATTTCGCAGTAATGTCATGATAATCTCGAGATTGAAATCTGTTACATCTCCACTGATGAACTGTTTCATCCTATTATTTTTGTTTAATTTTAAACCGCTTCAATGCATTCTTCCTCCTCAAGCCTCTGGTTCGTCAGTCGTTGAATTCCACTAAGAACCCACAGCTCGAAACCGGTGATGACTAATCCAAATAAAGATATTAAATATTATTCATAGCTCTGCCACCAACTGTAAGTATTACAGAAATCCCACAATGAACTCACCTGTCGTTCCGACTAGCAGTGCCAGGGTGATGTACTCTGCATTACGCACCTCCGAGGTGGTGTCTCCACGAGCCCGCTCCATCTCCAGCATGGTGTACTGATAGATCCACAGCGCTATCAGTAGCACGTTTCGGAGTAGGACTATCGGCCGATAGATTCCGATGAAGGATGCGTTCGCCTGGGGAGTAAGAAAATTGAAATGTTCAATTTGGATGAGGAAATGAGTAATGCGCGGGGAATACCTGTTCTATTGCACTTTTCACAAATGCGATGAAAACTGTCGACAGAACGAATCCGACCATGCATAGCGTTACAATGCCGGTGCTGATTTTATCTGAAGAAAAGATGATCGTTGAATTATTTGATTTGCTTAAAAAATAACATTTCGTGCAACAGAGTGTTGTGCCAATACCAGTTTTTAACTGAATGTTTGCAATAGTACTTAAATCGGCGAGGTGATTCAACAACGCGTTTTAATTTGTTTAACCTACCTTCATAGCACAGAACGTTAACACAAAACGGTTTGCCGACGACAATGTGCAAATATGTGTAGATAACTCCCAAAGTTGAAAATATCCAAAACACGACAAGATACACAAACCCAATAGTTCTAAACGTTTTTGCTTCCATTATTATCGATAGACAGAAGCCTAGCTTAGATAACCTACAATTAGGAACAAATCGGAGGAGCTCACGAATCACCGAGCGTACTGAGGTAGACTGATCGTGATGGTGGATCGAACTATAGCGAGATAAGTGCAGTGTACTCACTCTCTATCTATACTTGCTTGTGAGAGGAGAATCAAATTACCGCATCTCGGGGAAAAACCATTCCACGCTGCTGTAGTGTTTACTGTTGTTATTATTGTCATCTGCCTGCCGACCTGTACATCAATTCGTTTGCAGTGTGAACTGGCATGAATGAATTTGTCCTGTGACGTAGGCGGCATTGAACGTTTACTTGCAGCACACTGTGCAATACAAGGCGATGGTAGTTTGAATTAGTGCAAATGTTAAACTTCGTTCTCGACTACAAAAGCATCGATTAAACCGTTATATACTGAAATAATTAAATCAGAATTTTTAAAATGCAGTTCCAGCTTCCTAGTTCCCAACGACTAGTGTTAAGTCAGCTACAAAAAACAGTACAACAAAACTGAATGCAACTTTAAAACATTATTGGAAATACAATAATATATCCTAAACATATTGGAAAAACTTGTAATTAGAAGGCACGAAATGTTACTAACACTAGTTTATAAAAAAAAACCGAAAGTCGTGAACTTATGTCAACGGCCAAAATTTTTGAAGCACAGATGCCAAGCCACAGTGTATCGCGTTTGTGCCCACTATCTACAACTAAGAGCGAATTGTTTTTAAGAAGTCGAGACGGGTTCGAATCCCACCAGAACGCGATTTTTTTTCACAAATTTCATCTCTCAATTTGGCAATTAGCAACATTTCGTGCCTTCTAATTACAAGTTTTTCCAGTATAATATTGGAAATCCTTGAAAGAGTGGAGGAATCCGTGAAGTAATCCCATCCCATCCCATGCTGGCTAGAATAAAGCAATCCCAGTAAAAATCCCTGGAGTGATTCCTGAATGAATTCCGTAGAGAAATCACGGCAGGAATCCCAGCTGGAAGCTGGCAAGAAATCCCTGTAAGAATTGTAGCAGAAATCTCAGAGGGTGAACATAGAAAAACTCGGGATTAATGAATTGCGGCACGGAAACCCCTCCAGAATTGTCTTTGAAAATCTTGACAGAAATCTTTATCCTTTCATATTTATTTTCGGGATGAACACTTGATGGAATCTTTGCAGGAATCTCTAAAAGGGTTCTTTATGAAATCTTGAATTTCACCAAAAATCCCTAAAGGAATGCCAAAGGATTTCTTCCAGATCAGCAATCCCTGCGGATATCGCTAAAAAGATCCCCGGAGGAATCTTCACAGGAATTCCGCAAGGAGCATCCGGAGGAATCCTGGGAAGAGTCTCGAGAGGCCTTATGACTTACTTACTCTTTACTGTAATGCTCTAATCCTCTACTCTACTCTCCAGTCTACTCTCTACTTCACCGTATTCTCTACCCTCTACTCTTTGCTTCAACCTATCACTCTACCCTCAACCCTCACCCTCTACCCGACCCACTACTCTACCCTTTACCAACCCTGTCCCCTGACTGAGGTTTGACTGGAACTGAAGGGCTCTGCATGGTACATGAGTTACAATAACTAATCACTAACGGGAGCCAAAGGGATCAGCATGAGATGGATCGCTGAATAGCCAAGGTCCTAGGAATTTCTCCAGACTTTTCTGTAGGAGTTCATACAGGGCTTTCTTCAGAATTTTCCTCAGATATTCTCCAGAAATTAATCCACCATTTCCTCTTAAAACAAATCCAGTATAATCTTCACGAATCCTTTGAGAAAGATATTTAAAAAAAATCCTAGTAGTATCTTTAAATTTTCTTTTTTCAGAAATATTTCAAGGGTTTTTTCCAAGGATCTTTGCAGATGCTTATCTTTTGCATTTCTCAGAAATGCGTCCACAGATTTCTCCAGGAACACTTTCATAAAATCCTCCAAGAATTTTATTGAAGTTCTCAAGAAAATTTCTCCTTAGTCGCCTTCAAGAGTTCCACAAGTGTTTCTCCAGATATTTCTCTTAGGATCCATTCAAAACATACTTTCTTAAATTTTTGCAGGAGTTCCACTGAAAATTTCTTCGGGAATTCTTTCAAAGGTCAAAAATCCAGTTGGGACTTCTGCAAATTCATTCGAACAGATATTTTTATCTCCTGGGATTTCTTCGAAAGATAGTACATGGAGTTTCTCAGAAATAATTCAACATTCTTTACAACTTTTACAGGGATTTCTTCGAAAATTCTTTCCAGAGTTCACTCTAGAATTCTTTGATAAATTTCTTCAGCAATTCAAGTAGAAATTCCTTCAATGATTTTGTTTGGAAATTACTCCTTTGGTTCCATTACAAATATCTCCTGGAATGATCAGATATTTTTCCAAAACTTTTCAATAGGTCTTCCAAAAATTGATCAACAATTACACTAGTTAACAAAATAAAAGTCGTGAACTTCTGTCAACGACCAAAATTTTTGAAGCATTATTTGGCGCTGATTCCAAAACCGTGCTTCAAAAAATTTTAAGTAGAACAGTTTTTGAGTTTTAGACCAATTTCAGGTTTTACATCTTTTTAAAATATGGAATTTAATAAAATTCAAATATCTTGCGTTTTGGTCAACCAATTTTAAACATTTTTCCATAAAATAAAAGCTAAATATAATACACTCCGACCACTTTCTATAGCCGCACCTTCAGTTTCACATGTCTAGCAATATCTACGATATAATCGATATGGAAAACAACATGTATCTGCTAGTTATTGTAAAATATGGTGTTCACATGCATAACTTTCATCATGTGTATATTTTCCACGAAAAAAATACAGTTTTTCGAAAATTAGGGCGACCATTTTCTATAGCCGCACTACAGGTTTTTCTTCAGTATTCTAATTGTTCATAAAAAATCATTTGAACAAACTGTCTCAAATGATAAAATTAAGCAAAGGCAAAGCAAAACAAAGGAAATACAGTGAAGAAATTTACTAGCTAGTGTTCTTACCTCGAAAAACTACGTAGTTTTCATTATTTTCACCAAAACTTCTCTTTAACTAATAAAAAACAATATTTGAAGTTAAAACAATTATTTTATTGTTTCCAATCATCAATATTTCTTCAAAACTTGACTCCCGGAACTTTTTCCATAAGATTTTAAAGTTGTACTACCAGTTTAACAACAACTTTTTCGCAATTTTTAGATCAAATTTATAATATTTCTTGCATTATTTTGTTAAAATACGCATTTTTATGACAATATATGACTTCAAATTTGACCAAACAGTTGCTTATGGTCCCTACGTGACAGATTTGGTTAATTTTGCAGGGTGTAACAGCTAAATTTTGCACCATTGCTTCAGTAAATGTAACCCAAACTTGTAATTTACGGTACATAACCAACCAGAACTGCTGGAAGATTACAATTATGACACCTATCTTCTTTAACACTTTAAAATTGAGGGGAACATCTGTATTTAGGAACTTCCGATTGAAAAAGATGATTTTTACATAAAAAGCTATCGTTAAATTTATGAGAAATTGAATGAAAGCTGTTATTACAAAGCGCACAAAAATCATAAAAATTTTCATCTAATGTTTAAATGACAACGAATGCAATGTTGACCTTCCAAGATAAAATTGATGAATTCCAGTAGTATTATTCTTGTGTACTGTTGCTGTATATGATGTCCTTCTACAGTAATGCCAAGTTATACCGAATTTGGTACACGAAATTACGCGAATTTTCCTTTTAAAAACCTTATATATTCGAATAAATTCAAGTTTTATTAGGTTCATCAAGATATTATGATAAAATTTGAAACCGGTCTTACAATGTAACACTTGTTTCATGCCAGCAGCATATATTCTTGAGCTCTCCAACAATTTATTTTTAGTTTTCTTTGAAAACTTTGGTAACTTTCCTAAATAATACTCGTTTACCGAATCTACGCCCAATTTCTCGTATTAACAGACCTTGCCAATTGAATGTTTCGTTAAACTTAATTGATTTAGTCTCAAAAAGCTTGATTTGGTCTTTTGAACCAGTTTGAATAAGCATATTTTATGGAAAAGCAGTTGATCGATGGAAAACCCGAAGTGCGGCTATAGAAACTGGTCGCTCTAATTATCGAAAAACTGTATTTTTTACATAGAAAATATACACATGATGAAAGGTATGCATAAAAACACCATATTTTACAATAACTAGCAGATACACATTGTTTTCCATATCGATTATATCGTAGATATTGCTAGACATGTGAAACTGAGGGTGCGGCTATAGAAAGTGGTCGCAGTGTACCATTCGATCATCTGAATGCAGGTTTTACGTCAGATTGATGAAATTCAAGATATTGGCGAGTTTTAGCGACAATCTCCTTAAATTTTAGCAAAATTTCCAAAAACATATGTAGATATGTATTTTTTCAATAAGAAAAAAAAACAATTTAAAAGTTCTTTCTCAACGTTCATTTGACATATGTATATGTCAAATACATATGACATATGTAGGCGAGATACAGTAAAAAATTCAGCTCAATCGGAGCATTGGTTACGGAGAATGAGATGAATGAAGTGAGCGACTTTGCTTAAAAATAGAACAAAAATCGATTGCAAATCATCAACCGTGTATGGAAAGTCGAAAAAATTTCCGCTCTACTGTAATTTTTTTCCTTCGCGTTTTCGAACTTAGGGCATGATTCTACACCAAAAACGATCATCAGCTTACCGAGTTCGAAAATGCTGTAAACTAGTGTTACTGAAGGAATTTTTAAGCAATCCCTGTAGAATTGTCTCAATAAACCCACAAAACATTTCTGGAGGTAGTTTTGACAACTTCTAGAAAACAATCATTAATTAAAATTAAATCTCATTAAACTGAAATATTCCTGGAACAAAATTCTTGAAACAAATTACGAAGTTATCTCTGGAGCAAATAATGGATGAATTCCTAGGATAATACCTAGCAGAATACCTGAAAAAACAGCTTAATATACTCCAATAATTCCCAGAAAAAGAACCATGGCAGACTTCTGGTGGAATTTCTGAAGGAACATTAAAAAAAAGTGTTAAGGAATAGATTTATGCAGGAATTGTTAAGAGAACCTTTCAAAAAAAAATGTGTGGGAAGGTCTGAATGAATCCAAAGGAATACCTGGAGAATACCTGAAGAAACTATTGGAGAAACCCCTAAAGCATAAAAGCATTTTCAGCAGAATCTGATGAATTTCCAAAATTTACTCAAAAAATCCCTGAATAAATGTAACCTCTGGAAATTTTTCGCGAAAAATTTCGGAATTTCTGAACAAAATTATCTGAATTATTATTTCAGCATCTATTCTTGCGAGGGTTCTACTGTACTTGCAGGTATTATCTCAAAAATTTGTTAAAAAAAACTATTTTTTTCAAAATTCATTCAGAAATTCTCAAAAAAATCCAGGACGTTTTTTGTTTCTTTTTTTTTAATTTCTTTGTATTTGTGAATTTTAACTTAATGCTAATTTTTCACATTTTTTTTTCTGGCGGATTTTCTCCAGAAACATTCTCTTAAGGAATTTTTAATCATAAATTTTCAACTCGAAGTTTCTTAATTTTTTTTTCTAGAAATGAACAAGTTTTCCATGAATTTTTATTCAGATATCATTCCAGAAAATTTTAAAAATAATCCTCTAAATAGAATTTTCCCAAGTTGCATAATGAGTTTTGTTTTAAGAAGGAATTCCTTCAGACAATCATTCCTAAGAATTCTTTCCGACAATCATAAGTGCAATTTCTAAAAAAAACTCCTTAACAAATCCATGGAGGAATATCTGAAATAATTCTTACATGAATCTTTGAAGGAACGTCAGGATATCCATCATAGATATCGATGGATCCACAGGGGCCATTTCTAAAAACAACTCATGTAGGAATTTCTGCTCGAATTCCAGAAGAAATTTGCCACGTAATTCTTGTAGAAAAGCTTTCTTAGAATTTCCTGAAAATTCTCTGTGGGATTTTCTTTAAAGAAATTTCCCGATGAATTTATGTTAAACTCCATGAAAGAACAACTGTTGAAAGGATTCTCTGGAATTCCTGAAGCATAAGGGAACTCTGCAGAAGTCTCTGAACATATATTTGAAAAAAATCCCTGATAGAATATCAGAAAAAGTCCAAGTGAGAATTTATGAAAGAATCAATGAAAGAATTTTTGGAGGAGTCTCCAGCAAAATTTCTGTACGAACCTCAGGAAGAACTTTCGAATGAATCTCTAGACGAATGCCTGTACCAATTATGGCACTACCTAAGGGGAACTTTTTGTACAAAAATAACGAGAAGACCAATGAATGTCACCAATATGTTAAAAGATAGTTTAGTGTCCATACTTTGCAGGAAAAATATAAAAACGGAGCCAAAACTACTTTTATTATTTATTACAGCGTGTGCCAATGATAGGAACCCTGTACCAGTTATGGCTACATTTTTTTAACTTCGGTTCCTTTTCGCACTATTTGCATGCATTTCTTATGGGATTAGCCATAATTGGTACACTATGGCAAAAAAAGGGTGCAAGGAGGCCGAAATTTTAAGGAAAATGATTTATTTCTACCATAATTTGAGCAAAATGTGTACTTCAAATGAGTGCAACCATCTTTTGTGAACGTGATCTGTTGTTCGCATTTTTTATTGTTGATATATATCGTAAGAGGGTGAAAATCAACTATGGCGAAGAATTGGTACTATAGCCATAATTGGTACATTTACCCTACCTTACAAAAATGTTAAAAATTCCCGAAGAAATCCCAGCAGGAAGTTTCAAAAAACTTTCTGGAGAAATTCCTCGAAAAATCCGGGGCAGAATTCAAAGAAAAGTTTGTAACGTAATTTTCAAGAAAAATCCTGAGGAAACCCTTCAATAAAATTTTTCAACGAGTCTGTGGAAGATTTTCCAAACAATTTCGTAGAAAAACATCTGGCGGAATTCTGAATTTTTGATTTTCTGAAGAATTGCTGTAAACATTTCTGAAAGTATTCCTGAAGCAATTTGTGGACATATTTCTGAAGGAATTCCTGTATGAATGCATGGAAGTAAAACAACTTCTAGATAAGCTGCTGTAAAGTTCCCTTGAAAAAAAAAAAAACTCTTGAGATATTTTTTAAGAAAATTATGCAGAAACTCCTCAAAGAGTCCGTGAGGAAATTTTTATAGTTATTTTTAAATGAAATGCCGTTAAAATTTCTGAAGGAACTCATTAAGACATCCCTGTATGAACTCCTAAAGGAATTTCTGGAGGAATTCCTACAGGATCCTCCTGATGAATCCCTGTAGAAGTTCCTGGGCACATTCTGGCGGGAATTTTCACTGGAATTCTCAGAGCAATACCTGAACAAATCTCTGATCGACTTCTAAACTTCTGAATGAATATCTGGAAGATTTTTCGAATAAACCACTGTAAGAATGCATGAAAGAATCTTTGAAAAAATTTCTAAGGCAATCCTTGTCGCTGTTTGAGAAGGAGAAATCTTCGAAGGGTTTCCTAAACGAATCCCATGGAATTTTGAAAAAAAAAAATATGGAGGAATTTCTGAGGAAGCCCATGGAAACTTTTCAAGTGGAGTTTTTGGAGAAATTTTTGAGGGATCCTCTAGAAATAATTCTAGATGAAATTGTAGAGCAATTTCTGAAGAAATCCATGTCAAATATTTTCAAAAAAAAAACTTTCAAAATGAATCCATAGAAGACTTACTGTAGATTTTGAAAGGAATCCCAGGAAAATTTCTTAAAGGGGTTTTTTAATTACTTTCTGATGTAATCACTAAACAAATTTGTAAAAACAATCTGAAGCATATTATGAGTGTTATCAAGGAATCTCTGAATAAACTATTGAATAAATGCTCATATAAATTTTCGAAGGCATTCCTGGCAGATTTGTTTGAACTCTTTAAAGAGTTATCTGCAGGAATCGCTCTGGGAATTTCTGAGGGATTTTTTATGGGAATCCATAGAATAATGTCTGGAGATATTCATGAACTGTTTTCCAAATGTAATCTTTGATAAATTTCTGGAGGAATCTCTCACAGAATTTCTAGAGGAATCACCAGAGGGTTTCTAAATTCAAGTATTAATATCTGAAGCAATCTTTGCAAGATTTTCGAAAAAACAAACTTTTGAGAAACTTTGGAGAAATAGCTAGTGAAATATCTGAATTCATACCCGTAAGAAACCCTAGAAATCCATGGAGAAAATTCTCGTATAAATCTTTGATAGATTTTTCCATGAGCCTGTAGTTATTTCTGGGGAATTTTATGTGATAATCCCTGGGCGCTCATACAGCCAGTGCTGTCATGGTAAAATCAGAGCTGGTCACTCAAGATGTCCAAATCTCAGAGCCTAATATACTGATAAACCCCCATAGAAATGACTTCAAATGATTGAAATTTGAGATCAGCAACAACTCTTTTAAAGATTCCTCCACAAAGCACTAAGGAATTTAGAATTCATTCCCTATCCCGTACTGCTCCATAATTACCTCCAGGGATACTTTTAAGATTTATCATTTTTTTAACAAGATTCTCGCAGGATTTCCTAGAATGATTCTGGCAGAGTTCGTTCAGAAATTTTTCGTGGGATTCCTTTAGCGTAAGTAATCACGAAATTCCATCAAATATTGCTGCAGATTCCGGGCAGAGTTCAAGTACTGACGATCAAAATGTGATATTGTTTTGTTTGAGATAAAAGGTAAAAGTACTGAAAATAATAGCAAAAATTTGTTCTTGAACAATCTAACCAATAGCAAAATATGATATTTGAAGATCAATCAAATAGCTTACTGATATTGGTTAGATCTTACCAAGAGCTAAATGTGCTATGATGATGCTCCAGGAGATTTTATGTTCAGTATTTTTACCTCTTATCTCAAACAAACGAATATCACTTTTTGTTCTCCGTATCAAAATTTGCTATTATTGAGCTTTTTTCCTCTGCTTGAGATGCTTGGGCATATATTCTTTTATGTGTTTATTCAAACGTTTCTTTTAAAAATTTCCTTTAAAAATCTACTGGAAATCTCCAAGAATTATCAAGGAGTTCCTCGTTTTTTCCTTGAAATAACTTTAAGAGTTCCTCAAGAAGTTTTTCATGATTTTTTTACTTTCTAGGAATTTAGGAATCTTAAAGAGTTTCTTCAAGTACTTTCCCAGGAATTTTTGTCCAAAAATTGCTCCAGAAAATGTTCAAGAATATCTTCTAGAAATCGCCAAAGCTATAACAAGAAGGGTTTATTTCAGACAATCTTCCAGGGATTTCTTTAGAATTTCCCTCAGAGATTCTTTCAATGGATCTTCCAGGCATTTTCGTGCAATCCCAGCCTCAGGAAAATAAAATCGTGTAGGAATTTCTGTACGAATACCAGATGGATTTTCTCATGAAATTCTTGGGGGAACTCTTGGATGAATTTCCGAAAGAATCTCCAGTTTTTTTTAAGAGTTTTTTGTTGAATTTCTGTAAAATTCTCTGGAAGAACTGTTGATGAAAACCTGTATTGAAATTCCTGAAGAAAACCCGTAAACTAAGGAGAAGTATTTGAGGAGATTTTTAAATAAATCCCTGGCGGAAAATCAAAAGAAATCCAAGCGGGAATTTTTGAAATTTTTGAAGAAATCTCTAGTATAATTTCTGTAAAAATCTCGGAAAAACTTTGGAAGGAATCACCAAAGGAATGTCTGAAATAATCACTGCGAAATGTTTGAATAAATTCCAGCAGGGAGTTTTGACAAACTTCTTAGTGAGAAATTCCCAGAAATAGCATTGGGCGGAATTCCTAGAAATTATTAACATTTCTAGGAATTCCGTAATCCTTATGAAAATTCCTGAAGAAATCCTTGAATAAAATTCCTTAACGAGTCTGTGGTAGATTTTCTCAAGAAAGGCATGGAGAAATTTTTGGATGAATTTTGAACTGGTGAATTTATAAAGCAATCTCTGAAAGAATTTCTGAAAGTATTTTCCTGAAGCGACTTTTGAACTTATTTCTGAAGTAATTCCTGTAGGAATACTAAAAAATGCCTCGATAAGCTTTTGTAAACATCCTTTAAAAAAACTCTAGAAATTCCCTAAAGAAATTCTGTATAAATTCTTTTTTTTTCTCTTCGGAACATAAACCCCTGTGACCAAAATTTGATCTATTGTGGTATATCCCGTGTCCTTTGTATAGTGCATGTCGTATTACTTTATCGCCTTTGAGAAGTTATAAAGTATTCGGTTTTGTTACAGTAGTCAACTTAATCGCAAGGAAGGATTCTGATTGATAGGTTCCGCTTTGAACACGCTCCTTTTTCAGTCAAAATGGGATCTCCGAACGATAAAGTCAAGAAATGGTACCGATATTGACCATGCATCGGAACCCTAAAAAGAACTTCTGAGAAGATCACTAAAGGATTTCTTAAGAAATTCATAAATAAATCCTTGCAAGATTTTTTAAAATATTTTTTTGAGAAATTTCTAAAAAAAGCTATTGAAATATCGAGATTTATCCCTGTAAGAAACTCAAGAAATCTCTGGATAAACCTAGGTAAAAGTCTTAAACAGATTTTTTTAAAAAGGGCCCGTAGAATGATTGCCGGGGAATTTTTGTGGAATAAAAATTTCCCGGTAATCACTTGGGCGCTCATACTGGTAGGACATTTATTTAGTTTTTTTTAATCACCTCAAGAGCTGGTTACTCAGTGAGTAACGTGAACTAACCTCGATGTCATCACTGCTCTAGAAGCTTATTTTTTTGACAGGAACTGGTGGAAACTACGAGGATGACACCATAAAAGTTTGATTCAATATTCGCTAATATTGAACTAATCTCGTCCCTCTGACCCATTGTCACCCCCAACGATGGTAATCAACGGCGTAGTGTCAATTCTTTCAACAATTTTTACTTAACACTTCTCTTGGCGTTCATTCATGGATCTGTTCAAAGATTAAATCTCCTCAAAACTTTATTCCATGATTTTCTTCAGATACGAGAGATGAAGCGTTCAGGTGTTCCATTTGTATATTTGCAACCAAGACTGATTTCAATACCTGACACTCAATTTTAACGTTAAAATCTGTTCTTCCTACTGTCCAAACCAGTGATAACTATTGTGAAAAGGTACAAATTGTGCACATAATTAATAACAGTTTTCATTATCGACAACGTATGGCACCAAAACACTACAACTATAAATTCTAGCTAAGAACTACGAATACGCATTCAACGGGGTTGCAAACTAAGAATGTGTGCTTGCGATGCATGCCGGCGATTTGCATTCATTAGAGTGTTTTTCACAGTCAGTGGTGCAGGCAGCAGCATCGTAAACAACAACAGCTACGTCACTTGCACCGTTTTATCCTAACCCAACGACGCGACCCATGCACTTGTACACAACCGTCTTGGTGAATTTACTACGCGCTCTACCACTCTCGCGACAAACAATCGCCTTAGTACAGTAATATCCACATGTGAGGATGCACTAGATTCGCTAATCTCGAAATTGACTGCTTACAACTGTGCAGATCGTTCAACCACTGTCATCCCTTGCGTCTTTCATCCTGGATGATCCTGGTACGCTCATACGTCTCTGAAACTTGTCAGTTACCGAGAATGAATGGGTGAAACAACTAGCAACCATGCGTCTCCATATTTCTGAGCTTTGGAGATGTTATCAGCACAAATTTCTTCTACATCGCATAGATTAGCATCCCAAATCGGAGGATTGCTGTACCTCAACACCATACAATACTTTAGCATAAGTGACGTATACTCAAGCATCAACAGCTTCATCATATTGTATTGTACTGGGAAAATTCATGAGTGCTTACGTCATTCATGCCATCAGAGAGGCAGACCAACTGCCGCGGCTCACGGCACTATTCGAGCACGATGATTCAACGTTCGCGTGCTTAGTGCGCTTAAAACATTTGTCGTACGCAGTCGGTCGGACGAACCGTGGAAGAAAAAATGGACGTGAATGCATATCGCCGCATCGGATCCGTTTATGTCGTCGTATGCTGCATTGTGGCGGCCTGCGGTGCCTCCATCTGTTTGTACCAGCTGATGGAGGCTAAGCCGGCCTGCCGGGACTTTTCCTGCCCGGATGGTTTGTTCGAAAGGTTAATTACTCGATGGATTTAAGATCGATTCTCGTTTTGATACTTTTTAGGAACCAAGAACATCATCATACTGGCAGTTACCCTTAAAATCTGCATACTTTGTGCGATGTTTGCCGGTCTGCTCAAGGACGGTATTGAAGAAGTAGGTTTATTGACGGTAGGGCTGAAAATGCATCCCATTAATATGAGCAATCACTCTTTAGAGGAAAATCTGTGCAGTGCGAGTGAATCGAGTGTTTGTCGTGGTGAGAACCCTCTCGCTGATTGCGCTGTGGACTTGCTGGGCCGTTTTTCGCAGTGACGACGACCGATACGTTGGAGGCCTTACTTCCAGTGAAAAGTTGGTGCTTGCTTCTCTGTGTGTTGGATTGCTAGGTAATGTGTCAAACATCTAACTTTGGGTATGCAAATCTCCATAAAACCATTTCCATCTACTTCCAGCAATAACTATCGTGGAGCTAACGATTTTCCACGGCGTGCTGAAATACTTGAAGGAGGGTACTCCACCCTGCAGTAAAAAGAGGGTACCGGAAGTAGTGTACATACAAGCATGAAAAGACAGATGGCAAAACCAGTGCCCCACAGTCCAGTTCACCTAAAATATTGTTTATTTTATAAGAAAAATGTGTAAAGCGGATTCCAAACAAGCGATGCAGAACAAAAACAAACAGAACAACATTGCGTCAAAAGCAGCACTCAACGCCCAGAAGATATCGATTCGGCACTAGTGGCTCGGTTGAGATGATTTATGACCTAAGATTCTAAATTTGGATATTAATCGGTTAAGGTAGCGAATATCGCTGGTGTGATCGGTTTTGTTGACCCAGACAAGTGTTTTGACGGGTGAGGCCTATGGAATGTGAACATAATTTATAACAAAAGAAGTGTTCAGAGAAGCTGTTATTCCAGTGAAAGAGCTTGTCGTGTGTCGAAGGGAATAAGTGGTTGAAAATAATAAACACACCTTTCTTTGTCTGAATACGTGAACCGGCAGTTGTTTTATTCTATTCTGCATAACGTTTTTGGAAGTGCCGTTAAATGGGGTAACATTGATCACTTGAAAGGGTCTGTTCATATACATACCAAATTTTGGCCATCTCGAATGAGGCAAGAGTTTTATGATCATAATGACGTGTAGAAGCTGCTAATATGGCATTAAAATGTAGTCCGCGAATTATCAATTTCACCCCGCTGATTAATTTGACCCGGTTTACGGTAATATGGACATGAACAATGATCGGGGGATTCTAGAGACATCCCTGGAGAAACCTTAGGGGAATTTCCTGGAGGAACCATATCAAGAACTTCTGGAGCAACTTTAGCAGGCACTTCTGGAGAAATCAGTGCAGATATAAAACCCAGTAGAAATTTATGGAGGAATCATAGAAGGACCCTTGGAAAAATCTCTGGTGGAACTTTTTAATAAATTCCAGGATAAACCATAGGTATTTTTATGAAGAACTCCATCAGGAACTACTGAATAACCTTTGACACATGATCAATTTCAATTTCAATCAATCAAAGTCATCCCTAACGGGCATTCCGCAAACCTAAGGAAGAGAGGGGGGTTTTAGTGGGTCGATCCTCACATAACCCGAGGAATCACCTCTTGGGTATCTGATCAGCAAATATTCTCATTCTATAAAAAAATGTAATACAGAAGAAAAATCTTGCTTTATACGATATTGGTTGAAATAGTTAAAAGGAAATAGAGTAAGGTGGGGCAAAAGTTCGACCCTAGTTGAAAATTCATTTTTTTTTTAAGAAACCGAAACAGATATAAATAAATGAATACCTTGTGGTGATTCTACCCTCCATGAGCTAAATTTTTTCTGAACAAAGCTACGCCAAATGTCTTTTCAATTTTGAGACACAACACTTTTTGTATGTGTGTGTCTAATTCGAACTCTTGCCCAACTACTGGGGCAAAAGTTCGAATCTAGTGTTTGTGGTATTTCGCTAACCGTAGCTCACTATTTCGATGCTTTGGTAATTGGAATACCAAAAACCAATTAATATTTGATGTTGGAACTGGAATACACTTTAAAGTTCGATCTGGATTTTACCCAAATCAGGATTAAATTAACTTCACCAAAAATTAGTAGTTTTCCGTCAAATTCAGATAAAACATTTTTTTCAACTTTTATCAAATTTTCTCTCTAATTCCATCATTTTTAGAGATAGTATGTACATTTTGATGAATTTTATGTTTTACATGAAGTTGCCACATAACTCGAACTTTTGCCCCACAATTCGAACTTTGTGTAAAATATGATTTCCAAATCTTTTTTGCAAAAAGTTATTACAATTCCATTCCATGCGTTGGAAAGACCATCGCATACTTGATCGCATATTACAATTTTTTGATCAAAAACCAACATTTTGTCATAACTTTTCGAAAAATTGATCAATTTTCATATTTTTTTGGAGTGAAAGACTCTTTTTCAAAAAGGCTTCGAACAACCTTGACACCCGAAAGATATAATTTGAATTTAGCTCCAAAACTTCAAAAGAAACTCTTGCCCCACTCGAACTTTTGCCCCACTTTACTCTACTAAATAGGCATGCTATAAATATGACTTAACATGTATGTTCTTCAATATTTTTAAAAATATATAAAAAAAACTACGATGAAAAAAATTTGTTAGAAAGGAGCAAACCACTGTTGGGTGAATAACGTGATCTTCAGGGTAATTTTCTTTTCAAAATATAGGGGTTTTTTCGCCATTTCCGGCATCACAGGTAAACAAAATTGTGCATTACCTAAATTCACAACGAAACGACCGCTTTCGTAAACTTCTTCCATTTCACTCAGTCACCTTATTGTGTGAACTCGTTAATATTTTCTGCTGTTGTTAATATTTTCTGCTGGAAAGTTAATTTTGAACGAGTTTGTTGCACCTAGTCAAACGCCAATTCTCGGCACTGTCGAGTTGCCAATGCCGAACTTCCAGCAATATCAAATGGGAAATCACTTCGGCACCCATCTTTGTGCTGACGAAGTGCACTCGGCAGCGTGTAATTGTTGTTTTGTGCACTAGTGCAGCTTCAAAGTAAACGTGTAGCTCACTGATTGTGGATCTCGTTGGGGGAATGGTACGAGAGATGATTACCTATGAAAGTGCATTTGGATAATATGCGACAAGTGATATTTTGATTTGTTTTGATGTGAGGTGCCGGGAATTGACGCGGGTGCCCAAGTAGTTCGAAACCCTACATTTAAAACAAAATTCAGAAAAAAACAAAAGCTTCGATATAACGTTACTTCTATACTATTGTGATTTTCAAGGAGTTCTTTCTGAGATTCTTAAAGAAGTTTATTAGAATCTTTCTTGGTTTCCTCCAGGAACTGCAATGAGGATTTCCTCAGGAGTTCCTTCACAAATACCTCCTGAAGTTCCATCTGGGATTCCACGAAAATATGAGTGCTGAATTAGCTTAACACACATAAATAAAAACAAAAACAAATCTTCCAAAACCTTCCAAGATTGATCAGAAGTTGCTTCTGGAATTTCTCCAAGAGTTCCTTCAAAGATTCATCCTTCTTGGAATTTTAATCACGATTTCTTCCGGAATTCATTCCTTTTTTGGATTTCTGCAAGAGTCATCTGGGATTTTTCAAGAAGTTTATTCTGCGATTCCTCTTTTGACAATTTAGAGATTTCTCCAGGAATTCCTTCCCGGATTTGTTTCCTAAATTTCTCAGAAAGTTGCTTCTGTGATTCGTCAAGAAGTTACTTCTGGAATTTCTCAAGAAATTCCTTCTGAGATGTCTCCAAGAGTTCCTTCTGGGCAGAGATGGCATACACCTCAGAGCGCTAAGTGAGAAGATAAAAAATACACATTACACACAGCCTGCATGATGAGAAAGAGTGTGTGTAAAGAATTATCTTCTGCGAGGTCCGACTGCACGCGCTCGGCATCGTTGTCGCATCGCGCACGACGGTGAGCGCAGGAAAGCAAGAGAAAGTACAGTCCAACACACAGCTCACATCACAGCGCTGCGCTACTCTGTACTGCCGAGAGCCTACAACTTGCAGCTCAATCAGCGCAGATGTGTAGTACATTCCTAGAAATGAGCGAAGCTCACGCAGAAGAAGTTTGAGCTCTGCGACGTCTCGCGCAGCTGGTGTGGCAATTTATACACATTCGCACTCTCACGCAAAGTTTTGCGTCTGAGTGATGTGTGTTTGTTGTAGGTTTACATTCGTAGCAAAAGAGAGCGGCGCTCATTTTATTGAAGAAGTGTACGCAGAGCTGTTTATCAGTGTATCTATGCCATCTCTGCTTCTGGGAGATAAATATGATAAATGCGGGGTCGTTTCAGGAATTTCCCCCTAGATTTAGTCCAGGTTTCTTCCAGCAATTCTCTCCGGGATTGCCTTAGAAGTTCCTTCCACGCATTCTTTCAGAAATTCCAGAAATTCGTCCACGAAAAACTTCTTTGGGGATTCCTCCTAGAACTTATTACGGAGTTCTTTTATGAACTGCTTAAGGAAACACTTAGGGATCGCATCCCGGCGTTCCCTCTCCATTCCACAATTTTTTTTTATGTAATATTTTCTGCAGTTTTGTAAAAACTCCTACAGCTGTTCGTTCTGGATTTCCTTCGAAAGCTCCTTCTGAGATAACATTTCTCTAGGATTTCCTTTTGAGAGTCTCGGTGAAGACATTCCAAAAGCAATCCCATTCCATGAAGAAACCTTTATTGATATCTCAGAAGGAAAATAATTCCTACAGGATTCCTGGTACTCCTGGATACATGCCAGATAGAACCTCTTTAGGAATTTCAGAAAGAAAACTCGTGGAAGAATCACAGAAGGAACTTCTGAAGCAATCAGAATTCAATTGAATCACTCAAATAAATCACGTTGGAGTTTTCCAGAGTCACTCCGGAATTTTCTCAGTATTTTAAGAAACTACTTGAAAAATCCCAGAAGGCTCCTGAAGAAATCATAAAAGGAAAGAGTGAGTTCCTGAAGGAACTCTTGGATAAATCCCAGAAGCATCTACTGGTCAATCTCGGAAAATCTTGAAGGAACCCCAGAAGACACTCGAGGAGGTATCCGTGAAGGAACTACCGAGGGAGTCCCCGAGGGAGCTTCTGGAGGAATCCAAGAAAGACTTCAAGAAACTCTTTGTGGAGAAAGAACAACATGAAAAACTACAATAATTCTTCTGAAGAATAACCAAAAGGAACTGCTGGAGGAATTCTCAAAAAAAGGAAATCCTAAGCAACTTCTTGACGAATCCAGGAAGAAGCTTCTTGTGGATTCCCAGAATTAATATCTGGAGGAACACTAGATGACACTGCTGGAGTAATTTCAACAGGAACTCCTTAGGTTCCTTCAAAGGAACCTTTGGAGAAATCTTAGAAAGTACTCTTAGATCAATCTCTGAGGGCACTCCTGGAGGAATTCCAGAAACAGTGTTATGTGTTCCACTGTGTGTGATGTTCCAACAGGGACAGCTTGTATTCTGTAACATTCACCAGATATTTGTTAGAAATTTTGCTCGAATTTCCAATCATAGGCACACTTAAATTTCTTTGAGTATCCCTCCAGGGGCTTTCCATCTTGATTTGTTTTTCAGAAGTCCACTACAAACTCCATAAATATTTGATAAAATCATAAAACATTTATCGATTTAAAAAAAATCAATTTAAACATAATTTCTCTTATCAATTTATTTAAGATTTTCAGAAATTCACCTAAATGCCTCCAAAGTTTAAACTCCTTTTTAAATAATAAAACCCTCAAGATCATTTCGGAAGTTGGTTTTAGGATAAACAAAAAACTCATTCCATGTACATTATTCTTTAGAATTTATACCCAGCGATAGTAATAAAAGTTTTATCAAACGACTCGTCAAAAATCTATTTGCTTTTCATGAAATTTAATTGAAAATTCGGTCAAAATTCTGTCTAGAGTGCACTGGATCAAACATTCTAGCAAATGTGTCTTCATTGATTTCTTCTGAGATTCGACGTTCGGGTCGACTGAACGATTGGTTCGATGAGGAGTGAAGAAAGACTATAAAGAAGAAGTACGCAACGCGGGAGATTATGATGCAGAGAGTGTGGAGTGTTACAAATGAAAGCCGAAGCAGCAGACCTGTCTTTTCGGGTCAAGAAACACCACCTGGAAGAGGCGGAGGATGAGAAAATTGAATTCCAGTGCAGTTCTCATGAATCAACTTACTTCTACTAGAATTTCAGCGCACCCCGCAACGGCTTCGTGCCACGAGTCGAAATGTGCCGGGATAAGGACGGACCCCGTCAAGACGGAGGTGAACGATGATTGAAAGAACCAGCACTTCGATGAGCACCTGCAGATACTGTGGATCGCTCCAGCGGAAGAAATGAAGACGTGTCTTATGTTGCTGAAATTGTGAAGCCCGCAGAACTCCGACATCTCACAGAAGTCGACATTATGGAGACCCTCGACACCCACGTACAGCGGTTGAGTGCTTTTGCGAAAGGATTGTGGCGTTATGGAGAATGTTCGAAGCGGAAAGAACAAAACCGGATGTTCAACATTAACGAAAAGAAGTTAACTGCATCCGAAACGACAAGCCTGATTATGGGCAAGGCCTTCCGGAGATGGGTGACGTCATACAGTTATGGGCTTATCTATGGGAGAATCCTGTTCGGTACAATGACGTTGGGATGTGGTTGGCAGAAGAAGAGAGACAGTGTAATGGAGTTGGAGAAATGAACGCGGTCGAAGTTACTGACCAAGACGAGGCTACCCGATATACCAGGAATTGGGCTGCACCAGGACCCGATTTTGGGCACATTTTTTTATGTAAAAAAACTCAACGATTCACGGGCGAATGGCGGAATGCTTCAACATGATGCTAGAGGATTCCACGCAGCTACCAGAGTTCAATACCAGGGGTATCACTTATCTTCTGCCGGAGGACCAAAACACAGCTGATAACAACAGGCCAATAACGTGCCTTTCGAGTCTGTACAAAGTGCTGTCGTCGGTAATAGCGAGGAGTATACAAATCCACTGCGAAGCCAACAACGTGATGACCGAGGAACAAAAAGGGTGTCGCAAGAACACGCACGATGCAAAGATCAGGTCATCATAGATGCAGTCATTGTGGGTCAAGCCACTGGAAAGCAGAGGAACCTGAGCATGGCGTACATCAACTACAAGAAGGCGTACGACTAAGTATCGCACTCATACCTTCTCGTACGGGTGAGATGATCCTGGAGCTGAAGCGCGATATGGAGCGCAAGGGTGTCACCTACAAAAGTTACGCGGAAGAGGTCCTTGGCGAAGGGGTAGAGGTGAGGGCTCTCACCTCTTCAGTTAAAGTAGGGAGGATTTAAGGTAGGCTGGTGCGCATGTGATATGACGTTCCACTAGCCACTGGAAGTTTGTTTCAGGTGTCTGAAACCAGAACACGGGACAAGTCACGGGACTGCAAAGGCCCTGACAGGAGTAAACTGTGCAGGAGATCTGGCGCCGAAGGTCAAAAGGCACAAGTCTGCACGAGTCCACCATTTGTCTGACATTTACCGGGAAATCCGTGAACAACAGGCATCCAAGGGGTGGTCCAAGGTGACCGGCCTTCAAGAAAGCCGTAGTGAAGAAATCACAGTGCAGCAGTAACGCATCTGAACCTGAACCAATGTGATGCGGCTTAGCAACTGCTTGTCAGGCGGTTTCTGAGTGGGGGACATAACGGATCCATACCGAGTACCCGACGGCAACGGCAATTGGGTTACGGATGGGCCCAGAAAAATGGCGGTGATGTGGACGACAGGTAAATACCCCGTCCAGGAGTACCTATTAGGAATCGCCAAAGTAAACGGGGTCTTCTTCTGTGGCTGCTATGCGACTTCACGGTGGCCGATCGAGCGGTTCACGCAGATGCTGGACTGTATGATGACCGAGCTAACAGGGCGAAGACCGGTGGTAATAGCGGGTGACTTTCGTGCCTGGGCTGGGGAATAGGGAAGCCGTTTCACGAATCAGCGGGTCCAGATCCTGCTAGAGACACAGGCCAGTGGCCATACCAGATGTCGCCCTGACTAATGTCGGTACCTTTAGTCGGAACGGTGCGGAGTCGATAATTGACGTGACCTTTTCTAGTCCTTGCCTAAAACGTGGTTCGAACTGGAGAGTAGACGATAGCTACACTCACAGCGATCACCTGGCGGTTTGCTACAGTATCGACTACAACAACCGCAGGCCGCGGGTAGAAGAAGAGGTGGCTAGGCCAAGGTCAAAACCTCGCAGGTGGAAGACTTCATACTTCGACGAAGGGGTATCTAGGGAGGTGCTCCACCGTGAGCGCAACCTACTTTGTTTAGACGGCGACGAGCTGGTAGCGGTGGTCTCGCGTACGTGTGATGTGACCATGCCTAGGCGAGTCCACCCTAGAAATGGTGGGCCACCGGATTATTTGGGGACTGATGCGATTGCGGAACTGCGCCGCGCCTGCCTACGGGCTAGGCGGCGGATGCAGTGAGCACGATCCGAGGATGAGCGAAACGAACGTCTGGTGGTGCTCGTCGCTGCAAAAGATCGAGATAAGGGCAAGAAAAACGGCCTGCTGTGAGGGTCTCTGTCAGAGTGCCAATGCGAATCCGTGGGGTGATGCCTACATCGAAAGGCTTTTTCCGCGTCACATCCGTCCCTACAAATTACCGACAGAACAGCTGTGTTGCAGTCCAGAATGCTCAGCATCAGGAGAGGGATATTTCAAGGCAACACCTTTAGTCCGTAATGATTTTGCCTTGCGATGTACCCTCTCAGGAGAGCACTCAACCAATGCAAATATGGCTACCAACTGAAAAGTGGGAGAAGGAGTACAGGAATAACCCACACCTTCTTAAGGGACGACCTGGAGCTGCTTGCACTTGCGGAATTAGTACAAAGGCTGCATCAACTGTTGCAGCTTGTGACGGTGTTCAGCAACGACATCTCGATGGAGTTTGGAAATTACAAATGTCGGTCAATCCATCTTCACCGGAGTCAAGTCGGGGATGCTAGCTGTTTCCGCGTCAACAAACAGGAGGAGATTCGGAATATGGGTGAAGGCTAAGCGTACAAATATCTCGGCACACAGCGATCAAAAAGGATCTGCAGGAGAAGTTCTTGCATCGTGTCAACTGTGTTCTGAGGAGCTTTCTGTAAGCCGGCAACAAAGTGAAGGCGATCAACACGTTTGCTGTGCCCCTGTTGACCTACAGCTGGGGTGGAAAACTGGAAAAATGGATCAAGACTGACGTCGAGGCGTTAGAACGAGCAGTACGAGTGGCGTTCGCCAAGTAACGCATGCGCCATCCAAAGTCGTCTCGTCACCAACATCCAGGCACTATGTGTCTCCCAGATCCAGCAGTTGTGAGCATATTTCGTAGAAAGCCAGAACCGTCATGAAATATACCGCACTGTATGTGAAGCTGATCACGGTTGAAACGCCCTGCATCTGGCGCATGAGTATTACCAGCTGAACTGCGACATCAAGACCGTTGAGGAGATGATCGCAGCGTGGAAGCAGAAGGAGTTGCATGAGAACCACACCCATCAACTGGAGCTCGAGCACATCGATAAGGCGGCGTCGAACGCGTGCTTACCCCACGTCTCACCTAGATAGAAATGTCTTGCCATTTTGCTGCCAGAAAGAGAAAACGTAACGGAAATGATCAACACCGCTTCTCTTAATGCAAACAGCGAGAGAACATTTCTGTCATGACACATCTGCCCAGAAAAAAGGCAAGACATATTCCAGAGAACCTGAGGAGCGGACCTGGTGTGATGATTAGAACACTTGACTATCACGCCGAGGACCTGAGATCGAATCCCACTCCCGACAAACTCGCAATATGTGAGTTATTCCTTCAGAAGCGAAGTAAAGCGTGGGTCCCGAGATGAACTAGCTTAGGGCTGAAAATCTCGTTAATACAGAAAAAAAAATCCCAGACAATTAGAATGTACATGCAACGAACTCACTTTTTACGCTATACGATGCCTCAACATAATAAATTCAACGCATATTAGTCGCGAAAGGGCCTTTTGCGTGCAAAAGTAGAGGCGATATGCGTATACATTTTATGCGAATAAGCACAACATTGTATGCGCGACAACCGATGTTATAGCGAGTAAGCTCGCTAGATTCTGCGAAGTGATTCATGATAGACCTGTGCGCCGACTATATTTTGTTCGGCGGCGGCGTGAGGCACATTTTTGGCCGGCGGCGGCGGCATAGTCGGCGTCACGCCGGTGGCAGCTTTCGGCAGCGGCGGCGGCGGCGTGAATCAGCGTGACCAAAATTTGACCATATTTGAACATAGGCAAAGCAAAGATCATGATGATTGTATTGATAACATTAGAGTAATGCGGGGCAAAAGTTCGCACCTAACAGATTTCACAAAATAACTTTTAAACGAAAAGAAAATAATGTCGTTTTTCTTCGTTAAACGGGTCCCTATCATGTTGCCTTCAAAACGTAGTACTAGATTTTTTCGCATTCTTTCCGTAGTTTTAGTAATACAACTTTTAATACAAGTACTCCAATGCGAACTTTTGCCCCATAGTGGGGGCAAAAGTTCGCATTATGCGGGGCAAAAGTTCGCACCTTGAACAGCGTAGTTTATTGGTGTGATGTTCATTTATTACATGGTAATTCATGTTCGTCCTTTCACTCTAGCCATGAAATCTGTTTCTTTCTGTTCTTAGCATTACGGCCCAACTGGAATACGACTTGGTGTTCAGCTTTTGTATACAGTGTATTTTATGAAGACTTCCATAACTATATACTAGAAGCTGTCCTTTCCAGCTTTACTAAAGTTGTCAAAATACATTGTGGGGTAAGCATAGAGACAGGTGTTGCACACAATTCATGAAAAAAATCAAATATGCTGCAAAACTATTGAACGAGACCGTAACCGAATCTTATCCCCGTCAGTATGGTGATGAATTATAACTGCGATTTTACAAACTGAGCTATGAAAGGCCCCGGTAAAGTAGATCAACTTAACATGACCTTCAGAAACATACGAAAAGACACGACGAGGATGACGAAAAAAATGTTTTAAAATGTTTTTTAGCCATTTTTCATTTCTTGCTTTAAATGGGTGAACGTAATGTTTGCCTTACACTCGATCTTCTTACAAAACTAAGTTCAAACCCTCTGCCGGAACGATTTCAGGGTGCATACTACACATATTATATATATATAGTAGTTTCTATACGAAACCATCATTGCTTCAAAGATTCTGTAATTTTATTGATGTACTACATTTAGAAATCTAGTGCGAACTTTTGCCCCACAGCTACTGCGAACTTTTGCCCCATCGTCAAGGTTTTAACAATGTCCCTTTCTACAAGAAGCACTAGTAATTTATTGTTTATTGGAGTGCTCCTCTCGAACTACTATGGAATAACGATTCTCCGACATCGAGAGGTTATGAGATTCTTCTTCTTCCTGTTGCTACAAATTCTTATTCCAAAAAGTCCAAAAATTCTATCAAAACACCTAGAAACACATTTTTTCGCATAACTCTGCCACACCATAACGAAATCGTTCCAATTTTTGTTGGTGAGTATCTGGCCTGATTATGTGTCCAACCCATAGAAATTTGTTTGGGTTCTTAACTCGTGTTCAGAAAAAAAACCCACTGCGAACTTTTGCCCCGTGCGAACTTTTGCCCCGCATTACTCTAACTATTATGTTAGAATGAATACCTTTTTTTTGGTTGTCTCAGAACCTTCAGAAGCAATCAAATTTGATAATAAGGTCACACTATTTACACTAAGGAATTCCCGAATGATTTCAGAGTGGAATCTCAGATGGAATCCTAGGAGCCTGAAAGAAACTCCTGAAGGAATCCATGAAGAAAATTTTGAGCTAATCTCTGCAGGAACTGCTGTTTGAAACCCTGAAGAAACTTCTGCAGGAATCTGTGGCGGTTCAAGAATCTCTTTTAGACATCCCTACAGAAAATTATGAACAAACCCCTGATTGAAGTTTTCGAGGTACTTCAGAAGGAAATCCAGGAAGATTCCCCAAATGAATTCAAGCAGGAATCCCAAGAGCATAACAGCATGAATTTCCAAAGGAATTCCAAGAGGAATCTCCGACGGAATCCCAGTGGGAATTTAAAAAAAAAAAAATCGAGAGGAATCCCCAACGGATTTCTAGGAGAAATCAACGAAAAATAGCGAAAAGGAATTCCAGGATAAATTCCTGAGAGAATACTGAGAGGAATTTCTGAATGAATTCCATGAGGAATCCTCAAAGGAATTCCAGGAGGAAGCCCATAAGGTATTTCAGCAGGAAACAATGAAGGAATTTTAGGAAGAAGCCCCGGAGGAATTCTAAGAGGAATCTCCGAAGAAATTCAAAGAGGAATCACCCAAGGAATACCAAGAGGGAATTCCTAAGGAATTTCAGGAAAAATCCTCGAAGGAAGAACCCCTCAAGAGAAACCCCTGAAGGAATTCTAGGAATTCTAGGAAGAAATTACTATAGGAGGAATCTCCGAAGAAATTTCAAGAGAAATCCCCGATAAAATTTCAGGAGAACTTCTCGAAGGAATTCTAGGAAAAATCACCGAAGGAATTCCAGGAGGGAACCTTGCAAGAATTCTTGGAGGACCTCCAAAGGAATTCCGGGAGGCATCTCTGAAAAAATTTGAAGTGAAATCACCAAAGGAATTCCATGAGTAATCCCTGACAAAATATCAGGAGGAATCCTCGTATGAATTTTAGGAGGAACCCTCGAAGGAAGTCTAGAAAGAATCTCCGAAGAAATTACAAGAGAAATTCATGCAGGAATCCGAGAGGGCACCTCCGAAGGAATTTCGGGATCGGAGGAATTACAAGCGGATTCTTCAAAGTGGAACCCCGGAGGAGTTCTAAGAAGTCCAGGAGGAATCTCCAGAGAAATTCAAGAAGGAAGAATCGTAGAATACCAGGAAAAATTTCCGAAGAAATTCTAGGAGAAATCACCGAAGAAATTCAAGAAGGAAATCCCGAAATGATTCCAGGAGGAATCCTAGAGTAATTCCATGAGGGATTTTAGAAGGAATTTCAGGAAGAATCTCCGAGAGAAATCTAAGAGGAATCACCAAAGGAATTCTAGAAGGAAACCCCGGAGGAATTTCGGGAGGAATCCACGACGGAATATCAAGAGGAATCCCCGAAAAATGCCAGAAGGATTTGATGAAGGAAGTCCAGGAGGAATCCCCAAAGAAATTCCAGATTTTTTTTAAAGGAATTGGAAAAGAAATCTTCAAAGTATTTCTAGGAGAATTCATCAAAAAATATCCAGTTGGAATCCTCGTAGGAACCCTCATAGGAATTCCATGAGAAACACTTGATATAATTCTAGGAGGAGTTCCCGCAGAAAATTCTCGTTGAAATTTCAGGTGGAATCCCCGACGGAATATTAGGAGGAATTCCCAAAGAAATTTCAGGAGGAATCCTTGAAGAAAGTTCCGGAGGAATTCCGGAAAGAATTCCAAGAGAAATCCTCGAAGGGTTTTAAGGAGGAATCTTGGAATGAATTGCAGGAGAAATGCCTTGAAGAAGTTCCAGGAGGAATCCCCGAAGGAAGCCCAGGAGAAATATCTGAAGGAAGTCCAGCAGGAATACCCGGCGGAATCCCTGGAAGAATTCCTCCTGAAGGAATTCCAGGAGAAATCGCCGAAGATATAACAGAAGATATCCCTGCAGAAATCCCAGGAGGAGCCCCTGCAGGAAATCTGGGAGGAATTTCCGAAGAATTTCCGAAGGAGAAATCAAAGAAGCAATTCCAGAAGAAAACCCTAAAGGAATTCCAGAACGACTCCTGAAGGAATTCCCCCTCAACCAATCCAGAGGAAATTCTAAGAGAAACCATCAAAGAAATTCCAGGAGGAAACCCCGAAGAAATTTCAGGAGACATTCTAGAATGAATTCTAGAAGAAATCCCCGAAAGAAGTCCAAGAGGAATCCCTAAATGAAATGTAGGAGAAATCCCTGGAGGAATTCCATAAGGAATCCAGGTGGAATCTCCGAAGTCATTCTAAGAGGAAATTTGAGGAAGAAATTTGACGGAATATTAGAAGGAATCCCCGAAAGAATTGCAGGAGGAATCCACGAAGGAAGTCTAGGGGGGAACCCCGAAAGAAAATCTAGGAAGAATCTTCGGAGGAATTCCAAGAGGAATCCCCGAAAGAATGAAAAAAAAAAGCCAGGTGGAATCCTCGAAGGAAGTCCAGGGGAACCACTGAAGGAAGTCTAGGAGGAATCTCCGAAAAAATGCAGAAGAAATCCTTGCAGGGATTCCAGGGGAATGCTCGAAAGAATTTTGGTAGAAATATCCAAAGGATTTCCGGGCGGAAATCTCAAAGGATTTTCAGCTGAACTTTCCGGGTAGGGGGAAGGAATTACAGGAGGTATTCTCTAGAGAATTCCTTTAATAATTTCAGAAGGAAATCCTTGAGGAATTCTTGTGGAAACTCCATGAAAGATCCCTCAAGAATATCCTGGAGATATACTTAGTTATAATCCTAAGGGAATTATTGAAGAAACTCCTACAAAAATCCCTAGAGTAACTCCTGTAGGAATTCCTGATTGAGATTCTGGAGAAATCTCTGATGTAACTGCTGGAGGCATCCGTAAGTCTTCCTGGAAAAATCTCAATCTCAACCTACAATCTGAAGGAACCCCAGGAGCGATCCTAAAGCCTGCGCACTTTAGAATCGGTACGCTTTCTAGCGGCTGTAGATCAAAAACAGCTAAACCTAGAAAAAAATGTTGTACGAAGCTAACGAAGCTTATTTATTGTATTTTGTAGGAAAAATATAAAAAAAAAATCAGTTTTTATTTCTTCAAGATAACATTTTGACCTGATTATGAAATTCATGCCATTTTATTCTGCACAAACCAATGATCGTCAATGTTTTTAAATTTAACAGTTTACGGGCTGATATTTCAAGAAGAAATAAAATTATACTCATCAAACATATGCTCAAAACAAGTTACGACAATAAACTCTTAACAAATATGGTTCACAAGACCATAATAAACTTATAGCCTTATTGTCCATTCACGCTATATTCAAAACATAATTTTACTCAAACTATTTTTTTATGAAAAAATATTTCCTGAGATCGTTTTTTGGATCTACAATTCCCCAATTCAAGTGGCCCAACTTAATTCATGTCGAAACCTGGATTATTTTTGGAATTATTAGCAGTTTTCCCTCACAGTAGTCGGAAATTACCAGTCATAAGGCTAACTCCTCATAATTAGCCTAAAATAAGATAGTTTTCATGGATAAAACACTGAAAATCATATAGATTATGGAACTATAGGTGTGATTCTATGATCACAAATAAAAAACTTCTGAGTAGATTCAGTTTCATTAAAAAAATCGTTAGATTTTTCACGCCATCAAAACACATCCAATGAATTTCGTCAGCAATAGTCCATACAGCTTTCGAGCCACGATTATTTATATTGTTCTGCATCAAAGCATTGGTTTCTTGTATACCTATACTATTCGTATAGTATCCTTCCCGTATGCGTATTTGCCGAACTAAAGCTTATGCGAAAGCAACTTTTTTGACCTTAAATATCTATGCAAGTCTTTGATTTTCCATAAAACCATTCAAAGGTTTACCATAGTTATAATGAAAATTTTAAAACACTCATGGAATATTTTACTTCCCTTAATCAACAATCATAATACCAAGAACTATTCTATACTGCGTAATTGGTGGGTTTGATAATTATATATTCCCACACAAATCTTGAATCTGACAATGATTGGTTTTTGCTCAATGTGTGCAGAAAAAACTGGCACTATTTACGAATTCAGATCAATAGTTCATCTAAAAATATAAAAACAGCAAATTTTATGTTTTTCCTACAAACTACAATAGATAAGCTTCAATTGCTTCTAACAACACTTTTTTCCAAGTGACACCGTTTTTGAGCGGCAGCCGGTTGAAAGTGTACCGATTCTAAAGTGCGCAGGCTTTAGAAAGAATTCCTAAAGGAACTTCTCGTGCAATCCCCCAAGCAATCCTGAAGGAATCCTGGAAGGAACTCTTATATTGGAATCCCTTAATAAACTTCTGGGGGTAATCCCTGAATTCCCTTGGAGGTATCCTTGGATTTTCGTAAAAGATTCTCTGAATGAACTTCTGTAGGAATCCTTGAAGAAATTCAGGAGGGATCTCCGAAGAAACATCTGCAAGAATCCCTGAAACTGCTGGAGGAATCTCTGATGGAATTCCTGGAAAGAATTCCTGTTGGAACTTCTTAAGGTACTTCAGAAGGAATCTCTGCAGGAACTCCTAGACCAGTTTCTAAAGACCTCCTGCAGAAATTGATGAAGAAACTTCTCACGGGAATCTTGATGGATCTCCATGTGGCATTTACAAATCCTCCTAAAAGAATCTTTAAAGGGACTTTTGGAAGGATACATGAACGAATTCCCGTTGAAATAGCTTAGGGAACTTCTGAAGTAATTCCTAATAAACACCTGGAGGCATTCCTGAATCCTCTTGGAGCTATTATGGAGATCCCTGAGAGATCACTTGTAGAGCAATCCTTGAAAGAACTCCTGAAAGTATATCTGAAAAAAAAAATCTCGAGGCATCCCGGAGTAATTCCAAGAGGAATCCTCGAAGGAATTTCAGGAGGGATTCTTGAACAAATTCTAGGAATTTCTGAAGGATCTCCTGGAGGGGTCTCTTAGGAAACTCCTGGACTAGTTCCTAAAGAAACTTTTGTATGAATTCCTGAAGGAACTCTCAGACTAATCTCTGAAGGATCTCCTATGAGAATCCCTGAAGGATCTTCGTCTGGATGAATCTCTGATGCATCTTTGAATTCTCCAAATGAATTTCTGAAGTTACTCCTGTCGAGATCTTCTTAAAAAAATTCATCCTGGAGGCATCACTGAAGAATTTTCTGGAGGAATCCTAGGAGGATCTCTTGAAGGCATCACTGAATCCTTCTGGAAGAAAAAACTTCTGGAGAGATGTGAATGTGTGTTCTAAGAGTTGAGAAATCAGTAATTGTAATCAAACTCTTATGATAGTGATCGTGAGATTTTTTTATCTCAACTTTATGTAAACTTAATTTTGTTCGTGCTCTGATCACCGGCGTGAAAAATGAATATCAGCGTCGTGACAAACAGCGGCGTTTGGCGCGCCGCCGATACCTCGGTCGGTGTCGGCGTGGGACAAAAAGTGTCGGCGGCGGCGGCGTGGCGCGGCGGCGCACCGTTCTAAGTGATAACAAAACGAATTTGACAGACGTGACGCAGAAGTCCGATTTAGGGCCGATTTCTTCACCTCGGCTTAACCGGTAAGCCAGGCTTACCCATACAGTTAAACCTGGCTTAACGCTTAAGCCAGGGTGAAGAAATCGCCCCTGCCCCTTATTCAGTTCGCTTGTACGGAGGAAGACAACATACACACAATACACTCGAAAAATAGCGTCGTCTGCAAGAAAAATCGCCAATAAAGTGAGTTTTGCTGCCAGTTTTTGCGTGTGCGATACAAAATCTATCCCTAAGGGCCGATTTCTTCACCTTGGCTTAAGCGTTAAACCAGGTTTAACTATATGGGTAAGCCTGGCTTACCAGTTAAGCCGAGGTGAAGAAATTGGCCCTAAGTGATTTTCGACCTACATAATTATGCGATTTCTGATTGTCAGATATCTATGGCTAGTGCGGGATGACCTCTTCTCGGAAACAGAAGGCTGATAGCCATCTAGGATCGGATAATTGCGACGAAGAACTATCGACGGTACATACTGTACGAAGTCGTGGATGACCGCAATATGCGCAGCCTGGTTGCATCGTCAATCACTGATATTATGCACAAACTACATAAATGCATCTAATCAATACAATCAGCATTCAATATTTAACGTCACAACTAAACACAATCAATAATCCAGCAATCATCGTGGTAGAACATGAACTCGGTAATTGTTGGAATAGTCACCCGACAAGATGTATTCCATGATAGTGAGTTGTGACATTTGTTGCACTACTTCTAACAATCCTATGCAAATTTATAAGAAGCCGGTTACGCTATACATATTTCCGTAGAATTTTAGGCAACTGCAACGATGCAATTGTGAAATACATCAGAAATCCCTAGCCCCCACGTACAGGTCGACCGCTTGAAAACCGCATTACCGATGCGATCATCTCTCCCCCAAGTTGATGGAATTCCCCGGTAAGTTACCCGAGTTTCCACCCTTTCTCTCTCACGGGGGTAAATAAATAAATAACATTTCGTGGGCGGCGCGCGACATTCATCATGTACACACCTACGACGATGACAACAACAACAACAACAACGACCGGCGACCGGCTTCATTTATCCAGAAGTTCTCGCGCGGTTCATCCACGCCGCACGTGTTCGCTTGCTCACTGACCGTACTGTGTGTGCGCATCTCTGTGCTCTCTCCCTCCGGACGGAATAGTAGTTTCAGTTCTGAACTAACGATCAACAGACCAACAAGGCTACAAGCCGCTCCGCGGTAAAGACCATAATAAACGATGAACGCAAACTCATTTCGGCGGATCGGCTACATCTACGCCGTGTTTTGCTTTATCTGCTCGGTGCTAGGTGCCGTCTATTTTTTCAAGAAAATACTAGAACCCAAAAGTTTCTGCGTGGAATATTTCTGTGAAAGTGGTGAGTTTGTTTCTTTGGGGCTGGGAACCGGATTCGATACGGACTATTAATTTTGTGTTCTAATTTGTGGGACAGGATTCGAACATCTCTTGATCTCCGCGGTCAGCATGGTGATGTGTCTCCTGTCGGCAACGTTTGCCATATTCGTCAAACTGGGAATAGAAGAGGTATGTGCATATAACTATATAATCAGTCGTAAGCAAGTCACAGCTGTTCGTCTAAAAGCGTGCACTATTTTCCCCAACAGGGTGAAGCCGGCTACATACACATCAGTAGGACGTTCATGCTGGTGCGCAGTTTGGTGCTCACGATTCGCTGGACCTACGAGAGTGTCGCACTGGCGATCGCTGAAATCACTCAAGACGTAACACCGTTGGTGGAACAATTTCGCACGGTTGCCACTGCTCTATTAATTGTGATTACAGGTGTGACACCGGACGGGACTTTTTCTGAACATAAAACTAATCTTACCTTTTTCCTTACCTTTTTTCCGGAATGTTTAATGAATCAAAGCATCTACCGGTCTGGAGCTGTGGATCTTGGACGGAGTGCAGAAATACACAATGCAAAGGCTCCATGAAGAAACCGCCAGTAACGGATCGCGATCGTGAAAGGATGAACTTGCTTTCTAGAATAGCACTACAACCAAGACTGATACCATTCCTCAGGGCATCCTGTCAAAGTGATTTATATAAGTAGCTGCTAAGGATAAACTATTGCGAAAGCGAGTAGGAATAAAATCCTACCTTGTTAAGGCCACCTTGTACCTGGTCGAGAGACGAGATTGATAATAATTCGGCTGGTCAGAACCAATTACAATTAGAATTGCTAATTTATTGCTTGTTTGTTACATATTTACAATAAACTCGTTTTAATTAAACTGTATTATTTCACTCAACTTTGAAAGCATTCATCCCTCAATAGAAAACTATAGATAATGATCCATATTGTATTTAGGTATTTTCCGTTTTTGTCAACAGGGTCCTTTCTAATGGGAGGAAGGATTCGGACGAAGGAAAATAATGCGATATACTTTAACGCGAAACAGTTTAATTATTTCGTTCTTAGTTCTGGTTGTTTATGAAGTCTTTTGCTTTCCTCGTACACTAAGTGTACTGGAAAAGCTATATATTCACTCCAAAAATGACTTTTTTGATAGAAGTTCCGGAGGGTCGAGTCGCATATTCAAATCAACTCAGCTCGACGAATTGAGGTGATGTATGTGTGTGTATGTATGTGTACAAAAAACATCACTTTTTGGCAGTAAACTTCAACTGATTTTAATGACCGATGGTTCATTCGATGCGGAATCTGGTTCCATTGCTTCCTATTGAAAATGATTCGGATCCATGCAGTCGTTCCGGAGTAATTACCATTTAGATGTTCCGGACCAGTACCCCAGAAAGGGGCCAGATATGCAAATGCAACAAACACAACAATGCGACACATTAACCTTTGTTGTACTAACATACTTTTTGGCACATGATTTTTATCTTCAATTTGCTCTAACTTAGTCAAATATTAACCGATTTTAATTCTCATGGCTTGGTTGAATCGGGATTTTTCCCTAGTTTTGATGGTCCAAGGATGAATTGGATTGGCCAAGTGGTTTCATGAATTTTCAGTGCCAGCTCGTTGGTGATCATTACAAAGATGACCCTTCTTTGTGGAACCTTTTGGCCATGTTCCCGACTAGAGGCCATGCCCCCAGGGAAATGGCCACTAACCGACCTGAGCCAAACCATAGCGTGCGACCTACAAGGATAACTTTTCTATCCGGAACCACTTGGCCATGTTCCGGACTAGGGGCCATGCCTCCAGGGAATACTGACACCATAATACTATTATCAACAATTTATGTTATGATTTTTGCATGAATTATTCTAAAAAAATCTAAATTCTCCTGGATTACATCCAGGGACACCACCAGAAATTCCGTTGAGGATTATTTGAGGATTTATCAAACATAGTCTGAAATGTTTACAGAAAAAGGTATCTGGCAGGATTTCTAAGAATGATTTAAGCAATAATACCCCTGGAGATTTCTCTTAGTACCTTTTTAAAATGCATGGATTTCTTTGAAAAAATCTCCAGGGCTTTCTTTAGAGATTTTCGGGTTTCCTCAGAAATTTCTTTTGGAATTTCTCCTCGGATTTCTTAAGTGATTCTGTAGGAAATTCCTTCAAGGATTGCTACATAAAGCCTGTATCCGCAATAATCGGGACACAGAAATACAGCTGTTACTCTGCAATAGATACATTAAAATTGTTCAAATTTTGCCTAAAAACGTCTTAAGATGTGCTCAATTTACCAACAAAATTTCATGTGAATCGGTTCAGTACTTTTTATTGTAGCAATGAAACAGTTGAACGCGCGCAATTGAATTTTGTACAGCCCCTAGTTTTGCTTGTCAGCGTTGCACAGTGTTCGAAATCGATGATTTTGCGATCAAAATTAAATAACTTTCTTTAGGTTGGTTCTAGAGGTTTGGCGTGTTCTACAAAGTTTTTCTGCATGTTAAAAGGCGACTTTTGATAAAATGTAATAAATGATTAATTCCCCTAGAACTGGAATAAAAATTTTATTTTTTCAAAATAATTTTTAGCAGTTTGACGTCTTCGGCAAAGTTGTAACCCATAGTAAGAGAAAAAAAAATCGTAGAACATGTCAAAGCTCCACCTCTTACGGTTTTCGAGATATGGAGCGTTCTGTGCGAAGTACCCCTAAAACCAGTTATTTTCAGTGTAGCTTCAACAGATAAAATCCTACAGTTTTGTGACCTTCTACAAAGTTGTTCAGGACGTCAAAATACACTTTTTTCCCGAAGATGTCAAGTCATTATATCTCAAAACAAAAAAGTTATAGGCAAATTTAACATATTTTAAGGTGTACTTTCACCTTAAGTAACTATTTCCGGAGCAAAATGGCGGAGATGGCTCAGTCGGTAGTTGAAAGATTAGACTTTTTACTATCACTTGAGGATGGAAACCCTCGTGGGCAATAGTGGGAAAGGTGGTTTAAATACATGGCAAAAACTAATTGTTTTGCCTGTGATACAAGAAAAATAAATAAAAATTAATAATTTAGGAGCCCGCCGTAATTTTTACTGCATTGCGTAATTTCCGGCAATATTTTACAACCATTATTTATTTATTTACTTAAATTAGTGACACTTTACACCAAAGGTGCATTCGTGTCGTTTGTGAGCGTTGTTTTACCAAACAGAATATTTTATTGATGATTTTGAATTCATATTGTTTACCATCAGATGTTCAGGCAATTTCTGATAAAGTTACTTTAAAATTACCGTTTGAAGTTTTTTTTGGGAGCAATATTCAAGTTATGTAGCGTTAGGAATAAGAAAAAAAAAAAATATAAACAGTTCAAGATGTGCATCAAAACACAGAGTAGATTTTTTTTTATGTATTTATATTTATACTTGTTGTTTGACTTTTCAACTACGGAATCAGTATCGGAAAATATCTGAAGAAGTTTTGATGCGTCCGATAGCAGATTAACAGCTTTTTCGATAATCCACAAGTTTGACTTACAACTGGGAAGCAATTGAAATATATCAGATATATATCAATAAAATACAGGGTGTGCCGAGAAATAATGCGATAGTTTTTTTTAAATTTCAAACACTATTTTTAATCTATTGAAGTTAACCAACTACAAGTTTTGACATCCCATCGTCTGTATCATGAGTTGATTGATGTATTTGTCATATATTTAACAGTACTTTTCACGAAAATCCGGCTGAAAATAAAATTATATATCAAATTGATTGTTTGATATAAAAGATTTACTTTATTTTCACCAGAAAATCGTGAAAATATGTACTGAAGAATGTAAAATTACAACTACCTTAATTAAAACACTGCGAAGGTGTTTATCAAAACGCATTCAATAATCTATCCACTGTAGCCATTCAATTTGATGACTATTGGGTAGGTAGTCAATCGTTTGGGCATAGATATGTTGTCATAAGTTTGAAGAAATTCAATACTTTTATTTAGAACTAGTTTTAGTTATAGCTCTCGGGTTAAAACAATATTTTCTTCTGATTTTTTTAAATGTTTAGTGATAAAAACTCACTGGTTTCTGCAAAATTTTTGTATAGATATTGCCGGAAAAAACACAGTGCAGTAAAAATTACTGTGGGCTTCTTAATTATTAATTTTTTATATATTTTTCTTGTATTACAGGCAAAATAATAAGTGTTTGCCTTGTATTTAAACCACCTTTCCCACTATTGCCCACGAGGGTTTCCACCCTCAAGTGATAGTTAAAAGTCTAATCTTTGAACTACCGACTGAGCCATCTGCGCCATTTTGCGCCGGAAGAAGTTACTTCAGATGAAAGTACACCTTAAAATATGATAAATTTGCCTATAACTTTTTTGTTTTAAGATATAATGACTTGACATCTTCGAAAGAAATGTGTATTTTGACGTCCTGGACAAATTTGTAGAAGGTCGCAAAACTGTAGGATTTTATCTGTTGAAGCTACACTGGAAAAACTAGTTTTAGGGGTACTTCGCACAAAACGCTCCATATCTTGAAAACCGTAGGAGGTGGAGCTTTGACATGTTCTACGATTTTTTTTCTCTTACTATGGGCTACAACTTTGCCGAAGACGTCGAACTGCTAAAAAATTATTTTGAAAAAATAATGTTTTTTATCTCGGGATTAATCATTTATTACATTTTATCAAAAGATGCCTTTTAACATGCAGAAAAACTTTGTAGAACACGCCAAACCTCTAGAACCAACCTAAAAAAAGTTATTTAAAAATCATCGATTTCGAACACTGTGCGTTGTAACTTTTAAATTTGGCAAAGGAATTGGCTATAATTTTGAACACAATCCTCTCAATCTGCATTTGTTGCATAGGCAAAATTTCAAAAAAAATCGATGCACTATAAACAGTTTTATAGTCGAAACTTGTATTGGGACTGAACGTGATTTTAGCCCCTTAGACAGCAATTAGTCAGCGCCCTTTATTGTTTCGATTGTACTATTGAAAGTACTATTCCAATAATCATCAAATTTTGCAGGCATAATATACACATAATCAACTACCTTCTGTGAAAATTTCACGAAAATTGGTAGATAATTTGAAAAGTTATGAATAGGCAAACATCGTACATGAAAAACACGCAAAATTTTCACTGACACTCATCCCTATCAACACCAGTAGCTTTCAAATCAATTGATCAGAGTTGATGAAATTTTGCAAGAAAGTGTCTCTATAAGTATCATAACTGCTTACGAAATTTAATATTTATCGTCACAGAACATTGAACTGTAGCGTAAAAGAACCATCTATTATGCGAATGAAAGTTGATCATGATTGTACAAAATGCTTAAAACCACGTCTGTTTGGTTTTCATCCACAGTCAAAAGTAATGCATCGATTTTTATGAAATTTGGCACAAATAATAAACATACACCAAACAGTTCTCAGTCAATTTTTTGACCAATTTTACCGATTTATTACAGAGCTACATCCGTACTTCTGTGTCCCGATTATTGCGGATACAGGCTTTAAGTTCATGGTTGTGTTCCTTCATGTAATTTTCAAATATTTCTGTTGGAATTCTTCCAGAGATATTTTTAGATTTTCTTCAGGAGTTTTCTTTGAGAATATTGTCCACAAACATTCGGATATTCTTCCATAAATCCTCTAGAAAATCCTCTAGAGATTTTTCTGCAACTTCGCCAGGGGTTTCTCCAAAAGTTCCTTCTGGCATTGCTGCAGGAATAACTTTGAATTTATTCAGATTTTCAGGGATTTTTTAGAATTTTCCTAAGATTCTCTAAATAATTCCTGCATGAATTACTCAATTTTCAAGGATTTTTTTAAAGATTTTTTTCGCTGATATTATTTTAATGATATGTATCTTCAAAACTTATTTTTTTTATTTCTTCATTAGTTCTTTGAGAATTTTTCCAGGGTTTTTCATTGTTTCTGCAAAGTTTCCTTTACAGTTTTTTTCAGGTAATAATTTATGGATTTTATCAAATTTCCTTGAGAAATTGTATTAACCCTTATGTGGCCGACAGGGTACCCGGGTACCCAGCGCCCATTTAAAAAGCACGGTGTAGAAAAAAGCAAAAAAATTGTCGGACACATAACGGTTAAAAAATCTAAGAACTCCTTCAAATATGTTTCTACGGGTTCTTCGAAAGATTCCTTCAGAAAATCCTTCAAGGATCACTCAGAAATTTATTAAGGATTTTCCTCAAGAATTCCACCAGTAACTTTGTCTGAAATTTCTACTGAAATTTTTCAAAAAATTCAGAAATTCTTTTACGAATTCTTCCAGGAATTCCTCCAGAAGTTTCTCAAACATTTTTTACTTGGAATTAATTGCAGAGTTCTTCCATTACTCTCTTAGGTTTTTTTTTTCTTCTGAGAATTGAGAGGGTAACTTAAGGTGTTTCTTCAAATATTCTCCTAGACATTCATTCAGGAATTGCTCAAGAGTTGACTTCAGAAATTACTTCAAGAATTTTTGTCCAGGAATTCCTAATAAAAAAAAAACCCACAAAAAATACAGAGCATTTCACAGAAGAATTCGTGTAGAAATTCTTAAAATAAATTTTTGAAGGATTTCCTCAAAAGATTCTTGGATAAATCTGTGGACTAAATTCTGAAACAATCTTGCATACGTGGAGAAAGGTCTAGCATCCGTTGAAAAAACTGTTGATACATTTTTAAAGAAAATTCCGTGGAAGTTCCTAGGAAATATTTTTGAACCTTAAAAAAACCGTAGGAAAAATGTTAAATTTATCTTTAGAGGAAACGCCAGATAAATGTTTGAGTTAATACATGGAGGAGTATCGGGAGGAAATCCTGCTGAAATCTCTGGAAGAATTCCTGAAGCTCATTTGTGGGCATTTTTAATGTAATCCCTAAACCAATTTCTGATAAAATATCTGGTGGACATCCATCTTACGCAATATCTGGGAAACTTTCTGAAGAACACATTGGAAGAATTTATTTAATAAACTGTGAAGATATTTCAATAAAAATCCCTGTAGAAAAATAATATTAAGGCATCCCTGAAGAAATTTCCGCTAAATTTTCAAATAAATCTTTAGAATAATTTTCAAAGTATATAATTCCTGGTTCAGTTTCAGAATGAACATTAACGATTTTTTGGAGAAATGGGAAGGAACATTTGAAGGAACCACTTAAGAATTTTCTTGAAGAATCTCTGGAAGAATTTGTGAAAAAAAAATCGTCGGAATAATCGTAAGAAACCTTGGTAGATTTTAAGACCGAATTCCTGAAGAAATTGTTGAAGAAATATATGAATTATTTTGAAAAAAAAAATTTAGTAAATCTCCAGGATAGTTTCTAAATGAGTTTTTGAAGAATTTCTCTAGGAAATCTGTGAGATTTTCTGTAAAGTCTGTGAAAGATTTTCATCAGGAATTCTTGAACAATTTTTAGGAGGAAACGTGAATTTTCTCAAAGAATCGCTGAAAACATTTCTGAAGGAATCCGTGGATGAAAGAATTCTCATACGCATACCCGAGAAAATCTGTGGAGGATTTTTCAAGGATGCTTTTCTTGGGGAATTTTTGGAGAAAGTTCTGAAGGGTCTTCAGCCTAACGAAAATTTCAAAGGAAATTCTTGAATAAAATCTGAAGCGATCCACGGGAAATGTTCAAAACAATTTACAGAAGATGTCTGTGCAAGGCTTTCAGAAATGAATTTCTGGAGAATTTTTTAAAGGAATCCATGAAGCAATATTGGGAAAAATCTAAGGAAGATCTTATAAAAGAATTGGTAAAATAATTCCTAAGATAATTCTTTGGTAAAACTTTGCAAAAAAATCTAATAGAAACTAAGACGCTTCTGAAGGATTTCTCAGAGAAATCTATAAAAGTAAAATTTGGCAAAATTTCTTAAAAATTCGCTGCAAGATTTTCTAGAGGAATTGCTGGAGGAGTTTCTAACGAAATACCTAGTGGATTTTTTGATAAATTTCCGAAGATTTGACAAATTTTAGAAATTCCTGGAGATTTTTCAAAGATATCGTAAAGGAATTTCAGGAGAAATTCGTAGGGTAACCTTGAAAAAATTTCTGAAGAAATCCCGTGGCGAATTTTTGAAAGATTGTCCGAAGTATTCCCAATATAACAATTTTTTACGTGTGAGGGCACAAAATATAAAAAAAAATCTACATATATGAGACCACGAGAAATCGTAGTCGGATTCTTATATTTAGGAGGAGAAAATTCCATAGCGTATACAGGTACAAAAATTGTAAAAACTCCTGGAGGGCGCAAAAATATAAAAAATCACCCAGACGATTAATTTTATTGTCTCAAAGGGCGGGAACGATTCATAATTTCATTGAAAAGCTACTCTCTTACATGTTTGGAAGCACAATAAATTAATAAAAAAAACATAGCTTGCTTCTTTTATATTTACTAGGACGCTCATATGGGTCATTCCATATGAAGTGATCGAGAAAATGTGAAAACTTGCAACCGACCATCACGGATTTGAACCAAATTTGGTTGAAACATTTGTTTAGATAGAAAAAGAAAAAATCCAAATTTTGGTGACGATCGGATCACCCCTCGTTTTGGTCGATGTGAAAATTATCCTCTCTTTCTTTTATTTTTATCATTGAAACGATTGCACATACACATTTTCGACTTCGGCTTTTTTAAAGAAAATCGTTCAGGGAACCCAGAAAAAATATTATTTTTTGATACAGTGTTGCCAGATATCATATTTTTCAATTTTAAAACTAAAAATAGATTTTTCTCAAAATACGTATATTTTGCTTTTAAAAATTTTGATTCCAACGTGTTTATTAGACGTTTTTCGATCGAAAGGCTTAACTACCCAAGGTAATTTGCGTCGTTCCTGAGATATAGTGTTTTTAAGAAATTTTTTTTTTTTTTTTCAGGTGCAGTTTATAAATTTCGCAAAAAAAACATTGTTCGATGCCATATAAAGACGTATTGTGTTGATTTGAACAATATCAAGTGTAATAAAGATTAAAAAATGTGACAGTGTTGCCAGTTCATCAATTATGAGTCTATCGTAATGGACTAGCATAACCTGTTGAACTAAAAAAAATGTATCTATTGAGATCATCAATTCTAAACAAATTTCATATATGTTAACATTATCTGAACGGAAGTGCTGCTAAATATATAATATTTATTGTAGAAATCTTAATTTTACTAGAACTTTAGTATGAAATCTAATTAACAAGCCAAAAGTATTTTTTTTTTCATTTAGGTTTAGTACAATAATTCGTAAAATATATTCAGGAAAACATTTGATGAGTGTATTTATATGCAACAGTGCTGAAAACGTCACTTCGATATAACTTCATTCAATGATCCACAATTAATTTCAGAAGCTGAACCTGAAAATATGGAATATGATAAAATATGAAGTATGATATCCTTTGGAATTAGATAATATAAGATACGATGCGCGCAACTGGCAACTCAGACTTCAGTATTTTTATTTTATATTCGAAGGTTCAACATCTTATAAAAATCCCTGTAAAAATATCTTTTGATTGATTTTTACGGCAGTGTTGCCAAGTATGCTAGTATTTCGCGGAAACGCAAACAATAGGTGTGGGATACTTAGTATTGCGTTTACTCTTACTGTGAACATCACCCCTATGAGGGGATCGCAGAATAATAGATCATGTCGTTTATCGTCCCGGGCAGAGAAGTTAAGAACAGTGTTGCGTATTGTGTTGTCTATTGATGTGATCAAGGATGGTTACACTCACTTGGAAAGAGTTACAGTCACTTGCAGTTTTCTCAACTCAGAAGCGTGCAATCAAGAAACGATGTATGGACGACTTTTACCTTGTGATTTCGTCTAAAACTTTGCCGAATAGAGTAGAGGTCGCACACGCATACCGAAGTCGTGAAGGAGCTGCGAAGGCAACTCTCCACGAGGTGAATGTAAATAACACTCACCTCGTGGAGAGTCGCTGTCACAGCTCTGTCACGACCTTGGGATTCGTGTGCGACCCCTATTCTATTCGGCAAAGTTTTAGACAAAATCACAAGGCAAAAGTCGTCCATACATCGCTTCTCGATTGCAAGCTTCTGAGATGAGAAAATAGCAAGTGAATGTAACTCGTTGCAAGTGAGTGTTCCCATCCCTGGATGTGATTGCATATGCTATGAGTTTTTGTTTGTTCATCGTGGCGAAGAATGAACTAAAATTTCTGAGTGAAATGGATTAGTGGCGTTTGCTCCCTAGAGGGGTGATAGGCTTTTTTTGCATGAAAAAGAGATCGGTTGTACGCGAAGGTTAATTCCGATAAATCAAATCGATTGTTCGATCAATTATAGGTGACTCGCAGATCGACCATGTATAGTATCATATTAAGGATCGGTATATTCGCCTCACTCCATTCATATTCCCTCCTTTGCCGTCCCGAGTAGAGGAAAAGAGCTCAATAATAGCATATTTTGATATAGAGATCAAAAAGTCATATGGGTTTGTTTGACATAAGAGATAAAAGATCTAAAAATAAAATCAAAAATTTACTCCTGGAACATCATCATCAAATCATATTTAGATTTTGTAAGATCTAACCAATAGCAGCGAGCTATTTGTATGATCTTGAAATATCAATTTTTGATATTGTTCAGATGTTCCAGGAACATTGGCGAACAATGGCGAATGGTGAAGAATGCTGGTGAGTGATCGAAGTGGCTGCTGTCGTCGCTGATAAGCAAACACACAAACTAAAGCGACAATCGTTCGCTGCGATTAACCATGGAGTAGCAATCATGAATTGTGTTGCCACCTATGCTGATACTCATGCAGTGTTGCCAGATGTGCTCGATATGTATAAAAACAGAAATCATTTATGAAATTTCAAATAACTCAACGTACATATGTTCAGATGGGTAAATTATTGGTTAAATTGGGAAAAAATCCACAGCTCAGGTGAGATTTGAACTCACAGCCCTTATTCGCTAGACAAGTGCTTTACCAACTAAGCTACCGAGCCAATTAATGACCCGGCAACCTAGTTGTCATAAGGTTCAATTCTAATCTCATCGATCTATATCATCTTCCCCTAAACCGCAAATATAACCATCTCTGTTGTACATATGTACGAAGAGCTCTGTTGTACATATGTAACAAATCGCTTTCGCTCTTCGTACATATGTACAACAGAGATGGTTATATTTACGGTTTAGGGGAAGATTATATAAATCGATGAGATTAGAATTGAACCTTATGACAACTAGGTTGCCGGGTCATTAATTGGCTCGGTAGCTTAGTTGGTAAAGCACTTGTCTAGCGAATAAGGGTCGTGAGTTCAAATCTCACCTGAGCTGTGGATTTTTTCCCAATTTAATCAATAATTTACCCATCTGTACATATGTACGTTGAGTTATTTGAAATTTCATAATTGACCACACGGATTGGTATTACCGAAAATTTGCACTTTGAGTGAGTAGAAATCATTTGTATTTATTTTGTGTTATCTATTTACGAAAGCTTTCATGTATATTAGATGTTTACAATAAAAATGACAAGTGTGGCAACCCTTCCATCTACAACATCGTTGAAATGAATAAAATGACAATTGAAATGAATTTCACAATAGATACATTTTATATTTTACCAATTTATCCTCATCTTTTCCAATAAACCAATTTTTTTATTGCTAACTATCAAACTAATAATAACTGCCAATTATCCAGTCATTTTGTCAGATAGGACCATATACAAGAAAACACAAACCAACAGACGTAAAATTGGAGAAATTTTCGTCGACCACAATTTTAACGATTTTTTTTAAACCTTCATTGTTGTAGCTTTCACAACAAGAGGTGTGCGCATCGATTGGCGTTTCACACTAGTGCCTTCTGTTGACGATATTACACAATGCTGTACATTGTGAAAAATTTCCGCCAGTTGATGGTAGTGTGAACTAGGCGATGGATTTTCACGAAAATTATTCTAGGTGTTATATCTGTTTGTCTGTGAAGAAAAGGTCAACAACAATGTCGTAAGAGAAGATGTGTATTGTTTTTATCTTGCTCGCACATCTTGCAGCACACATGGTGCGATTTTTCAGAATAACCTGTACATTGTCAAACACTTGAAGGTTAGGTTTTATGTTATGATAAAAAAGGTAAACTGGCAACACTGTCACAGTTTTTAAATCCTTTTAATACTCGATATGGTTCAAATCAGCACAAAACGTCTTTATATGGCATGGAACAATGTTTTTTACGAAATATAGAAACTGCACCAGATTTTATATGATAGTTTATGTGAAAAATAAATGAATATTTTTTCTTAAAAACGCTATATCTCAGGAACGACGCAAATAACTTTGGGGAATTAAGCTTTTTCGATCGAAAAACGTCTGATAAACACGATGGAATAAAAAATTCAAATCAAAATATACGTATTTTGAGAAATATCGATTTTTAGTTTTGAAATAGAAAAATATGATATCTGGCAACACTGTATCGAAAAATAATATTTTTTTCTGGACTCCCTGAACAATTTCCTTTAAAAAAGCCGAAGGTCGAAAATATGTTTGTGCAATCGTTTCAAGGATAAAAATAAAAGAAAAAGGGATAATTTTCATATCGGCCAAAACGAGGATGCTGCCACGGGCTGAGGGGTGATCCGATCGACACCAAAATTTGGATTTTTTCTTTTACCATCTAAACAAATGTTTCAGCCAAATTTGGTTCAAATCCGTGATGGTCGGTTGCAAGCGGTCGGTCACTTGGCGCGGAATGACCCATATAGGGAGTGAAGAATGCATTCAACAGTGCCAGCTGGGCCGCCATCGAGTGCGCCATGCACCATCAAGAAGTCCCGGATAGCCTATGCCGAGACTGGAGAACTACTTTCAGAATAGGGTGCAAATATATGGCAACATTGAAGGCGAGAGGAGCTACAATATCACCACGGGGTTACGTAGGTTTTGTTGTGTAGGGTGCCTGTACCAGTTATCGCACTACCTAAGCAATACTATTTCTACAAAAATAAGAAGAAGACCGACGAATGTCATCGATATGTCTATTGATAGATTAGTTTTCATACATTACAGGAAAAATATAGAAACCGAGCCAAAACTACTTTCAGTATTTATGTTGGCTTATCTATCCAACCAAGTTTGGGAAGACGTTCGGATCGCTTGCACACTTGAAACACTTCGAATACTTTCAACCGTTTATTCACGATAACAATTCTCGCGCACTCTCGCAATAGGATACTTCCTTTGCCTTCTCCAATGTAAGAACTGCCCGTGCACTTTCTTAGGTTCCCTTATATAGCTCATCTACCCGTACATTGGAGAAGGCAAACTGGCTGAAGTGACAATGGTTCACAAAATAATCAGTTGCTTCATAATAATTCTAACAATCGGCCATCCTGACCGTCATTCGACCCGAATGACGTCTTCGCTATCGCTACCCTCATTTATTTCATCATCGCTATCTTCTTCTAAGGGAATGAATCTCTTCATGAACTCGGCACAAGTGGATGTACGATTGGGTCCTTCATGGTTACCTACTTTCTCTACATCATAACGATCATTTCTCTTCTTCTTAATCACACGGTATGGTCCTAAAAATTTCTTTGCTATTTTAAGATGTGTTCCAAATTGAGTTCGATTGATTGCTACTAAATCTCCAATATCGTAATCATTTGATTCTTTTCTAGTTTGATCAAATTGTTTTTTCATCTTCGTTTGTGCTTGTTGGATATTTTTTCTCGCTTCTTCTCTAATCTCATCTCTCGATTCTTCGAAAAGGTTTATCCATTCTTGCTCTACCGCTTCTGCTAGTTTCACATCCTCACGTGACCTCATTTTCGTACCAAATAACAATTCAAAAGGAGTTCTGCCAATACTTCTCTGTAAAGTGTTGTTCAAAAATCTTTGCAAATCGCCTACATACTTATACCAAGATTCTGGATTATCAATGGCAAGTTTTGCCAACGCTGGAACTATCACACCATGAATTCTTTCTACCTGGCCGTTGCCACGAGGTACTCCCGTTGTTATTAGTAAATGCTCAATTCCTTCTGTTTCACAATACGACTCAAAAACTGTTGAAGTAAAAGCTGCACCTCTGTCAGATATAATTCTCTTTGGACTACCAAAAACACTCTTTTGTAAATCGAGTTTCTTCAAGACTTCATCTGCTGTTGTTGATTTTACTGGATAAATCCATACAAATTTACTAAAAGCATCTATGACAGTGAATATGTAGCGATATTGTTTGTTCGACGCAGTTAAAGGACCCAAATGATCGATATGATAAGTTGTAAGTGGAATGTCATCTTTGGGAATTGGATACAAAAATCCTTCCTTTTTTCCTGCTTTCCTGCTAAAATACAGGAAACACAACTCTTCACGAACCTATCTAATTTGGCTGACAAATCATCAATCCAGTATTCTCTCATAATAAGCTCACTCATTTTTCTTGTGGAAAAGTGTCCTTGTTCATGAATCTGTCGAATAACAGCGTTTTGCATCAATCTCGGTACCACTAAAAGCTTTCCTCCTGCATGACTTTTATACAAAATTCCATGATCCAAAAAATAATCGCCATAATTTCCTACTGCCAGAGCCTGAATTATTGCAGCAAGTTTTTCGTCTCTCTTTTGACAAGCTTTGATTTGCTCTATAAAATTGCTTTGTAATAATAACACAACTGGATTACGACTAAGTGCATCAACGTGTTTCATACGCTCTCCAGGACGATGTTCTAATGTGTACTCATACTCTTCTAACAAAAGCGCCCACCCTGCAATTCTTGGAGAAATATCTCGTTTTTCCATTGTCATTTTAAATGCAGCACAATCCGTAACAATCGAGAAAGGAACACCAAGTAAGTAAACTCTAAATTTTTTCAGTGCAGATACTATTGCAAGGACTTCTAACTCATAACTAGGATATTTTGATTCAGCAGAGGACGTTTTTTTACTATAATAATAAATTGGATGAAAATTGTTTTCACTAGAAGACTTTTGAAGTAAAATAGCTCCGTATCCTTTTTTACAAGCATCTGTGTGTAACTCTGTTTGTGCATATGGACTATACAGTTTCAACGTAGGCTCATTACATAACGCATCTTTGAGCTTTTTTACGGCCTCTCTTTCCTTTGGACCAAATGAAAATACCATTTCTTTTCGTAATAAATCGGTAAGTGGTTTGGCAATAATTGAATATCCTTCTACAAACTTTCGAAAATAGCCAGTTAGCCCCAAAAATTGTTGAATCTCCTTGAAATTTGTGGGTTCTCGAAAATTATACACAGCTAAAGTTTTATCTGGAGTTGGGCGAATCACACCATTATCAATTACATGCCCCAAATGTTCAATTTTTGTCTTTAGTAGTTGACATTTCTTCCATTTTATTTTCAAACCATGTTTCGCCGCTATCTCTAAAACCATTTTTAATCTCTCCAAAGCCTCCTTTTCATCTTTCGCAAGAATAAGCAAATCATCAATGTAAATAATTACAATTTTTCTCTCTATAAGCTCTCGAAAGATATCGTTAATAAAACGCTGAAATACTGTTGGTGAAATACTCAACCCAAACGGAGTTTTAAGGAACTCGTATTGTCCGCAAGGAGTGACAAAAGCCGTAAATTTTATGCTCGCCTCATCTGCTGGAACGTGAAAAAATCCATTCTCAAGATCTAATGTTGAAAATACTCTCGCGGAATGAAGATCATCTATTATATCCTCTATCAATAGTATTGGAAAATGATCCCGCACGATCAATTTGTTGAGTTTTCTGTAATCAACGCACAGACGCCTGGTCCCATCCTTTTTGTGCGCTAAAACAATTGGGCTGCTGTATTCAGAAGTACTCGACCTGATAATTCCCTCTTCCAACCAATTGGCTATCTGTTCATCCACTATCTGTTTTTCTAGGGGAGCTAGTCTTCGTGGTAACTGCTGTATGGGTGAATCATTTTTTAATACAATTTTCAATTTTACTCTTGTCTCTGCGTTTTGATGTGGAGTGTAATTTTCAATTAAATTTTTAACTTTATCGCAAATCTCAACGTCGTTGATATGCTTCAACGGGTCATCTTGAATCTCATCTGTTGTGATTCTCAAAGCAAAATTTTCCTCTTTAGGATGAAATTTAGCACCCTCAGCCGTGACACTGACGTCACCGTACATCAATAAATTCCTCCCAATTATCACACTCTGCGGCATATCTACTTCGGCGAGAATATCAAAAACTATGCAGAGAGGAGTGTGCTCTATTTGTACGTCGACCCGAGCTGTACCCAAAGTCCAAATAGTGCCATTCAGCGTTGTTAGTCTCTTCTTCTCAGTTTCATCAACTATCAGATTTAATTTATTAGCCCAATCCTCTCGCAACAGAGACACATCAGCCCCAGAATCGAAGAATGCTTCTACAAGGCAGTCGTTTAAAATAACAGTCATGTAAGTCCCCTTCGAAACCGTTGAGGATTTACAAACATTAACTTGTCTTTCGCCAAACCTTCTAGGGCATTCCCTCGCTAAATGACCAACTTTACCACTATTAAATCTGTTTGGCGATCTTGGTTTATAAACACCCTCCGAACGAGAATTCCCGTACCTCTTTTCTGTATTAGTAGGTGTCAATCGACTATCCCTATTATACTTGCTATCTTTAATTCCCTGATAAATCCGTAATTTGTCTCTGAATGCGCTTACCGAATTTGCTCCATAAAGCAGCATCTTATCCGGGCCATTATCATTGATTCCGTTTATCGTGTAGGTAATAATCGACTCGGAATCAATTTGTGCCTTTGCGCCAATCTCTCTCATTACCAAAAAGTATTCGAGAACATTTTCACCCAAGTGCCTTTTTCGTGCTCTGAGTCTCTCATGAACTAAAGCGCTATTTTCTCTATGCGCAAACTCATCGATCAAAAAATCTCCGAGAGACCACCAATTGGTAACGTGGTGAGCACTATTGAGTGACATCTTCGCCAAACCGACCAACTTGCGCTTCGCCACAACAAATTTACGCAAATCAGTTAGACCGATCGTTTCAGCCATCTCTTCGAAATCATAGATCCATTTGTGCACTGGGTAATGATCGGTACCAGAAAATTCAGAAAAGGCAGATTCAACTTCACTTACCGTCAAACGATGATCAGAGCCTTCGTAACAATTGTCACGCGATGTCCTGTAGCGCATTTCCGCGGTTGGCCAAGTGTTTCGCACACCACCGACGGACCTTTCCGGCACATTACAATTTCTAGCGGTGGAGTAATCGTTGAACATACTATGCGGTGCACTAAATTGAATGGAATTGCCTTCGTTATCGTTCCTGATAAGATGAGGTAGATGAGGTGGGATTAAGGGAGGAGGTTGAAGATATTGCTGATGGGACGGAGGTGCTCCGTTCCCATATGGTGGTAAATTTGCCATCACTATGGTTCGCAAATTTGCGAGCACAATTGTTCACTACAATGCGAATTATTTGCACTTCTTCTTCGAGTCCACTGGTTCGGTCCGCTTTGACCAGCTAACAATTTATTTTGGCGCCACACACAAAGTAGGCTGTTTGCACAGCTGAGCGCGTACTTTTTGAAAACGCACTTTCGTGCGCTTTGACACGTTGATGAAAGAGAAAAAAAAATCAAATAGTTCACTCGTTGCCTATATTTTAGTTCACTTTTAATTCAAATTTTCACTTAAAGCTAAATTTCAAATTCAATGTTCTAATTCAAACTAATCACTAAGTTTCTATAACTAAACTCTATTTACACTTTTCTTCACTTATTCTCAATCTTCTCGTGCCCTTCGACACACTTGCGATTCCGACACTTCCCGGACGAGCCCCCAAATTGTTGGCTTATCTATCCAACCAAGTTTGGGAAGACGTTCGGATCGCTTGCACACTTGAAACACTTCGAATACTTTCAACCGTTTATTCACGATAACAATTCTCGCGCACTCTCGCAATAGGATACTTCCTTTGCCTTCTCCAATGTAAGAACTGCCCGTGCACTTTCTTAGGTTCCCTTATATAGCTCATCTACCCGTACATTGGAGAAGGCGAACTGGCTGAAGTGACAATGGTTCACAAAATAATCAGTTGCTTCATAATAATTCTAACATTTATTACGGCGTGTGCCAATGATAGGAACCCTGTACCAGTTATGGACATAATTGTAAATTTGGGTTCCACTTCGCACTATTTACATGCATTCCTTATGGGATTAGCCATAACTGGTACACTATGGCGAAATAGGGTGCAAAGAAGCGGAAAAGTTAAGGAAAATGAATTATTACTATCACAATTTACGCAAATTGTGAAGTTTGAATGATTGCAGCCATCTTTTCTGATCATGATCTGTTGTTCACGATTTTTTCTTCTTGATTTACATCATTAAAGGTTGAAAATCATCTATGGCGAATTTGAGGTACTATAGCCATAACTGGTACACTGAGCCTACATAAATGGATGTTAAAGTGCTTCTACAATGAATCCGTGCTCGTAGTAGCCAAACCAAAAGGATCTTTCAGAAACTTCTTAAGAGCTCATTTCAATAAAATATCTAAAAAATAAATTTCAGCTTTAAGCCGTACATACACATCGGATGCAATTTTGTTCGGTGAAGTTGGCTGTAGCCCATCAAATTCTCTTTCAAAACTTACATTTTGCCATTCTTCATGAACTGGGATGATTTTCTAGATTATCGAAGCAAAGAAAAAACGTACTTTTCTCACAAAATAAAAAAAAAATATGTCTAGCTAGATCCCCATGAAATAACCAAATCAACTTCAAAGCAAAACGAACGACGTAGCATTGATTCTAAACTTAGCGATTCTTCTCAAACAGAATAAACCAATAATGGAACACGACAGCCAGTTTGTCCCTGTTCGCGCTTGCAATGCATCAGCATTAATTTGTCAACCAGTTGTCAACGGACCACGTGAGGACACAATAGTGTCTTGGGAGAGACCTGTCATTTGCGTTGATACCAACCAAGTTTTCTTATTCTTTATTTTCGGAGCATCCCTACTGATACATTGCCTGCTTCTCAGCTTAGTAGTAGAAGTTTGTTAAGGGCATCTCATCATTTGAGCCTCATAAGATATTGTAAGAAAACTTGTTCACAAAAAGATCCTGGAAAACCCAGAAACGAGCCCAGAATGCCCTCAGCATTGTCTTACTGTATAGCTCCACGCTTACCAACTGAGCCAAATAAATATCTTTAACCAAACCCCCCCCCCCCCTCTTCATAGATCGGTTTCGCCTGCACATCGAGTAAACTCAAAATTCTAGAAGACAAAAATTATAATTAAAATGTGTAGCTAATTGCGAACCGGCCATCGAAAGAAATCTCAGTCAGGATCCTTCTGAGTGAACGAAAAGTGAAAAAGCATCACCAATCACCACTCCACTCGCTATCGTCACGTCGCGTCGTCGGGTCGGGTCGAGTCGAGTACCTCCGAAATTTCCGGACTGCAACGCGTCATGTCAATAAACAATTAATCAAGCTCCTGAACTGAACACGTGGACTGGTGCCAACTTTTGTTGACATGTTTTTTCGCTTCTCTTCGAAGCAAAGTGCCGCAGTACAGATGGGTTCTGAAGATAGTGGAGAATCAATATGTTGAAGCCCAACTTAATTGTGTTTGACAGCCCGAAAAGTTTCGTAAGAAAGGAAGGAAGAAATATTAGTTCATATCACTTCCTACCTTTGGATATTCACACTGTTCAAAGGACATTGTGTGAAACCAGATTTTTTTTCAAATGGAAAATCCAATAACGCCATCAGAAATAAACTGTTACAAGTAAATCGATCACTACTGTAGTAGCTAAGCTGGTCTGGTCATATTAGCAATTGACGCAGGGGTACACGGTTCTGAGTAAATCGAGGGATGTCCACCACTACTCGCGCCAATGACGCCGATTGGCGCGAAAAGATTGATCGCACCTTACCTAAGAGTGCTGACAGCAATGCTATGTTCGGGTAGATTCGACTTTAAATAAAAATTGTGTAAAATAACTTTGAAAACTGAGGTTAAACTGGTGTCACGAGAGTCCAAATTGATAAATTTAAGTTTTGTTTGAAACATCCATGATTCAGAGGGATGATAAATGTCTCAGAAAACGAAAAGTTAAGAGCGCCAGTCCGCGCTCCATAAACAGCCGATGTATCAGGTTTCCCCAAAACTTATGTGATACGGAAACGAATTTCCCAAACAAATCATAAGTCGAAAAAGCAGTCAAAAGTCTCGTGATAAATTTCCGACATCGTCCTGAACCACGCTTGGGCGTCATCCCTAACAGGTGTCAAGTCAATGATGCGCGCTATGGTGCTGTGGTAAGCGACCTACTGTACTCCCTGTAACCACCTCCACGTTGGTGGCGATCGCCACGCCTGTGACGGGTGTCACTGAAATATTTTCTCCAAACGTATATCTACCGGGTATTAAAAATAATAAATTTGGCACAAGTGGTTCCTAATCGACGGGTCGTGGTTCACTCAGTGGCTATGCTCAGTTTGACAGTTTCTAGACAACCCTCTCATCAATTACGAATCGTTCCAAAGGATTACAAAATCTATCGTCTAATGCCTCCCCCACCGGGAACCTCTGTCATCAAACAGCAATCCCCTCACGCGATGTAGTCGCCATCGTCGTCGTCCCATCGAATCAAAACCCATGTCCAGGGATATTTTCATTCGTCCCGTCGCATCGCCAGCCGATGTCTCGATATTCGTAAATAACCCCGACCAAACAGCTGCATCTATTCGGAGCCAATTTCTGGCATCCCCCGCACTCACTTCGCTGTGCACTCCACCATTTTTACATACATATTCCGAAGCCGTTTCTTAAACATTGATCACTGACTGGCTAGTGGCTATCTGCCGTAGGTAGTTACACGGATGCGGTTCCTATTGGATCCTAGTGGATAAGTTGGGCAGGGGTTTTCAATCTGTTTCAAGTGGTTCGCTAAAACTCTTTTTTATGCTTATTTTAACCCTCCTTTGGCGTTATGGTAATTTTTTACCCAAACCGTACACTACGTCAGCGAGCTTCTCTCAACGTGATGCAAAAGGTAGGAATGCAGATTAAATTTATGCAACTATTAATACCCTGCATTAAAATTTCAAGGGGTTTCAATGGATCTAAGGAGGGATTTCAGGGGAGTTTTAGGAGGTCTCAAGGACATTTCAGTATGTCTCAAGAGGTTTCATGAAAGTTTTAGTGGTGTTTCAGGGAATGATTCAGGGGCATCCATCAGTTGAGAATTTTCAAAATTCACGTTGATTTCTCTGGTGTATACATGCAAGGAATCGCTTCTCATTTGAAGAGAGCTTTGGTTGATTGAAATCGTTTTAAACATGAATAGAAGCAAAAAATGACTGAAGAAAAGAACGCCTTTGAAAGCCCCTGAAACACTCCTGGAAGCCCATGGGACACTTTCAACCTAATGTAACGCCCTTGAAACCCCCTGGATCGCTCATGAACCCTTTGGAGCATCCCCTTCAACACTCTGAATCTCTTTGGAACACTCCTGGATCCTGGAACGCCCTTGAAACCCCTGAAAACCCCTAGAACCTTTCTGAAGCCCTCTGGAACACTCCCGGAATATCCATGGAACGCCCCTGAAACTCCTTGATATGCACGATTAGGTAAAGTGAAAAAAAAAATTGGCAGTTTTACTAAAAGCTTTGTAGGTTATAACAGTGTACAACATTTGAATCATTGAAGCAAAATGATGATGCGTGATAAAAGTTGTTTTTAATGTAATAACAGCGATAAAGTGATTGTAAACAATGTTAAACTGTAACGGACATTCTTCCAGTTATTGTAACTATTGTGTGACTTTGATACTTGTGGTCGATTTGCCAGCTAATATTATTTTGTAACAGCAATTTCCTAAAATTAATCTTAAGATATTGTGCAGTTTTCGTGTCATCAGCGGTACAAAGTTTTCAATCCCTTTTTTACGTTAAATTTGTATAAGTATGTTATTTACGGCCGTACCCGTGTGTAGTAGTAGCGGTTCAGTGTGATTTCGGAGACGAGGCCAGTTAGTGGAAGATGTTGCAGCACATACGCACTGGACACTTCGAAGGATGTTAATTGGTGAGCTCGTTCTATTTTTTCATAATAATTATTGCAAAAGAATGCATAAAATTCTGCTCTGGTTTTTGTGTATTTATCTAACAAATATTGAAAAGTTCGTCACGTCATGTGTCGGCGCTAGTTCCCAATGCACTTTTAGTTGATAATAAATATGTTCTTTCATTTTTTGCATGTACACAAAAATTTGAATGGTTCGTCATCTTCGGACATTCGTAATATTTCAGTCAAAATGAATAAATGTTTGACTCAAATAAAGTTTTCATGAATCACATCGCTTACCAAAGTGAATCCAAATCATGTGACTCTCCCCCTCCCCACTAATAAAAACTCCTTACCGTGACAGTCGTGGAGAAGATAAGGTGATCTCGGTCTCTACTAGCAACGTACGTCACACTAACATTCCTTCCCTTCCTCGATGACCGTAAGGACGTGGCCGGCGCTGTTATCGACTAATAAAGTTCGGAATTCTCGAACTGTGCACATTGAGAGCGGTAGCTACTCCCAAGCTCCGTTTGTTTGTGCTCATGCTCATGCTCATGTTTCAGGGAATGATTCAGGGGTATTTCTGGAGGTCTATTTGAGATGCTGGGACATTACAGGAAGTTTTAGGGGTTCTGACGGACGTCTAAGGTGGCTTCAGCAGAGTACCAGGGGATCTCGGAGTGTTACAGGGTGTATCAGAGAGTTTCAGAGTCATTCAGTCAGGGAACTGAAATGGTCTTCTTGTTTCCTTATCCTGCATTGAAACTATGCTGACTGTGTTGAACGATTGAGCAGTACGCTTATGCCGATGTTGTGCTGGTTACGGACGCATCGTATTGGTGAAATTTGGCTGCAATTTACTTGTATTCAGTGGAGTTGCAGTATGCATCATAGTTGCCCAAGGTATTGCCAGCAAATCCACCAGGTATTTCTAAAGAATTTTCCTCTAGCAATTCCTACAGGAAAATCTTCGAGGGAAATGTAAAGAAATTCTACTAGGAATGTCTACAGAGGCGAATTTGAGAAATCCTCCAGAACCTGTTCAGGAATTCTGTAAGAAAATTTAGAACATCCTTCAGGATTTTTTTTTTTTCAGAAAATCCTCCTCGGATTCCTTAAGAAATTTCTTTGAAATCGTCTTCCATGGATTGCTTATGAAAAGACAATGTTTTTTTTCTCAGAATTTCCTATGGAGCATCTTCCAGAAATTTCTACAAGAATTCCTCTTACAGAGTTTCCTCAAAAGATCCTCCATGGATACTTTCAAAATCTTTCAGAAATCCGTACGAGAATTCGTTCAAGTAATCATGCACGGATTCCTTAGGAAAAATCTAAAGTTCAGCCTTTTTCAAGAACATGCACCAAGAATTTCTTTACAAAATATTCTACAGACTCCTTCTGAGTTTTTTTTTCTGAAGTTCTACTAAGGACTCTTTTAAGTTCTACCAAGGACTCTTTTAAGACATCTTCCTTAGATTTCTTTCAAAATTACACCAAAGATTCCCATAAAAATTACTATAAGAATTTTGTCTTGTCATCTACCAAAGTTTTTTCTTCGGAAACTCCTCCAATGGTTTCCAATTTCCAGGGATTTTAAAGATGTTTTTCCAGCGTCTTCTTCAAGCATTGGCTAAAGAAGTTTCATTTGAAATTCTACTAACATGATTTCCATGGATTCTTCCTAAAATTCAACTAGGGATTTCTTTTTATTTTTTCCAAAGTTTTAAACAAATTTCGGAAATTTATACTGGGATTCTTTCAAAGAAAAACTTCCGAAGACTACTTCAGAAATTAGTGCAGCCATTTCTTCAAGAAGACCACCAGAGATTTGTTCAGGAATTACTCCGGAAATTTTCATGAAAATTCTCGCAAGAATGTGTTCACAAATTTCTCAAGAGATTCTTTGATTATTAATTTCAGTGGTTCGGGCAAGAATTCCTCCTATGTATTGCTGTATGAGTTCTTGCAGAGATGTATTTTCCCAGAAATTTCTCCAACATTTCCTCCAAGAAAATCCCGATGAATTTCTTCACGGTTTCTGTGAGGAATTTTGTTTAGAAATATTTTCTATCAATTTCTACAGAAATTCTTGAGGAAAGTGTGTGTTTTTAGGGAACTTTACAAAAGTTGCTCTAGACGTTTCTCTAGATATTTCTGCAGGAACTCCTTTAGGAATACGTACACAGATTGCTCCAGCAATAGCATCCGAATTTTATCAAAGGATTTCTTCGAGATCTTGCCTAAAAAATCCCCTAGAAACATTTCCATGAATTACTCCAATGATTTCTCATGAAATTTCTCTAGAAAAGTCTACCGCAATTCTTCCGGGGACTCCTTCAAGAATTTCCCTGGAATTCCTTTAGAATCTCTTGATATTCATCCAAAAGTACACACTTAATTTGGAATACCGTTTTCGGTAAACTTTTGACGAATATAGAACAGATGTATACAGCTATACTGCATTGTTTACCTTTTGCAGCAAGTTTTGACAGTTGGTGTACTGAGCTTCAGTAAAATCGAAGCTACCGAAATAGTTCTGCTGTTCTATTTTCGTCAAAAAAGTGCTGAACAGGCAATTCAGGATTGTGTTTATGCTTCCTGCAATTTCTACAAAGATTCTGCTGAAGTTTAATTCAGAAATTCCTGCTCGGATTTCTTCCAAAGTATCTCCAGAAACTTCTTCAGAAATTTAGGAATCAAAAGTTAATTCATAGAGTTCCCATTCCGTGGAAAATTTCTTCAGAGATTCTTGCAGAAGTTCTTATAAGGATTTTTATAATTGCTCCTGCGGTTTCGTCAAAAACATCTCCTGTGATTTTGGAGAAATTACTGGAAGAATGTTTGATAGAATCCCTGAAGAATTCCTTTGAAAAAAACTGTTGATTATACCTTTGGAGCTTCCGAGAAGCAATCCTTAAAAAAATTCTTGTGGTCTTTCTGGACCAAAAATCTTCAAACATTTTCTGAAGTTATATCTGGAGGAATGGAATAATTTCTAAATATACCTGCTTAGCTATTGTTAAGCCCGTAAAATCGTTGAATTCCTCGACTAAAACCCTTTGTTTAGTTTTGAACACCCCAACCAATTGTATATCTTTTGTTACCATTATCGCTATGAGTTTGATCTGAATAAATGATTTCTTCATACATAGGGTCTTGTACCATTTGGGCAGGTGTACCTATTTTGGGCACTTGTCGCTATAACCAAGTCAATTTCAAACCGATTGGTTTGAAATTTCATCCAGAGTTAGGCACGTACAGTATCTAACTCTGTACAAAAATTCAAATCAATCGGTTTGAAATTGACTTAGTTATAGCGACAAGTGCCCAAAATAGGTTCACCTGCCCAAATGGTACAAGACCCTATATGAAATAAATTCCCCTACCTTTGGTCACTATTACAACTACCAAGAAATAGTATAGTCAAATTGTATTCTACTGAAAGTGGACATAAACCTTTTGTTATTAGTTCATGCATTGTATACGAAACATATAAAAGTCCAAGTAACTATCAGTACTAGAAGACATTATCAGAAGGCATTAAAAGACAGTAAAAGAAGCGTCGTTACACCAATCAGTCGTTATACCAGTGAATCTTATCCGAAATATGTTCTGATGATATCAGATAGTTCAAATGTACAAGTGTACTAGATACCGTAATATACCATGAAACGCCACCAGTAATCACAGCCAAATGGACTTGGTGTTGTAGTGATTTTATGATGAAGAAACGAACCATCCCAGTGTGCTTAAGCCGGACCATTATCTAAAAATCATGAGAAACTTCTGAGAAACTGTGGAAGTATTTTCACAGAAGAATTTCTTTCGAATTCCTGGAGATAAACGTAGGTTAATCTCTGTAAATAAATGTAGACGATGGTACTGATGGAAGTTTTGGAGAAATTCTTCAATAAATTTCTGAGGATTTTCTGTTTAATGGAGATATCTCTGATAGATTTATTTTCAGGAATTTTTAATACAATTTCTGATGAGATTACTATATAAACATCTCCAATGTACCACAGAAACAAAATAGAAATCCTGAAAAAAATGTTTACAGAATTACTGAAAAAAATCAAGATTTTTTGAAGGCATCTTTGAAAGGACACCTGGAAGAACTGGAGAACCCTGTGCATGTATTCATAGAAGGCTTTCTAAAAAATATCTCGAAGATACCATGGCATACATTCTGACATTTTTTTTTTGCAGTAATTGATGAGAGAACCTTTGAAGAAATTCTTAAACCGTCACCGGAAACAATTATGAATCAATCCGAAAAGAAAGGCCTGAATAAATCTTAAGCAATTCCTATTGTAAGACCTTAGAACAACAATTTACTTTACAGTTGCACTAACGTACGAACTACACGACACACACAATACGCGACGCGACACAAGACAACACTTATCGTTCTTACAATTGTCGACCGGTTTCGGGCGAGATTTAGCCCATCTTCAGGACAATGTCCGACTGACTGCGTTGTGTTCGTACGTTGTTCGTATACATCCAAAAGAAGAGAAGTTACTCTATCGTCAAGTCTGCTAGGTCGAGAGACACGATGCGATGAAAGAGTCATCCTCATTCATCAATTGCTTTTTCGACCCTGTGATGAACACGGCCTCCCATGCATTCAAATGCGAAAATTTGTTGACACATTTGAGCAGTTTCGCTTCTTCCCTGTTGATGTTGTGATTACTGATCGCTGTATGAACTGCCACGCTGGATTCGTTTTGTTTGTTTGTGTCAACGGCATTCTTATATTCCCTGATTCTGGCTTTGAATTTCCGGCGTGTCTGACCTATGTAGACAGCTGGACAGTCCCTGCACGGAATTTCATAAATTCCTGACTGCTCATCCGGGGAACCTTATCCTTCAGATTCCATAGTAGTTCACGTAATGTGTTGGCGCTTTTGTGCACTACTTGCAATCCATGTCGTTGAAGCTTACATTTTATTGGGTTGGTTACTTTGGGGTAGAACGGTAGGCTAATCCTAAAAAATATGGAAAATCTGCTTATGTGGTTGACGATGTTTATAAATTTATCATATTTTACAAATATAATCTGCCAAACGTTTTCCACTAATTAAAGTGCATTAATTGGACGAAAAATGCATAGGACCTACTTTGCATATGTGGTTAAGAAGGTTCTGTATAAAAATATTACATTGAGAGAGTTTTAAGAAGTTGAAAACACTTGGCATTTTTATTGATGAAATTATGATGAATTTCCGAATAATACTCTGAACACATACAGATTTTTCATATTTTTGTAGTAAATATGAAACTTCAAACAAAGCTACATTTGAAAGCTTTAGGTATAACCCTTTCGGGACGAACCAGCACAATCGTGCTGTTTTTCTACATTAGTTTTACATATTTTTTTCAACTGTTTTTCCACAAAATATGTCATGTAATTATTTGTTACACAGCGCAACATTTTTTTGTCTCAAGAACAAACTTATGTGTCTCTGACAGATTTTGGGCCGCTGAATCCGAATCCGGGCTCAGATTTGATCTAGTACGTCACAATTTTGTGCTATACCTCAATTTATAAAGCAAAATATGCGATTTTGGGCTTTTTTGATTGCAAGCCATTAAGCATGGAAATATTTATTTTAACCAATCAAGGGATAAATTGGTCAATTAACATCTAAATTAACGACTCATGCAAAATATTTTGTTTTACCGAATCAAATTTGATAGATTTAAGCATTTCATGTCAGTATGTAAACTTGCATGCAACTTTTGAAGGGTGACTTGTATGGGAAATATCGTACCTAACATAAATCACTTAAAACTATCAAATTCGATTCGGTAAAACAAAATATTTTGCATAAGTCGTTAATTTAGATGTTAATTGACCAATTTATCCTTTGATTGGTTAAATAAAATATTTCCATGCTTAATAGCTTGCAGTCAAAAAAGCCCAAAATCGCTTATTTTGCCCTATAAATTGAGGTATAGCACAAAATAGTGACGTGCTAGAGCAAATCTGAGCCCGGATTCGGATTCAGCGGCCCAAAATCTGTCAGAGACACATAAGTTTGCTCTTGAGACAGACAAAAAGGTAATTTTTGTTACGCTGTGTTATGATCGAGTGATTACTTATAATTGTATTTATAAGCCTCAGCTTTGATTGGAATTGTTTTTAAAAAATGCCACAATAAATTAAACAAAAAGTAAATAATCACTCTAGAAGTTGAAAATGTTTCATCTGTCATATTTTTATAAATATAAGTTTAATCCAGGTATGCAGAGATACAAATCGATAGAAAAAGAGTAGTTCTGAAAAACGGCGAAGAAAAAGTGGTACTTTGTTGACAAGCACAAGAATTCTGGGTGGTCAAAGTGGGACCAGCACAATTGTTTTATGTTATACGATTGATTTTAATTATTAAATCACTACAAATTGTTAGTTTGTTAGAGTTAAGACGTATAATTTCAACTCAAGGAACACGATATTAATATGTACGAGTATTTCAAAGAATTGAATACTTGGGTGACGAATAATACTCCATATTATCGAAATCATGAATTAGATTGGAACAAGGATTTGCTGTTCTTATTCACTTCTTCTTATTCACGTCTTTGATTTAAATACCTTGTCAAGCTGACGTCGTGTTTCTTGAGTTAAAATTATACGTCTAACTTTATACAAACTATCACTTTGTATATATTTAATAATAACAATCAATCTGCTTCACCGTAAAACGCCTAAAAGTAGGCAATTTTGAGCAATTTCTTATGAATCATCGACCGCCTCGAAGACGGACCAGCACAATAGGACACAATCGGTGAAGTACTAGAATTGAAGTAATGAGATAAATTTTTGTATGGTGAGAAGGTAAATTCTCCGTTTCTGCAATGAAATGGTTCAAAAAGCGTGGGTATTATGATTCCTTGCCTAATTTTATCCTGTTTGAGCAAAATTTTGAGTAACTGTGTTGTTAAAGTTGCAAGAAATGGAGAAAAAAGCAACACGGTTACCTAAAGTTTTGCTCAAACAACATCAAATTGGGCAAGGAATCATAATACCCACGCTATTTGTACCAGTTCCTTGCAGAAACGGAGAATTGGCCTTCTCACCATACAAAAATTCAGCTCATTACTACAATTCTAGTACTACCCGAACGTGTCCTATTGTGCTGGTCCTAATTTGACCCCAAAAAGTGCATAGGTGGATGAAGTATCCGATGTAAAGAAAGTTTCATTCCAGAAGACGTTTAGTTCATAAGAGAATTTTTTTTATCTTTATTAACGAGATTTTTAGCCCTAGGCTAGTTCATCTCGGGACCCACGCTTTACTTCCCTTCCGAAGGAAGAACTCACATTTGGTGAGTTTGTCGGGAGTTGTGTTCTAACCATCACACCAGGTCCGCTCCACAAGAGAAAAATTGAAATAATCAGTATTTTATGGGCCGTCCCGAAAGGGATAAGCTGTAGCACAACAAAACATGAAAAAGTTTCATAAAGTACATATTAAGATATAATGTTTCAAAATATTGTTCAAAAATCTTAGTTCTATAACTTTTAGAAACCTTATTCGATCTCGCTCAAAATTTTACCAATGGAACTATACAAATATATTGTTTGTGATTGATCAAAATTTCAGCGTTTTCATTTCAAGAACCATGTTTGGCGGTGTTTTGATGGACAGTAGTATGGGACAAACATCAAATTCTCGCTCCAGTTGACTTTTTCGATCCCATTTAGGTCCCATATGAACTGTACAAAATTTCAGCGCAATCGGTGAAACTATAATTTAGCGCAAGCGGTTCAAAGATTACATAGGATTTACTATGGGAAAAGTTACACTTTCAAACAAAAAATCCAAGAGGTCGCCCCTTGTCTTCTTAATTCAAATCGATAAACGCTTCTTGTAGAAAAATCATTTATGAAACTTTCCTTCGAAGACCGCAAAACAATTGGATGCTTGTGGAAAAAGTTATTGATTTATTACCGATTAGTGATCGAACGAACGGCTTTTTGTTTTCTTGATGGGTTTAATCACCGTTAACGAGTATATCTCTTTATTGTTGATATTTCTCGGTGAACGAATTCGTTCACCGAGAAATATCAACAATAAAGAGATAGGCTTTTTGTTTTGTTTTATTAGCAGCACTGTAGCTGCTGCCTTGGCTGCTGCTGTTTCTGGGGGTGGTGATGCCACCCGCCACCCCATGCAGCAAGGGCAGCAGCAGTGCTGCTGATAAAACAAAACAAAAAGCCGTTCGTTCGATCACTAATCGGTAATAAATCAATAACTTTTTCCACAAGCATCCAATTGTTTTGCGGTCTTCGAAGGAAAGTTTCATAAATGATTTTTCTACAAGAAACGTTGATCGATTTGAATTAAGGATACAAGGGGCGAGCTCTGGGATTTTTTGTTTGAAAGTGTAACTTTTCCCATAGTAAATGTTATGTAAACTTTGAACCGCTTGCGCTAAATTATAGTTTCACCGATAGCGCTGAAATTTTGTACAGTTCATATGGGACCTAAATGGGATCTAAAAAGTCGACTGGAGCGAGGATCTATTTTTTCCATACAAGCTTGTCCCATACTAATGGACAGTATGTGGTGGCGAAGAATGAACCACGAGCTCGCTGCACTCTACGGCAAACCCAGCAACTACAAGGCTGGCAAAGCTTGACGAAATCTGGATGGTACAAGACGTCGTGGAACATAGCGGGCAACAAGGATGGGAACACTCACTTGCAAAGAGTTACATTCACTTGCTATTTTCTCAGCTCAGAAACGTGCAATCAAGAAACGATGTATGGACGACTTTTGCATTGTAATTTTGTCTAAAACTTTGCCGAATAGAGTAGGGGTCGCAAACGCATACCTAAGTCGTGACAGAGTTGTAGAAGCGACTCTCCACAACGTGAGTGTAATTTACATTCACCTGCGGAAGCAACCAGCTTCCTCACGACTTCGGTATGCCTGTGCGACCCCTACTCTATTCGGCAAAGTTTGAGACAAAACCACAATGCAAAAGTCGTCCATACATCGTTTCTTGATTGCACGCTTCTGAGCTGAGAAAATAGTAAGTGAGTGTAACTCTTTGCAGGTGAGTGTTCCCATCCCTGGCGGGCAAGGTGGACTGGCCAGGTCGAGTTTGATTTGGCGAGAAGCTGTTGTAACCCAAAATGTGTGGAGTATTATAGTGGACACAGGCTATGCAAAGATATTGAACTAAAACCTATACAACAAATCTCTAAGCCGATAGAGAATCACTGATGTAAGATTTCGATCACTTTTGCAACCTACCGTAAACGAGTTCACCCACGATTGGAAACCCCTGCCTTGTAGAGTGTGTCGTTGGCCATCGTTGAGTGTCGCTAGCGTCAAGAATTGAACGTGAATTGCCGCCGCCACCCCTAGGATGATCGCGATCTCGATCACCGCTGCTGCTTGCTGCTGGTAGGTACCTTCTCCTTTGGCAGTCAGTAGTGGCGGGTAGTGGCGTTACTATACACTTCGCTTTCGGCGGCGCGGCTGCTGCGCTGGCTGTGCGGTGCCAGTAGTTCGATTAACTGCAGCGCGCCAGTCGTCGGTAGTCGCAGCAGCCAGCCAGCGCCCGGAAAATGGAAGAGAACACGTTCAGCAGGATCGGCGGCAAGTACGTGTTCATCTGCAAGGTTCTGTCCATTTTCGGGGCCATCTACTACTTCAACCAGCTGATCGAACGGAAGCCCATCTGTGTCGATGTGTCGTGTGCCGACAGTGAGTAGTACTGAGTAGCATTCTTGTTTGGCTCGTGCTGTTTGATCGGATTCGATTGGCGTCGTCGCATGGCATTGTTGTTCGCGTGGTGCCACCACGAGCGAGTGGTGAGGTTTGATTAACGACTTTTGTTTTCGGCTATTGCAGGTACCAAAAATGTCATCACTCTCACTATCAACATGATCATTTGTATACTGTCATCGCTGCTGGTCGGATTCGTCAAGACTGGCCTGAAGGAGGTGAGTGATGGATTCGAACATGTGTTCAAATGGGACTTCGAAGCAGAGATGTCGGATTGGTTTTTAAAGAATCTCCCAATAGATTATTGGAAGTGAAGAATAACATTCGGAAACTGCGGGTATGATTCCAGGTTCTGGGGCATAGTCCTTGCCTCACAGTATGTAGATTGATGCTGTAACAGACAATGAAGTGCACAAGTGATCAAGAACTGAAGGTTGCAGAGATAATGCCAGTTCAGGAAGAATTTGGAATTACGAAGCAAACGATGATTTGGAAAATAGAAATCAAAACCCATTAACCTGAAAAATCCGAGAAAATCCTCAACTTCTTACATCCCTGCTTCAAAGGTCAAAGGACGTCCATAACTCATGTGAGGAAAAACATCTCTCCACTCTAGACGAAGATCTCCTACATTCAAACGTACCGGGTGTTCATGCTCATCCGAAACCTGATTCTGTTGGTGCTGTGGACGTTCGAAATCCTGATTCGGAAACCGGCGCAGAGCAACGCCGAAGAGGAAGACGAGAAGATGGCTCAGTACATGGCGCTGACACTGCTCATCAGTATTCTGGGTAAGAATGGATCGATCACTGGCGTTTGAAATACGAGAGTCACTCTGATAGTTTGGATTAATTCGTTCTTTAATTCATGGTTCAATTCTACAGTTATTACCGGTGTGGAACTGTTGATCCTTCGTGGCGTACAATGCTTAACCGAAGAGAAACTGGCTGAAGAAAGGAGCTGCCTTGGGGCGTAACAGTGCATCGGAAGTTGAGCGTTCTTAGTTGCAGTTGATTTTTCATTTGACGTGGAAGATTGTGATTCTGTTGAAAAGTGGTGGCACAAATACTAGGAGTCTTATAAAAAGCTGAGGTCGATAACTAAAAAAGTCTCTGCAGTATTGAGACCACCTAGAGTTATTGTTCTACGTGGATAAGCTTATCAGTGATAGACTTATCACTAGTGACTGAAAATTTATGCTTTAGCATGAAAGATCTAAGAGATTAAATTTTAACAAGAAAAACTACATTTGGACAGAAATATAGAAAAAATAGGTGTATTGAAGTGATATGCATCGAAGTGTGAATTGCAATGCGATTAAAAAAAATGCAAACCCCCGGATAGAACGATCGGATGGTGCTTATGTTGTTTTGCTGAGTTGCCCTTGTAAGATATGACAATTAGGTAACGATGAAAATCACGAAAATTTTCCCTATTCCCAGTGATTTTTGTGTTGTTAGTGTAGTTTCCACTATATGATATGATTAATTGACTTTGAAAATTCATAATTTTTAAAACAGAAATAAAAACTAAGATAAAATTGTGATGTGGAGAGCTGTCCATTTCAATAAAAAGATATTTACACCAAATGAAGGCTGAATATAATTATTGACAACATGTTTTGGGTGAGTTTAATCACTGATGTGCGTGAAAGAAGAGGTTTATTGAACCAATATATATTTTTTGCCGTCAACACTTTGATACTGGAAAGCGTCGAATCAGAAAAAGAAACCTGTCATAAAACACCCACTTAATAAATCTTTCCACGAAAATATCTAGCCGTCACCACATCGGAGATGAATTTCGTTCAACCCCTCATATCGCAAAGTACACCAAACCCCTCCCAAGGTCAATATCTGTCGACAAAGTTACTGCCCCTGTTAGTTGTAGCTGACGGTCGTTCATCACTTCGCAGCACTAAAAATTCACACGGAAAACGAGTTTAATTTCGATCAGGGATTGACGTCGCGACTTGGGGGTCGGTATCTTACTACATTGCATCGAAGCAAATCGATCGAGTTTTGCTTGGATTTGCGTAGAATCTTAATTGGAGGAGGGTACAGCTCTCTCGTAATAATTAATATCTGATGAAGGATTGGTGGTGCGGTTGAGGAAATTGAACATCGTTTTACAGCATTTTTTATTTTTTTTTAAAGCGCGGCTCTACAAGGTTATGGCATAAGTACATATGATTGATGCCGTTTGGATGCACGCCAATCATAGCATGTAGAAATTTCCAGTGCTAAAAACTGTAAATATACCAAGAATAATACAAAGTTATAATTTGTCATTTCAAATAAATGAAAGCTCATATTAAGTACATATCATTAGTTTTCACTCCTACATATTATAGATAATAACGTAATCCACGGCAAGATTGATCAACATTTTCGATCTTTTTTTGAATCATTCTCTTGTTAAACCAAACGTTAGATTTCAATTTCTTGAGGTTTGTGCTAACGTAAGAACCTCGACACTACACAAAAAAAAAACGCAGCGCGAGACAGGACACAGCACTTAAATTTTATCGCAATACGATGAAATTGAATTTAATAACACAGACAAACAGACGTAACACTTGCGAACTTTCCATCGACCACGCTTTTAACGATCATTTTAAATTTTCATAGTTGTGGCTTTCAGAACCAGAGACGTGCGCATCGTTTTCTATGCGTTTGACGTTTCACACTAGCGCCTTCTGTTGACGATATTGCACGACACAATGATTCGTGAAACTTTTCCACCAGGTGATGGTAGTGTGAACTGAGCGAAGGATTTCCATGAAAACCGTTCAAGGTGTTACGTCTGTTTGTCTGTGATAATAACATTATATTTTAGCCGGGGCCCGTGGCGCAGTGGCTACACGTTTGCTTCATAAGCAGATGGTCATGGGTTCGAACCCAGCCCCGGCACTTTCGTCAGTTGCTCTTCCCCCTGAGAGCAGCTGACACTGACCCTCTTCTGAGCCCATGGCTCAAATGGACCCGGATACTTGGACATCGGCGAACGGCAACCCATAATGGACCCCCAATCGGACTGGGAACAGGAACAACCAACAGCCACACATCAGCGGTAGCGGTAGCGGCCCAATTTCTGGAAGATTGAGGATTTTTATTCACTCGTGCATTATTTTGCTACTGATAATGTCTACAAAACATTCATAAGAAATTATAGCAGAACTCTTTCGAGGACTAACCTAGAATTTCCTGCTTCCTGTATGAGTCCTTTTAATTAAAGTTTTAAAATTATTTTCCAATACTATTCGCTGGAGGAATTCCACCAGAAATTCTTGAAATAATTTTAAAAAATCATCAGGTAATCCTGGAGAAGATCTTGGGTACATCCGTGAAAAGAACATTGAAGGATTAATGAAATTTCCGAAGGGACTCCTGAATGATTTTTTAAGAGAACCTGAGAGGAATTTCTGAAGAAATCATTTGAGGAATTCCCGGAGCAATCCCTGGAAAATTCCCTGGAAAAATCCCTAAAGAAACACCTGGATGAATCCCTGGAGAATTTCCTACAGGAATACCTGGAGGAAGCACTGAAGAATCCTTGAAGGAATTCCCGGAAGAATCCCTGGAAGAATTTCGGGAAGTCAAACTGGATGAATTCCTGTATAAATTATGGGAAGAATACCTAGAGAAATATCTGAAGACATCTCATGACGAAATCCTAGATAAATTGCTGAAGTATTCTATGAAAAAAATTCTGGAGAAATTCCTGGAGGAAATCTGAGAGGAATGCCTAGAAAAATTTCAGAAGAAATCTCTTGAGGAATTCCTAGAGAAAATTTAAGAGAAATTTCAGAAGGAATCCTTGGAGGAATTTTTGGAGAAATCCCTGAAGGAATTAGTGGAGGAATCCCTGAAGCAGTTCCAGGGCAAATTTTTAGGAAGAATCCTGAAGGAATGCCTGGAAAACCTTCTGAACACATTTCTGGCGTAATTCCTGGAAGAATTTTTGGATGAGACCTAGCACGAATTCCTGGAGAAATTTCTTGGATGAATTCTTGGAGCAATCCCTGGAAAAATTCCTGGAGATATCTCCAAAGGAATTCTGGGAGGAATTGCTGGAGAAATTTCTGAAAAAATCCCTTGAGAAATTCCTGGATGAACCCTTGAAGGAATTTCTGCCGGATTCCCTAGAGGAATCTGTGGGAATATCCCTGGAGAAATTCATGGAGGAATCCCTGAAGCAATTCCTGGACGAATCTCTGGAGGAATCCCTGAAAAATGCCTGATAGTATTCCTGGAGATTTCCTGGAAGAATCTCTGAAGAAATTCCTAGGGGATTTCCTGAAGAATTTCTGGTGGAATTCCTGGAGAAATCCTCGAAGAAATTTCTGAAGGAGTCCCTGGGGGAATCCTTAGAGAACTTCATGGAGAAATCCCTAGAAATATCCCTTAAGAAGTTCCTCGAAGAGTTTTTAGCGGAACTCCTAGAGGAATCCGGAGGAAAATCCGGAAGAATTCTTGGAGGAATACCCTGAAAAAATATAGAAGGTATTCCTAGAGATAATCCTGGAAGAACTTTTGAAGAATTTCCTGGAGAAATTTTTGGACGAATTGCTGGCATAATTTATGATGAAATTCCCTGCTTAGTACCTGGTGAAATACCTGGAGAGATCCCTGAAGAAATTCCTGGAGGAATTCCTTGAGGAGACCCTGGAGAAATTCCTGGATGAAATCCTAGAGGAATGTCTGCATGCATTTCTGAGGTTTCCCTGAAGTAATTCATGGGAAAATCTATGGAGGAATTCCTGTAAGAGATTTCCTGAATAAATTCCTGTAGGAATTCCGTGTGGAATTCTCGGAAGAATCCCGGAAGCAATTACTGGAGGAAAGCCCGGAGAAGGAACATATTGAGGAAACCATCCTCCAGGAATCTCTAAAAAAAAAATATTGTAGGAATTCTTGGAGGGATCCCTGGAAGATATACTAGAGGAATACCTGTAGGAATTACTAAAAGAATCTCCACATGAATTCCTGGAGAAACCCCTCGAGGAATTTCTGGCGGAATTCCTGGAGGAATCTCTAGATGAATGCCTTGAGGTATTTTCAGAGAAATCCCTGCAGGAATTCCCAGAGAAATCCCTGGAAAAAATCCTAGAGGAAGTCATGAAGAAATTAGTGGATGAATCTCTTATGGAATTTGTAGAGGAATGCCAGGAATAATTCCTGAAGAAATCGCAGATGAAATTCTTTGAGAAATTCTATATGAATCCTTAGAAGAGTTCCTGAAGAAACTCCAGAAGGAATCCTGGAAGCAATTTCAAGGGGAATTCCTAAGGAAATCCCTAAACAGTCCCTGAAGGAAGTACTGAATTTATTCCTGAAGAAGCTCTTTAAAGAATACAAGGAGGAATTCCTGAAGGAATCCTAAGAGGAATTCCTGGGAGGCGCTTTGGAAGAATTTTTAAAATAAGTTTTTTTCAGAAAGAAACACAGAAGGAATTCTCGAGTTATGCCCTGCAGAATTTCTTGGAGAGATTCCTGGAGGATATCCTAGGGGAATGCCTGTAGGGATTAACGGAGGAATCTCTGGAAAGACTCCTGGAGAAATTGGTGGAGGAATCCCAGGAATAATTCCGGAAGAAATTGCAGATGGAATCCTTGGATAAATCATGAAGGAATTCTAAGAAGAGTTCGTGGAGCAACTCTTTGAGGAATCTCTGTAGCAGTTCCTGAAGGAATTCCTGCAGGTGTTCCTGAAGAAACCCCATGAGGAATCCCGGAAGCAATTCTTAGAGGCATTCCTAAGGAAATCCCTAAGCAGTCCCTGGAGGAAGTACTGGATTAATTTCTGGAGAAGTTCCTGAAAGAATTTTAAAAAGGAACTCCTGGAGGAATTTAAAAAAGTTTTCCTGGGGAAATCTTTGCAGATTTTTTTAAAATAATCCCTGGAGTCGTTCCTGAAAGAAACACAGAAGAAATGCACCTGGGATCCCGGGTGGAATTCCTAAAAAATCCCATGAGGAATTCTTTTGGAATCCCAGGAAAGCTTTCTTAACAATTCCTGGAAGAGTTTCTGTAGGAAAAAAAATATGAAGGAATCCATGTCTGCAATGATTTTTGGACGAATTATTGTTGCAATCTTTGGATGGACTCGCAAAAGAAGGTTTGGACAATGTTTTAAGGAACTTCTGGATTAACTTTTAGCTAATCTCTGGTAAAATTTCCAGTAAGGGTTTCTGGAAGATATTCCTGCTGGAATACTTCAAATTATTCCAGAATGAATTATTGGAGCCATCTCTAGTGTAATTCTTGAAGAAATATATGGAGTAATCCCTGAAGAAATCTCTGAAGGAACACATGCAAAAATACCTGAAAGAATTTCCGTTGACATTCCATTGGGAATCCCTGGAGAAATTCTTGGAGGAAGCCTTAATGCACTGGAAGAATCACTAAAGGAACCTCTATAGATATTCCTGGAGAAATTCCCCGATGAATGCTGATGAAATCTATAGAGGAATTCTTGAAAAATTCTCTGGAGCAATCCATGATGTATTGCGGCCTCCCCTGCCCCCCTCTAACTACGTTTATGCCGTCTATCATGATAATACTTCTTAAACGAATCTTAAGGTGCGTACGCGTATCCAGTTTTGGGAGCGGTGGTGTTGGTATGGCCAATTACCAAATTTTCATCTCTGTGGTTGAATGGCTTAATTTTGTGATTTTTATTCAAGGAAGGAAAAAGAAGGACTTGCTAGAACCATATACTGCTAGCGTGTAGTAACTCAAAATTCACATCTTAAAGAATTGTTTCAGGAACACTGTCAATATATTCTCCAGGGATTCCTTCAAGAATTCCTCTAGGGATTTCACCAGACATTCCTCCCAAAATTTTTACTGGGATATCTTTAGAGGTTTCTTCAGGTATAGTTACAGTGCTTTTTTCGGGGATTCTTTTAGGAATCTCCCCAGGAACTCAAAAAAAATCCAGAGATCCTTTTAGGTATTTCTGCTGGTTCAGCTGCAGCTACAGAGTTTTTTTCAGGGATTTCTTCATATACAGGGGATAGACAAAATGATCGGGACAAGCAAATTTTTCACTTTTCAAAAAATGTTCAATTAGCTGTAACTTTTCGAAGAGTGCATCAAATATTCTCAAATTTTTACTGTAAGTTCTTCAACTAGTTTTGTATCAGTGGACAAAATTTGGAAAAGATCGGACAATTTTTCACGAAGTTATAAAGATTTTTGAAAATGGTAAAATTATCCGATAGCCAACTTTGAGCTGTTATATCTCCGGATTCAATTAATCGAATGTAATGAAATTTTGGCCATTAATGACTTATATAATGAGCTATGAAAAACCATTAACTTAACTTAATATTCTTAACACGGAAGAAAATTATAACGATTACATTATTTTTCTAATAAAACACCAAATTATCCAAAACATCAACATCGTTTCAAAATTCAAGATGCAAATTATAGTTCATTAAGTTTCCCTCTAATTGACTTACATATAAATGCGTTTTGAAGGAAAGTAACAACATAGCCCCCAATAAATTGAAAAAGTAATGGGATGCATATTAAAAATAGACCAATTTACTAAAAAATCGTGAAAAAAATAAAATCGCTATAACTTTTTCGCTTGTCTAAAATTTCAAGTTAAGTCAAATAATTTTCAGAGTTTATTATATAAGTCATGAATGGTCAAAATTTCATTGCAATCGGTTCATTGAATCCGGAGGTATAACAGCTCAAAGTTGGCTATCGGATAATTTTATCTTTTTCAAAAATTTTTATAACTTCGTGAAGAATTGTCCGATTTTTTCCAAATTTTGTCCACTGATACACAACTAGTTGAAGAACTTACAGTAAAAATTTGAGAATATTGGATGCATTTTTCGAAAAGTTACAGCTAGTTGAACATTTTTTGGAAAGTGAAAATTTTGCCTGTCCCGATCATTTTGTCTATCCCCTGTATTCCTTCAAGAACTCCGCTAGAGATTACTCCAATAATTCCATCTGAAATTATTGGAAGTATTTATGCAATAATTTCCTCAAGGAATTCTTCAAAAAAAAAAAAAAAATACCAGAGATTATTCAAACATTAATCCATGAAATCCTTTAAAAAAATGTACTGCAAACGTGATTTTTTCCAGAGATTCCTATAGAAATTCTTCCGGGAATTTGTTAAGAAAACTCTCCTGGGATTTTCTAAGTAATTCCTCATGGGATAGCTATCAAGTTTCCTCGTGGTTTTTTTTTCAGAAATTCCTCCAAGAATTCCTCCAGGGATTTACTCGTGAATTTCTTATGTGATTCTTTTAGGAACACCTTCAGGGATTATAATTCTTTCAAGGGTTCCTTCAGCAACTTATCTGAAGGTATTTTTTCAGCAAATCCTCCAAGAATCTTTCTAGGGATTCCTCTGGGATTTTTTCCAGGAAATCCTCTAAGAATTCCTCTAAAAATTTCTCCTAGGCTTCCTCCGGCAATGCCTGCAGAGAATTCTCAAGAAAAGAAGGGATTCCTCCAGAAGTTCCTCTAGAGATTCTTCCAGGAATTCCTCCAGGGATCCTCCTGGAATGTCAACAAATTCCTCCTAGCATTTCGTCAAGCGATTCCTCCAGGAATTCTTCCAAGAATTCCAGGGATTCCTCTGGAAATTCAAGCAGAAATTCATCCAGGAATTCCTCTAAGGAGTTCTCCAGGTTCTCCTCCAAAAATGCCTCCAGGCATTCCTCCAGGATTACCTCCAGGAATTCCTCCAGAGCTTCCTCCAGGAATTCACGAATTTGTCCTAGAATTCTCGGGAAATCCGAGAAATTTCTTTAGGAATTCATCCAGGAATTTCTAAGAAAATTTCTTCAGAAATTTCTCAAGAGATCCTTCCCAGAATTTCTCTAGTGATTCTTCCAGAAATTACTCCAGGGACATATCCAAGGAGTTCTTCCAAGAATACCTCCAGGTATACTTTCAGACATTATTCCAGGGGTTGCTTTAGAAATTCCTCCGAGAATTCCTCTTGGGATTTCTTCAGAAATTCCTCTTCAGGGGTTTTTTTTTCAGAAATTTCAGAAATCCTTCCAGCATCTTTTCCAGGCATGCACAGTGGTTGAAATCGCGAAAAACACGATCGTGGGCATTTTGAGTGTGATAATGTGAAAATAATATAATGTGATGTTCTGCAAAGTTGTTACATATTTTAAGGAGCAACTTTTGATAACTTTTGATTTTTGATAAATTTACCCAAAAGTTAGATGAAAAATCTATTTTCTACAAAAGCAAAGAAAACTAAATGATGTCTTCGGCAAAGTTATAGATAATATCATGCAGAAAAACATTGCCGAAGAGGCTTTTGCTCTATCTTTTGAAATGAGCGATATATAATAAATTTAGTATAAAAACCCCTTAAAACCTTGAAAAGCCACTAAATGCTTTATATCTCTTTTGGATTAGGTTTTCGAGGCTTCTGATGTTCTGAAGACTTTTTCATTATGTTATTGTGCATCTTTTTTCTTAAGACAGTGTTGCCATATTTTCATTGTTTCTATGTGATTTTTTAATTTTCCTATAAAAAATTACTGTTTTTAATAATGAGATATCTCGAAAAGTTGCAAAAAGTTGCAAAAAATTCAAAGCATGATGAAAAGTTGAATAAAATTGCTATCTTATACAGGTCAACTGATGAGTTGCTCTCTGTCTCTTCGATGCTTAAAATCTGTTTGAAAATTGTCACTTTCACACTTTTTAATGTTGAAATAAATGCTTTTTCCATGTGATAATCTAAAAATTGTGCTATACAATGTTCAGCAAAGTTGTTGCATATTTTTAGAGCAAACTTTTGACAAAATTACTTTTTCAAAAAAATTGCCTTAAAGTTAGATAAATAAATATTTTTCTTAGGAATCCGCAAATCAAAATGGCGTCTTCAGGAAAGTTGTTCTAAATGTTAAATGGAAAAACTTTGTCGAAGACACCATGACTTTATCTTCAAAAATGACCATTTTAGAGCTAATTTTATGAAAAAACCCCTTAAGAGTTTAGAAAAACATGAAAATTTCACTTAACTTTTTTATATTTGATTTCCTTGACATGGAATGTTTAAGGAACTTTTTTGTATTCAATAAATGCACAATTTTGTCGAAGACACCAAGAAGTTATCTTGAATATTTCTCTTGATAACATGCGTTTTCAAAGAAAAAAAGCACATTTTTGACTAACTTTAAGGCAATTTTTGAAAAAAGTAATTTTGTCAAAAGTTTGTTCTAAAAATATGCAACAACTTTGCTGAACATTGTATAGCACAATTTTTAGATTATCACATGGAAAAAGTATTTATTTCAACATTAAAAAGTGTGAAAGTGACAATTTTCAAACAGATTTTAAGCATCGAAGAGACAGAGAGCAACTCATCAGTTGACCTGTATAAGATAGCAATTTTATTCAACTTTTCATCATGCTTTGAATTTTTTGCAACTTTTTGCAACTTTTCGAGATATCTCATTATTAAAAAAAGTAACTTTTTATAGGAAAATTAAAAAATCACATAGAAACAATGAAAATATGGCAACACTGTCTTAAGAAAAAAGATGCACAATAACATAATGAAAAAGTCTTCAGAACATCGGAAGCCTCGAAAACCTAATCCAGAAGAGATATAAAGCATTTAGTGGCTTTTCAAGGTTTTAAGGGGTTTTTTATACTAAATTTATTATATATCGCTCATTTCAAAAGATAGAGCAAAAGTCTCTTCAGCAATATTTTTCTGCATGATATTATCTATAACTTTGCCGAAGACACTATTTAGTTTTCTTTGCTTTTGTAGAAAATAGATTTTTCATCTAACTTTTGGGTAAATTTATCAAAAATCAAAAGTTATCAAAAGTTGCTCCTTGAAATATGTAACAACTTTGCAGAACATCACATTATATTATTTTCTTATTATTACACTCAAAATGCCCACGATCGTGTTTTTCGCGATTTCAACCACTGTGGCATGCACCCAAGATTTTCTCCAGGATTTCCTGAAGATTTGTTTTTGCCTTACTCGTACACTAAGTGTACTGGAAAGGCTATATGTTCACTCCAAAAATGACTTTTTGATAGAAGGCCCGGAGGGTCAAGTCACATATACCAATCAACTCAGCTCGACGAATTGAGGTGATGTCTGTGTGTGTGTGTGTATGTGTGTATGTGTACAAAAAAACTCACATCGCTTTTTGGCAGTAAGCATCAACCGATTTTAATTACCGACGGTTCATTCGACGCGGGATCTGGTCCCATTGTTTCCTATTGAAAATGGTTCGGATCGGTCCAGCCGTTCCGGAGTTATTGCCATTTAGGTGTTCCGGACCAGTACCCTTGGAAGGGGCCATGCATAAAAATGTAAGAAACACATACATGCGACACATCAAACTGCGGCATTTTCGATTACCTGATAAACAGTTAGCAAGAAAACAGTCTCAGACCATATCTGAACCGGTAGTGTTCCGGAACCGGTTCTGGATGTCCCACCGGGAGTGGCCAGATATAAAAGTGAATCAAATCGACACTGATTTTTCATTTGGGCCTAACTGACATTTTCGAGTTGTCTTCATCGATCTTCTCTTTGTGTTATCACAGAATGTGTATTGAGTTTTCCAAAGATTTTTTTGATGAAATGCGAAGAAGACGACTACATGTTTCCTTATTAAGTTATTAGTGAAATAGAGAGTCGACGAAGAGAAATCGATCAAGTCAGTCAAGTCCTTATGAAAAATCATTGTCGAAATATATTGCGGAAATTCCACCTGTTTAGACTCCTGCGTGAAAATTAGTTGCGTGGATTTTTCTTGCGTGGGCCCACAGATATAAAACCAGACCGCGTCGTTGTGAATATTTTCCGCTGTGTTGTTAGGTACACATTTGGTGATAGTTTTGCATTGTAAACAAACATTTATAACGCATGTATGCTGAAAATGAGCTCAATCATTTATTTGCGTCGTAATCTATAAATCTTCACAACGGGCAATATGCATGCGATACATCAAATTGCGACAATTTCGATAACCTGATGAACAGTTAGCAATAAAACAGTCTCAAACCATATCTGAACCGATTCCGGATGCCCCGCCGGAAGTGGTCAAATATAAAAATGAACCAAAACCAATCATGCGACATATCAGTGCGTGTTTTTTGATAACCTAATGAAAGCTGGCAAAAATAGTATCAAACCATATCTGAACCGGTAGTCACAGATAAACAGACGTAACACCTTGAACGATTTTCATGGAAATCCATCGCCCAGTTCACACTACCTGGTGGAAAAGTTGCACGAACCACTGTGATGTGCAATATCGTCAACAGAAGGCGCTAGTATGAAACATCAAACGCATAGAAAAACGATGCGCGCGCCCCTGGTTGTGAAGCCACAACTATGAAAATTTAAAATGATAGTTAAAAACGTGGTCGATGGAAATTTCGCAAGTGTTACGTCTGTTTGTCTGTGCGGTAGTGTTTCGGAACCGGTTCCGGGTATCCCGCCGCACAGAAAAAAATATGTAATTAAAATTCAGCGAGAAATAATGCACATAAAGGGAATGCTAAAGTTATTGCACTTTCACATGACATATAATGTAAAATTACATTACCATCGTGTAAATTTCCGCCAACCATCGCGTAAACTATCATGGACTCCAATCGGTTACGTGACAATTAGCGGAAATTTACACGATTGTAACGTAATTTTACATGATATCTCATGTAAATATGCACTAACTCTAGCATTCTCTTTATGTGCATGATTTCTCGCTGAATTTGACATGAATATTTTTTTCTGTGCGGAAGTGGCCGTATATATAAGTGAACAAAACTTATGCATACGGCACATCAAATCACGGCTTTTCCGACAACTTGATGACCGCTTATCAAGGAAATAGGGTAAGACCACATTAGGAACTACCAGTAGTGCCGAAAATAGTTTCGGGGTTTCCCGCTAAAAGAGGCTAAACATAAAATTGAACCAAATCCATGCATGCGACACAGCGCGGCTTTTTTGATAACCTAATAAACGTAAGCAATCAAATAGGCTCAGACTATTTTAGAGACTACCGGTAGTGATCCGCAACCGGTTCCAGGCCGGAAGTGAAACCAAACCCATGCATGCGATACCTCAAATCACGGCTTTTTAGGTAAATAACATGGTGAACAGTTGCAAGAAAATAGACGCAAGCCAAATCAGTGTGATACGGAACGGATTCCGGGTGTCCCACCAGAAATGGTCAAATGTAAAAGAGAACCAATACATGCGACATACCAATGACTTATTCAGTAACATGATAAATGGTTTGCCAGCAAATAATTTCAGACCATATTTTGGAGAACCGGTAGTGTTCCAAAACTGGTGACGAGACAAGTAACCCGCCGGAAGTGGTAAAATATAGAAAGAAATAAAACCATAGCGGTGTTTTTGATAATCTGATGAACGGTCAACAAGAAAATAGTCTCAGGCCACATCTAAAACTAGTACTTAATAGTATTTCGGAATCGGTTGCGGGTGTTCCATCGAAAGTGATTAAATAGAAGTGGACCAAAATCATGCATGCGACACATAAAATCGCGGCTTCCTCAAAAATTTTCCGAACAGTTAGCAAGAAAATTTAGGTAACGTAGATCGGGTTGACAAGTTGATAAGAACATAGTCTCACACCATATTTGAAACAACCGGAATCGGTTCCAGGTGTCCCGCCGGAAGTGGTCAAACATAAAATTGAACAAAACTCATGCAAGCTGCACATCACATAGCGGAATTATAAAAGTGAACAAAATAAATGTCTAAGCGATAAATCAAATCGTAGCTTTATTGACAGCCTATAAACGTTGGGTAAGATTATAAGTAAGTGAAGAAATGTGCAAAGTCTTCATATACCCAAGAGAACAAAATTGTGACCAAAGCGATCTCATCAAAAATTATTATTTGATCGCATCAACACCGATTAAAGTTTATTCAATCTCCAATCTCCTTTTGCTTCTAAAATAACTGCTCATTACGATTGAAATTTAAATGGAAAATTTCCATTTTCTGCATTTTTTTTTTCGTAAGGAGGTCAAATTTTACATGAATTGTATTACCAATGATAATAATATATGGCCAAAAGTTTGCTGAAAAAAACTTTGTTGAAAATCATAAAGTGATCTGTGATTGTGAATAAAGTTAACTTTCTTCATGCATTAGCTGCCGCTCACCCGCTGCCGTAGTGCATGAAATGGGGTCGTAATGACCCGAATGCACGATTAGCGTTAAAGTGGTCAAGCAGTCAACTGAGAGGTCTGATATTGTTTAACTCTGTTTTGCTGTTGAACATAACATCGGATTATGTACCATCAATAAGTTTCCCAAATTGATGATGGCTTTGTTAAAAATGTTGCTTTTCTATATGAAGTGTTCTCAGGATTCAGGAACATTTTGGCTAACGTCGATGGAAAGAACATGAGCACATATTCGACGAGAAAGGCACTATCACCACTAGGTGGATCAATCTGGGTTTTTTTAATTACTTCAAGTATTTCTCGACTATTTTTCCAGTGATTCATATTGGAATTTTAGAAAGATGGATACAGAATCCAAAAAGTCATCCAGGAATTCTTTCACAATTATCTCCAAAAAAATTTACAGTGGTTTTCGACTAGTAGATTCTGATACTCGGAGTTTTAAGATTTCAGATTTTTTGGCAGCCTTCTTCTAGGGGAAATTAGATCTATTGTTTACGTTTGTGAACATATATCGTGTGTTGGTTTGTCGTACATTTTTAGCGTGATTAGGCGTGATTAGTTGTGGGTGGTTTAAGTTTCCTACTAATTTTCTATGTTTTCACCACTGATCATAGACACTGTCTAAAAAATATTATAGGAGTTTATCCACGGATTTGTTCAAGAATCCACCCATGAGTTCCTTCAAGAGTACCGAATGCAGCTCCTATAAAGCAATTCTTCCATAAAGTCGTCCTGAGATTCTTGTTTTTCTCCAAGAAATTCCTCTAGGAGTTTTTCCAGGGATGTCCTTTAGGAATTCTTCGACACATTTTTCATGTCCTTCAGACCATTCCTCGGGATTGCCTTATGATTGCTTTATGAATTATTCTAGGACTCCTTCAAGAATTCCACCAGGGATTTCCTTCCGAAATTTGTGTAGGGATTTCTATAGAAATTTCTCTTAGAATTTCTCCAAGAATTTTTCCTGAACATTTTCAAGGGATTCCTTTGGAAATCCCTCCAACAGTTTCTTCAGGAGTTTACTCAACGATTCCATCAAGAGTTCTTACAAAAATTCCTCTAGGGATTCTTTCAGAATTTTTTTTCGAGGAATCCTTCAGGAATTCATTTAAGAGGGATTCTCTTCGTAATTTCTCTAGCAAAAGCCTCTAGGAGTTCCTTCTTGAATTCATCCAGAAATTTTTGAATACATTCCAGTGATTCGTCCAGGAATTCAAGGATTTTTCAAAGGTTCCATTATTTGAGAATTCTCCAGGAATACCTAAAAACCTGAACATATTTGTGAATTCTTCAAAAGGTTCCTATGAAAATAAGAAAATTTAAAGAGGAAAGATTGAAAAAAGGTAGAAACATTCTTGGAGGAATTTAGTTTTTAAACAAACTGAATGAATAATTACTGCAAGAACTGCAGTTAGTCATGGAAGACATTACAGTTTCAAAAAAAAAAAAAATCTTCGGACGGGTTTCCTTTATGTTTGAATGGAGAAATTGTTGAAGGAAATCAAGAACGAAATTCTGGGAAAGTCCTAAAAAGAGTTCGTAATTACCAAGAGGTCAGTTATGATTTCTTACGATTTGTATAGAGCTGGCGTGGTTTTTTCAGCGTATTGTACAAAATACAACGGTGTCATTGCTGAAGGGTTGAATAATGCTCCACCGAGTTGGTTTTATACTACATTTTCCTGTTGTAATTGCAGTGGGAGCATTCTTGCAGGAATTTATATTATTCCTTCAGTTCAGCAAGAATTCTTCTAAATATGAAGGAATTTCTCCAGGAGTATTATCAAAAGTTTAGGAATTTTTGTAAGAATCTTTTTGAGCTCTCCGGGAATTCAACCAAAGATTTCTTTAAAAGGTACATTTATTCACAGAGATCTGTTGATTCATTCAGGAATACATATAGGGGTTTCCTTTAAAAGTTCATAAATTGTTCCAGGAACTCTTTCAAAAAATATTGTTGGAACTTCTTCAGAAGCTCATGCATGTGTTACTCCATATATTAGCAGATTCTCTCAGTTATTTATTAAGATATTTATCAGAAAACTCTCAAGAGATTCTTACAATAAGTTTTATTCGTTGAGGAAATTTCCTTGAATTTCTTGGGCATCGAGTATCTTGGTGCCTGCCACACAATATACACAAATAATAACTGTGGAAGTGCTGAGAATAACGCTTTGTACCAGTTGGGACGTTACCGTCCGTCTCACCTCACACGCCGCGCAGAATAAGCCTGTTTGTAAAGTAGCTGTCCGCTACGGATCCATTTGGCACAAAGAAGAGTGAAGCGTCAAACAAGGTGGTCTAGCGAGCGTTGCACGTGACCGATTTTGGAGCTTTGCAGCTTGTGGAGTTTAGTAGATAGAACTCTTGATTCAGGACTTCGAAACTTCTACACCGATACTCGAATACTTTCTCTCATGACAGCTCTGGTGCTCCAAGTGACCTCCAACATCAGTACCTACTATCATCTCCGCAGGATATCACCACATCTTCCTTCCTTTAGGGTGATTCGACGGACGTCTTATTGCCTTCACGATAACCCGGTCGTCAGGAGATTTCATTAACGATAGTACCATTGCTGTTGGACGGAAAGGTGTGAGTTCACGAGTTTTGTCTATCATCCAAGTTGATGGTCGATTTTTTCAAAAAAGTTTGGCGAAGGTCAGGAAGGGCAACTGGCACTTGGAGGCGTGAGTTTCTGCCCGAAAAATGTGCCCTATTCTCCTTCCGTATCTTCTGCTTCATCATATGAGCAATCTTGCTGGTGTGTAATCGTTCAACTTGAAGTACCTTTGTCGCACGAAGTTATTTGTTCTGCCATGGTATTCAGAAGTGGGGTGTCTGTATGCCGACAGCATTCATTTTTCAGGGTTTCATTTTTGGAAACATTTCGATTCATAATTGTATTGATATGGGAAATTCATAATCGTCTGACTCAACGGAAAATAACCGTTCCTGATGCAGTTCACCTTTCAGATGAACTAAACTAGTTTTCGCCTAAGTCAAGGAATACAATCCGTTCCTGAGGCAGTCCACCTCAAAGGCAAACTTCAATACTTGTCGCTTTACTCAACGGATTGAATCCGCTCCTGAGGCAGTTTACCTTTTGGGTAAGCTTGAAAGTTCTATTCGACACTGATTTTTCATTTGGGCCTAACTGACATTTTCGAGTTCTCTTCATCGACCCTCTCTTCGTGTTATCACAGTATGTGTATTGAGTTTTCCAAAGATTTTTTGGATGAAATGCGAAGAAGACGACTACATGTTGCTATAGAAACAAAAAGAATAATGATTTTGTTTGTTTTGATCGAGTTATTAGCGAAAGAGAGAGTCGACGAAGAGAAATCGATCAAGTCAGTTAGGCCCTTATGAAAAATCATTGTCGTATTGTCTAACTCAACGGAAGGGATCCGTTCCTGAGGCAGTTCACCTTTTACGTGAACTTGGAAATATCATCGCCTAACTCAACGGACAGAATCCGTTCCTGAGACAGTACCTTGTCAAAGAACTTGAATAGTTTTTCGCCTAACTCAAAGGATAAAATCCGTTCCTGAGGCAGTCCCTTGCGAAGAGCTTGATTTTCTTGTCGCTCAATACTGGAAGCCGAAGTTTGTTGCCTGAGCAACCACTTGCTCGGCTAGACATTTTTCACCAGCAATGTCTCAACCTTTATGAATAAGGTTGTTGGATTCTACTTACTGAATATATTTCATAACGCTGCAGGTTCTTCTCGTCGCCATTTGTCGAGTTTAGGGGTGTCGGGGTTCAATATTCAATAGTAACCTCCATGTAGATAGAACTCTTGATTCAGCACTTCGAAACTTCAACACCGATACTCGAATACTTCCTCTCATGACAACTCTGGTGCTCCAAGTGACCTCCAACATCAGTACCTACTATGATCTCACAGCTGACTCAGTTTTATCACAGTTTTATCATAATTTGAAGTATAACTAAGCAAATAAATAAATAACAAGCCTCACTACTCGATAAGGTTTTAAGTGAATGTATATTACAGATTCATTTTTAAGCTTGTAGTTTTAATCTTTTTTGTTTATTCTGTATTTTATTCGTCGTTGGCGACTTAAAATAACATATTGTATTTTTGTTACACCGGAGTTACAGCAGGCATTTTAACGACTTCGATAGGCAGTTCTACGAAACTTTTGATGCCAGCCAAAACCCACAGTTCGATGGTAACGAACCCTAAAAATTAGATAAAAACATTAAAATAGTCCACTTCCTTTCCTATCATTAGGGGCTGTTCATTAACCACGTATGTGTAAAGAGGGGGAGACTAGAAAAAGTCTACTTTACCTACAAATTTTAAAATTTTTGCTTGGATAAAGGACTACGACGGCAGTGGGAAATCAGAATTGATCAAAACTTGGTCCACGTGGGTCATGAACGGTCTCTTACAGCTTGCAGCAACTTACCGATAAACAACAATACAGCAACAATCAACAACAACACACTGAACACCACCACTAGCGAGCTGGACGTATTGGCGTTGTCAACAATAACGATCAACTGGTTGATGATCATGTAAACCAGCCCACAAGTGCTTCGAAACAGCACGAAGATCCTGTACACAATGATGTATTCTAGTTTTTCCTGAAACAGAAATAATATTCAACCAGTTGGTTCTAGGGATGGAAATCTACTGTTCGGCTACCTTCTTGATGCCGATCACCAGCATAATCGCGAATGCGAAGCAAAACAGCGCAAATATCGACTTAAGCGCCAGGACCGTGTTATTTTCGTATTCTGCAAATAGACACAATCGGGGTGAGACACAGTCGGCGTTAGAGTCCGCTGCACAGTGGTTTCAAATGGATTGTTGTGTGTTGACTAAGAATTGAAGTTTTTGTCTTAACATTTGGTATAATAGAATAATTGGAATAAACTTACTAAAATTTCTTGAAATAAGTTTCTGAAGAATTTTCAATTGATTTGTTTTTTTTTTTTTGTTTTTGCATAACTTCATGGCTATTTTTAATCTTTTTTGCACATTTTTTCGCGAGAATATACGGTGAAACGCGCAGAATAGAAATCTGTTTCAAAACTTCACTTTTTAACTTGCCCCGGTGTACATTACAAAATTGATACTGCTAATTAGTTTGAATAATTTCTAATATATTCCTTTCTAGACTAAACAGGTTTCACCTAGATTTTCACACTGAAAATCCTTTTCGTCACCACTGTGCAACCAAGATTAAGGAATCTCCCACACCGCCTTAAGCCCCGAAAAACACTCACCGCTTCCGAACGATCCCAGACATCGAATCGCGACACTGATGGCGATGAGAATGTTGAGCAGTGCGTACACATAGCCGACAACTCCGAATAGTCTGATTTGCGCCATACCGCTGCTGTTGACGCTGTCGATCGGTCCGGTCCGGTGGCGTGTGAAAAAGAAAAACGCGTCTCCCGGAGATTTTCCTTCTAGTCACTACGATCGCGCGATGGCAGCGGGCTGCACCTTGTCTACTACACAGCTGTCGTAGGATGTCGTCCCGTCCGTCGTTGGTGTTGCGGAAGCAAAACTGATACACAAATGCAGCACCCAGACAGACGATGTGGCATCATCAATTGGCGATGTTTGTGTAAACATCCCTGAGAAAAAATCCACTTTTCGCGAGTGTGGCATCGTAAGTGGATGGTGGTCTAAATGACGTCACAATGAAAAAAAAAACACGATGCAAGCCATAGCCACACGTCTAGCCAAAAGCGTCTGCTTACATTTATGATAGGAAACGTGTTCGGTAATGCTTTTTCATAGTATTTTTGAACTCTATCAAACAATTATATTTCTTTGAGCAATGCGGCGATGTCCTGCTCGGTTCCAGTCTACAGCTGGGTTTCAATGTCGCTCCCTGCGTAGAGCGTGGCCAACCCATCTCTACTTTCACTTCCGAATACCTGTCGCTATCGGATTTAGATAACATCGACGATGGAGTTCCGAATGGAGATACAGTTGCAGGCCATCATAGACATTTGTTGATGGAAACCTTTGAGCATTCTTCACTGATACACACTAGGTTTCAAGGTGTACAGCAGCACAGATTCAACGGTAATAAATTCGTTTCGACTCATACCGGACGAAAAATCCCAGAAGGATCCCAAACATACACCAAAAGTACTCGTAATGAATCTGCAAATTTACATAATAAATTGTCCATTCCTGATCAAAAGATAAAATCACTTTTCCGTGTAAAAAGCCAACTATCATTATTATAAATCTATGTACTTCTAGTATGAACGTGTATATTGTGAACCTTTGAACATTCTTGAAATTGATCAACATAACACGCTTGCCTATGGCAAACACCCAAACGGTCCAGGTCCAGCAAATGTCGGGTTGGGCACCGTCTCCTACAGGCAAAGTAGAAGATAGGACAAGACCTCCAACCCACCAAATAACATTCCCATGGTCGCCCAACCCTTCGTCTCTCCGGAAACACCAACAAGGCATTGCTTCAGAGAAGGGCTAGTGCACATTGCACCCTCAAGGTTAGTTGCGTAGCCTGCAGCAACGAGCATCGGTGACTCGCATTGGAGAGTTCACCAAGGTAGCATGCTGGCGCCTAACCAGCTTCCCGAGTGGCCCTTACCACTCCCTTTGTCCTCGAATGGCAGGCAGGGTCGATACCACGCCTACTTCCAACTGAACAGCATGTATCAAGAACTGTTGCCAACAATCAGTTCCCAACGACGAGCTCGGGTCAAACTCAGAAGTCCGACGCCAAGCTGGGCCACCATACCTTAGTTAAGACGTAGTGACACTAGCCAGAAGCTTGCGCTTGCTTGTGTACGCCGCAGAGCTATTGGACATCATCTGGAACAGTGCCACTATAGCTCCACAATTGCGATCGAGTGGGCACTTCCAAACCTCTGGGAAAACTCCCTGTCCAGACATGAACATCTCGAGAGGCTCTGAAATAGCTACTTTTAAGGCCAGGTTCGGAACTCCGTCTGGACCTGGGGCCTTACCTACGCTGAGAAACTTCACTGTCCCCGAAAGATCCATATCGGGGGCCCTCGCCTCATCGCAAGCCCCAGTCCCCGGCTGTCCTACGAAAGGAGGCCAAGGACTATCTGGAGACTGCTCTGCAGGAGCCATTACAACTCTTGTCTTGGCCATCGTGATCCTGTAGGCACCATGCTACGGACTCACATTGGCACTCTGATTAGGACTCTCAAAGCAAGTATTTTTGCTTGCCCTTATCTCAATATTTAGCGCGACCTTGGCAGCGGCGAACACCACCTATAGCTTATTTCGCTCCTCATCAGAAAGTGCTCGCTGCATTCGCACCCTAGCTACACAGGTGTGGCGTAGGTCCGCAATCGCTTGAGTTCAGTAAGCCGGTGGTCTCCCATTTCAAGGGTGCTTAGGCATGATCGCATCGCATGCGATGTTCTAGTCGAAACTCTACCGCCCGTGTGCAGCATTGTTGTCCCATGTTAAGAGGGATTCCCATAGAACATGGGACAACTATGCTGCACACGGCAGTGGCATCTTAGCCTTCTGTTGGGTGTTTGCCGTTCGCGGGATATCGTGGGTTCGTACACCCTTGGGCACGAATTTCTTCAAAAATTTCACAGTGTTTTTTTTCAGACATTCCTCTGGAGATTTATCCGAAAGTTTTTCTTAAGATTTTCAAAGAAATTTTACAGAAAATTCCTTCAGAGATTATTTCGGAAACTCCCACTCGGACTTCTTCTGATATTCGGTCAGGGATTCATTCAAAAATATCTGCAGAGACTTCTTCAGAGTTTAAGGGATCTCTTCAGAAATTTCAGTGTGGAATATCTGTGACAGTTCTTCCATGGAGTTTTATAGTTTTTCATTAAAAATTTCTTCAAAAAAAACTACAGAGATTCATTCGGAAATTTTCCTACGGGTTTTTCTAAGAATTCAATGAGAAATTCCCTCTGAGATTCCTGCAGAAATTCCTACACCATTTTATTTTAGAAATTCCTCCTGTGGCTGAAATTGCAAAAAAATACCTGGACTATTTCTTGAAAGAATCTAAAGACATTCTAAAAATCTTCTTGTTATAACTTTGAAGATTCCCCGAAAAAAAAAATTAAAAAATTTCTGGAGCGTTTCTTGGATAAAAATCCCGGGAAGGTACTTGAAGAAACTCCTTAAGATACCTCCTTAAGATACCTCGTTATTTCCTAGAAAAAAATCATGAGATACTTTTTGATGAACTTTGAAAGTTATTTCAAAGAAAAATTACATGAGATATTGCTGAGAAGAGTCCTGCAGATATACTTAGAAATTTTTGAAGGATTCTCTAAAAAATGTTTGCAAAAATTCCTGCAGAAATTGCTGACAAAGGTACTAGTGGAATTTTTTAAGGAATCCGGCGAAAAGCTCCTGGAAATATCTCTTGAGGGATTCATAGAAGAATTTATTTTGCAATTTATTCAGGCAACAAAAACACTGAAGCTAAATTCCTGAAAGAAATCCAGACAATCAAAACACATCCTCGAAAACAATTTGCAGAACTTCTGAATGATTTTTTGAAAGAATCTTTGAAAGAATACTTTGAAGAATAGGAGAACCCTCTGAATCCCAGTCAACCAGTGATCGTTTAAGATGTTGAAAAAGATGTTGATGTGGAGGCGGTATGCGTACATTTAACATGTGCCTAAATGGAGGCATACACGCTTATGATCTCCACTTTATCATCTTATACAACATATTATACGATTACTGGTTGTCTGGGATGTATACATGGAAGCATTAGTTGATAAATCCTTTGAGAAATTCCAAGGAATAGATTCTGGAGTAATTTCTGTGGGAATTGCTGAGAGAATCATTGGAAAAATATCTCAAGCATCACCGGAAAAATTATGAAAGAATACCTAAAGTAAGGTCTCAATAAGCCCTAAGCAATTCAAAAAGGAATTCCTGGAAGAACTTCTTGAGATTTTTCTAGTGAAAGTTCTAAATAAATATCCAAAGGAATATCTGAAGATGCAGGGTCATTAGGCCGAAGGTCATTAAGCCGAATGGTCATCAGGATGAATTGCAATTCAGCAGGGATCTGGAAACGGATCTGTTGTTTTTATCTTTTTCAACAATTATTGCCAAATCTTTTTAACAATAAAACTAAAAACAATACTCTATGTTTAAAAAAAGAAAAAAATGTGATTTAAATATCAGTAGTTTCAGTGCCAAAAACTATTTATGGAATTATACTAGAAAGAATGACCTAAGTTTCAAAGAAAGAAAAAATCATGCTGATGGTGGACGCTGGGTTGAATTTCCCGGTCCAGGAACTTTCCGTAAAGGAAATTTTCTTGGCTTCCTTGATTATAGTTTATTTTTGTGCCTGCCGTACGATATACACATACAACATGGTCATTGGCAGCGGAAGCTCTCAGCTAATAACTGTGGAAGTACTCATAGAACACTAAGCTGAGAAGCAAGTTTTGTCCCAGTGGGAACGTACCGGCAAAAAATAAGACCCAATGACCATTCGGCTTAGCGACGATTTGGCCTAATGAACTTTGGCCGAATGGCCTAACACCTTTCTGAATATATGGAATAACACTTCAGAAAATTGTGTAGAAATTTCAATAATAATTCCTGAAAGACTTTAAGAAAAAAAAATCTGCATTTTCAAAGGAAACTCCAAGAGAAATTTTTATTTATTTATTTTATTTATTATTTATATTTTATTTATTTGTATCTTTTGAAAAATATCTTCGGAGGAACTCCTTGTTAATCCTTGGAGACATTTCTTGAATTCTCGAGAGATTTCCAGGAGTATTTTAATGGGAAATTCTTACATAAATGTTTGTCGAAACACATGAAATACTATATGCTTGTACTTCCGTAGCAATCCTTGAAGGAATTTCCTACATAATCGCTAAAAAAACCCAAGAAGCATTTCTGAACAAACCTTGCTTAAATTATTCTGGGAAATCCTCCGAGAATCTTTTTAAAAAATTTGATAAATTTAAAAAGAATCCCTAAGGGAGTTTCTGGTGGTATCCCTGGAGGTAATCATTGAGCAGTACGGGAGAAAGGATAAATTCTCAATTCTAAAAGGTGCCATTTAATACAAAATGTTGAGAAACACTGAATAACGATGACATACAGCACACATACATCATGAACCTTCTTCAAAATTCTCCATGCACCACCATGGTATCCACAGAATCATCTAAACACCCACGCATCATGCTGATCTCATACACTGTTTTTAATCAATTAAACATCTAATGCATTATACTGATACCATGCACCATCATTAAATTTAGTGTATCACCGAAGCTTTCCAGGCACCATTTCAGTGTTTATTATATCATCTAGACATCTATTGCATCATTATGGTGGAAGCATCATATTAAATACATTTTGTTTGTATTCTATGAATCATTTTAGCATTTGGTACACCAAAATAACATTCTATGTACCTGGACCATGTTGACTTCTGCACCACATTTAATTCCATGCACCATTTTTGCATTTCATGCACCTAATCATGCAACATATTGATAATCACTGAATAGCGATGACCACTAATGCGCTCACATCATGTACCTTCTCCAGAGCTTTTCATGCATCACTTTGGCAATCACTATGTCAACTAGACATCTTATGCACCATTATGATGTGGTTCACATTTGAAGTCCATGAACCATTTTGGCATTTTGAGTACAAAAATAGTATTCCATGTACCTGGACCATGTTGACTTCCGCACCACATTGAGTATCCTGCACCAATTCGTGCACGAATTTGCAATTCGTGCATCTTCACATGAAACATAATTTAGGTTAACAGAATCATTTTGAAACTAATGCACCATTCTGACATCATACAGTTTCTTGGACTTCCATGCACTACCATCTAGGCGGTGGTGTATCACCTAGGTACCATCTTTGAGACAATTGTGTGTCTTATGCGAAATCATGCACCATCGTCACATTTCATGCACTAGCAAAGATTTTCAAGCGCAATCGTGGCGTTCACTATTTCATCTAGGCATGGTGCAATAGCCATGAATATAGTTTTGAAATTTTGTATTTAAAAATAGCATTCTATGTACCGTTAATAATGTCTACTCTAATGCATTATACTAACATCATGCACCATTTTTGAATGCCATGCTCCATATCAGTATTCCATGCACCATCCTAATGATCTCAGTGTTATCTAGAGGCCCTATACACCATGCTGACATCGTGCACCTTTAGTGCAGCACGTAGTTTGAATTTTATGCACCAACTAACATGAGAACCATCTTCAAATTTCTTGCACCATCTTGACATTCTAAAAATTGCAATTACTTTCCTCGCATGCACCATCTTGACGTTCCTTTGAGCATCAAGGTAAATAATGTACCATATTCATATCACAGACCATTTTTAAATTCTATGCAGCTTCTTGGTGTTCATTGTATTATCCAGGCATCTTATACACCACAATTAAATTTTATGCAACACTTTTGTAATTCGTGCATCAAACTAGCATTCCGTGGCCAACTTATAAAATCATCTTGTACCGACTTTTTAGAATCCTCTAAGCAGAATACCCTCTTCGAATGAGTGTAATCAGTTTCGTACCTTTTAATTCCGCCCTGCTTATTGCTATCCTTTGAAAGATACGCGTATTTCGACTACCACTTGTAATCTTCCTCAGTGTCAGTTATCCACTGAGGAAGATTACAAGTGGTAGTCGAAATACGCGTATCTGTCAAAGGATAGCAATAAGCAGGGCGGAATTAAAAGGTACGAAACTGATTATAAAGTCACTTAACCACCTGCAAGAATTCCTGGATCAATTCTTGGAAGAATTCCTGGAGAAATTTCTGCAAGAATTCCAGTAGAGATCCCTGGAGGAATCCCTGGAGGCATTACTTACCCGAGCAAAGGCGGATAATAAAATGATAACAAGTTCTGTTACCTGGTTATCATTCGTTTGATAATTGAGTTTGTTATCATTTAGGTTGAATTAAGAGCCAACATAACAAAAATGATAACCCAAATTTACTCCATGAATACCAAAATGATAAGAAGTTAAGTTATCATTGAGATCAAGTTGATAACTAATTGTGTTATACAGTATTTTATTCAATATTACATCTAGTTATCAACATGAAAAAATACAGCTGATTGATAACAGGTTTTGTTATCATTTGGTTATCATTCAGAGCTATTTTACCGATCAAAATAGTAAAAATCTACTTTACCGACATAGTTGGCAGTTGAAAAAAGTTTCTTATATATATAATTCATGTTTCTAACTATTGCGCCCTGTGGGTCTCGAACCTTGATCGAGTGATTACCGGTCACAGCCGATACCCCTGTACCAGAGGGACTCAGTGAGAGGGAGAGTGGTTGAAGGCTACGCTTTCGTACTGCAGTAGCATTGAAGATGGAAAGCGGAATCTATTTTTAGATTCGAAGTCCACCAGACCCTCAGTTTTGGGAAAGCTTTGAAATGTGCGTTTAGAAACTGATAACATATTCTGTTATTATTTGGTATTTTTATGTTATCGCGACAGATCAAAATTAGAACTAAATTTGTTATCATCTGATTATCATCAATTGGAAAAGATGATAACAAAAATAACAATATGATAACATCGATAACATAGTTTATTATCAAAGTGATATCACTTAGTTATCCGTCTTTGCTCGGGTAAGGAATGCTAAGGAGAAGCTCAAGGAAGCTCTGGAAATCTCCTGGAATAATTGCTGGAGGAGTTCCTAGCGCAATTTCTAGGAGAATTTCTGTAGAATTTTCTGGAAGAACTTTTGGAGAAATTGCTGGAGAAATGCTTGAAGGAATCGTGGAGGTATTCCTTAAAGAATCCCTGGAGGCATTCCTATAGGAGTCCCTGGAGACTTTTCTGGAGGAATCCGTAGAGGGATTCCTGTAGAAATTTAAAATGGAATATTTGGAGGAATTCTTGGATGAATTCCTAGAGGAGCTCAATGACGTATCGCCGGAGGAATATTTGGAGGATTTTTCGGAAGGATTCTTGGAGGAGTTCATTGACGAATCCCTGAAGGAAATCTTGGATTTCCTGGAGGAAATCTTGTAGGAATTCGTGGAGGAATTTCTGGAGGAATGCATGGAGGCAATACTAAATGAATACTGAAGGAATTTCTGGAGGAATTCTTGGTAGAATTTTAGGAGAAAGGAGATCATATCGAGTTGGCATCACTAGACTCAACCAAAGCCTATATGCCACGACCTGGATGCGGCGAGTAATGCAGAAGCTCTCTCTGATTGGGGAGTGACGGGACACAGCTTGCACTTCATCAAACACTACCTTACCAACCGCAGATTACTGTAACCCTGTTCTTGATAGCAATGAATGGTGTTTTTGGGGTCTTGCCAATAGGAGTATTCATTCTAGTGTACGCCGATGACATCCTGTTACTAGTCACCAGTAAACATCCGAAGGCCACACGGAGAAAGCTACAAGCCGCGGTCCCGGCGGTCACGGAATGGGCGGATAAAAATGTCTTTGAGATAGCTTCCAAAAAAGTCAAAGATAATCCTTTCCCTAATCAAAAGACGTTGGAAATCCTAAGGATTACACTGGACCAATCCCTTTCCTTCCGTAGCCATTTTGGTAAGATCAAGGACCGATGCAAGGTATGATTAAACCTGCCCAGAGCGATATCTGGGAAACGCTCACGTAGTGAACGAAAGTCACATCTACGAGAAGCCGATGCTATTGTTACCAGCCGGATTTTTCCGAGGTCTAAACTACCTGCCGGGCATCGAAAGAGCTGCTGAAAATCCTGGGTTCAGTTAACAACGCTGCCGCCCGTATAGTACAGTATGACCCATAAAAAAAATGCAAAAATCCATTTTTTTCTTTCTTTGGTAATTTTTGTTGCAATATTTCTTATGAATTCAGTTTTTTTTTTTCAGATAGGGCTACAATAAGGAGGTGATTGTCATACAGGATATCTCAAATAAGTGTCAACATATTCATTGGTTACGTATATGGGATACCTAACAGTTGCCATCAATTTCTGAAAAAAAACAAATGTTTCCTCGTATTTTTGGAGCTTTACGCATTAAAATGAAAACTTTTAAATACATGTAAATCATGCAGAAATATGTGCTCTGCCTTTTGAAAAAATTTTTGAAAACATTATCAGATGCTTAGGAACCAAAAACTAAAAAATGTGGCATATTTCAAAACCCTTAGTTAATATAGATCCATAAATAACTTCACCCTGTTTGAAAAAATAATCAAAATAATTTCTTGCTAATGAAGGCTCATAAACCTACGTTTATAATAGACACAAATACGTAGTACTTAACAAGAGTTTGATACTTCATACATTTGTTTTTCTGAAAATGTCCATTTGTCGTACACTCTAGTTTTCAGTAAATGTCACATAACTTATAAGGTAATAATTTTTTTCACCTGTCTAAATCACCAACGATCGCCTGAAGACCTTGTCTAGCTATGAAAGTGCTGTTCTTGAAATAAAATTTAATTGAATGTGATTGAGAGCAATTTGACAAAAAATACAACCTTAAAAAAACACCTCTGGCGCGAGGACGTTTTTGAGATCCTTATCTTCAACATTACTTTTTTCAAAGGTTTATGATTCAAATCAGTAAATGTTCCTATGCCGTTGATAAATTAGTGTCTTGACAATATTATCCATTAGCATTAGCATTAGCATTAGAATTTAGCAAGTCGCACAAATTCGTAGGTGGTACAGCCCTGGATCGCTGTTATGAGGGTTGCATCTTTCCTGTCCGTTATCAAAGCACAAAGATTTGGGACTAATCTCTGACTCTTAGACAAAATTGACGCAATCCTCCAACGGTCTAGTGCTGTCCTGGCCACGTCCTTGCGACAGCTGAGGGATGGGGAAGGAAGATTAGTTGGACACCTATGAGTGTCTTGGCAATATTATCCAATAGAAAAATGCAAAGTTTATCGATTGGAAGCACGTGAGCAATGTCTTCGAAAACTTTCGCATTTTTTTATGGCCCATACTGTATATGGGTTATTACCGTACCGTTCCCCGAACGGCTATTGATAACAGCCGCAGTGTTGTGCTCCGCTGATTCCTTGTCTCGAATGTCTCCCTTTCGTACCACCCACCCAACATCCTACTAGGGTGCTGGTGATGAACGAGAAAAGTGCAGTGTCTTTTAGAACAAAAACCCGACAAACGATACGATTATCATAAAATGATTAAGATCGAGCCCTGAGGAAGATCCCAACCCAAGGATCGAAGCGTTGGCAATGATATTGAAGTATCAACGGGTTTTCCGTGAATGAAATCTGAAAAACTCTGATAGTTACACAAAATCTCCTGTGTGTTTTTTTATGGAGGGATTCCTGGTGGTTTTCTGGAGAAAATCCCGCAGGATTCCTTGGAGGAATCCCTGGAGGAAATTCTGGGTGAAATTCCTGGAGGAGTTTCTGGGGGATTCCCTGGAAGAATTTATGGAAGAACCCAAAGAGGAATTTCTGGAGACACCCCTGAAGGAATCCCTGGATGAATGTTTGAAGATAATGCTTAAAACAAACGCCTCGAAAAGTAAAATACCAATAAAAAAAGTGAACGATGCAAAAAGATTAAAATCTGTGATGTAGTTCAATGATTTGCTAATGCACAAAGAAGGTTAAAACATTCTCACAAGTAATCTCTACAATAACAATACATACCTATTTTTGACCTTGAAATATTAACTTCGCTATCTTGCAATACACTTTGAGGCAATGAAAACGTTATACGTGACGCCTCACATGGGACTTGTTGTCACTAGGAATGATTGTTTGTAAAATGTTATTATGTATAAAAGAATTTTATTTATATCTGATACCCAATCTTGCAGGGTTGTGTAAATCGATAATATCATACATTGAACATAGTCTTACAAATTAAATGATCATACACATGATCGGTAGTGTTCATAATCAATAAAAATCATCACTAATTCATAATTACTAATAGGAAGGATGTCTTTGTTGGCTCATCCGATAGCGAGCGATATTTTTTTGGTTCCATAATACTTTGCACTTAATTTTCACTCGACAGAATCCTTCTGGACTAGACTAGAACTGGATATGAAGATCCTGACCCATCTTCACAGAGAGCAACATTTTTTTAAGTATTGGTCGTCTATCCGATTCTAACTTTTGCCATCCAGGGGCATCATTTCGACACATACGCTGGCATCGCCATTCGCACAGTTCTCCTTCTTGGACTCCCTTTCACGAAGTCTTTGTCTGGTGTCACGCTCGATTCCGCTCAGAACGTACATCTCCACTGGTGTAATGACTGCGTCCATGAAAACAAATTGAATCAAGTTAACACACCACTGACTGACTGACTGGGAAACGAAAACAAACGATTCCAATTGGAAAGACCGATCACGTTTCTGCTTACCCACTAGCACAACAACGAGAAGCACCGAATTCGTAATCACCGTGTCGCCCGTATTCCCTTGGCCGTCGTCGTGGATGTGATAGATCGTCACCTCGATGATTTCGTAAATCCATCGGACCGCCAGCACGCAGTTGCGTACCAGCATAAATATCTTGTTGAATGTGATGTGACCCGGTGCTTTCTATATAGGGACGAAACGAGCAGAGTGAAACCGACTCGTCTAGGCACGATCGTGCTTTATACTCACGTCACGAATTCCAACCAGCACAAAAACAAGGAAGAACGTCGATAGGACACAGACTGTCGTACAACTCGCAAGCAGCACCAAGTCCACCATACCTGGAATAAAGCTGAAGTTAGCTATTTTCATTTATTGAAGTTAATCTCGAATATCTATAAAAATACGCCAACGCAATTCTTCGCAAGATACCCGTTGACACAACATCAGCGAGAGCAATCACCTTTCTTGGGCTTTCGATCGTTAGAACGTAAACAACGAACGAAGACGACGACGACGTAAATTTCATGCCGCAGCTTCACGATCGTCCTCGATCACAATCGAGCACCACAATCACAATCGGTTACACTTACCATGTTCACAGGATTCGACGCAAGCCTCCTCGTAGCGGGCGGTTACCCTTCGGAAGTAGGCAATGGCGGCAAATGCCATGGCGCTGAAGCAAAGCACAAAATAGACGGTGCCAATCCGACGGAACAAGCTTGCCTCCATGTTTGTTTTGGGACCTCGATTAAAGCCAGAGACAGAGAGAAATTGTGCGGATCAATTCGCTTCGTGCTGATCCCAGTCGCAAACTGAGCTGCGCAAGAGTCGATGCGAATCGAGGCTGAATGGTGTTGGGAATGAATGGGATGAACTGTGGGTGATGGCTGTTGGTCAGGGATTGTAAAATGGCTTCAAGTTGCATTCTTTCTTTGTGACCAAAGAGTTCTCGAATAGTTGAGTGTAGACGGGATATAGGGTAAACAGGTATAATATGCCCCCCCTAAGGAAAAATGGAAATATCTCTGCACTCGTCCCCGTATTTTACTCAATCAATGCATTTATTGATTGAGCGAAGTGTTAGCTTTTATCCGATAACAACCTTTTGCACGAAATAACAGTATTTATTCCGTAATAACGTGTTTTCTAAAATCAACAAAATCAAAAACTCGCAAAAGCGTCGGGGCTAAACGCCCCAGCTACGGTATAATATGATCCGCAACAACGGGCTAGTATGCTCCTCTGTAGCGGGGCATTACGCTCCATAACAACGGGGTTATATGCCCCTACCGAGTGAATCCGAGCCGGACAAACGTCAAATATCGGAACTAAGATCAGCTGATGCAGTGCATTGGCTGTGAGCCATATTATCCAGCTGACGGTGGGGCATATTGCCCGTTTGAGTGTGACTATGAAAAAACTTTAGAATAACAAAATTTAATTACAATTTTCTTATTTTAATTGCAGATGCAAGTTATTTTACTTCATAATTTAGTAGACAACAGCTAATTTTATTGGTTTTGCTTCATTGGCGCGTGCTAGCGCTTAATTCAAACACATCGATAATTACAACAAATGTGTGCGTTTTCAATTTTGTGTTGTATATTTGTTTTAAAGGGTACAACAACCACAAAATTGACATAGTAGACAAGTCTCATGAATATGAAGCCTTATACAATGATTTTATCCACTCACTATTTCAAATTCCCTGGAAATTGAAGGGGGGCGTTTTGCCCCGTGGGGGCGCATTATACCGGTTTACCCTAAAGCATACCAGAGGAAGAAATTTCTTATATGATTTTTGTTACATGACATTACAAATACAGATACGACTGTTGGGTTGGGCGAAGTATCTGTGCATAATGCTGTTTCAATTGTGAATAAAGCTATGAGTCTAAGTCGAAAAATAACGAAACAAATAAAAACACCAGATACGATTTGCAACATCACAACAAGAAAAAGAGTAACGATTTTTTTTAAGTATAAAATCGGTGCATCGGTTTACAAATCGGTACAAATTTGCAATCCCTGAATGTTTAGTACGAGAGCTTGTGGTACAGTATGCGGCAGGAAAAAATGCGAAAGTGTTTTTCAATTTCAAACCTCATTTTCGTCCATTTGACATTAACCAATCTATGTTTCAACGTTCCATGATCTAAAATAGGCTAGTTTTCTGAAAAGTTAATTAAAAAATTTCCCATTTTGGTCGCTAACCTTTACAGGGCGGCGCCTGAAGATGAAGACAAACAGAATTTTCAAACCGCAGAAAATCGCACAGGTCGCTAAATTTCGCATCCGATAAAACAAAATTTTTGATTTTCTCTACAATATCATCAAATATATGTACTTATTTCATCTGGCATGTGAAACTACATGGCTCTGGATCAATGTGGTCTGGTTATTCATCGAATTTGAGCTAATTTTGTTACTGTTATAGTCATTTTGTTTAATGACCATTGGGCGCGCAGTTTATTGATATCCGCTTATTAGGCCTACATTATCACATGTTAAACATCAAATATGTTCATTTTTATTTCTCAGTGCTAGAATATAGACATTGACTGATACACTGTCATGAAAAAATTGTCTTTCATATCCCATATTTAGCGTGTAATAGTGCCTTGAACTTTTCGCATTTTTTCCTGCCGCACCCTGTAGAATAGAGTAAATGAATTGCGCAGTTCATTGGTGAGAAGTGAACTGCGGAGAGAGAGAATTGAAATCTCACCATTCAACAGACTTTTGAAAAGAGCTCAAGATTTCAAATTGAGCTATCGTAAACCACATAACTTAATCTACTATTTGAATGCAATGGACAACTATTATGAAAGGTTTCTTCTTCTAAGAAGGGACATTTGTCTTAAGCAACGAGCTATGCAACTGAAAGATGGATAAACAACTGAACATCGATCAATAAATTAGAAGGTCAGTTGTGGAATGTTGTTACAAGTTGTACTAGAGTGAGAACTTTGTTTTTCAGCGCCATCATCATTCACTTGGCTCAAACAAATACGGACGAATGAGCTGTGTGGAATTCATTCCAACATAGGCGCCATTTTTGGCGAACATGCGTGGTGGACTTCAGTGCAGCTCTTTAGTGTAGCATCTTGTTGAGTTGGTCATCTTGTACAATTTTCTTGAATTCATTTTCAAACGACATGCTTGGCTACCATTAGGAGGCCGTTTATAACAAGCAAAGTCAAACTGTTTGGCACCCCAGGTTTTTTGTAATGTCCTCGAAGTTTTAAGTGACCATTTTCTAGAATTTTCCTGGAATTTTTACAAAAAGAATATTATTGCATTTTCTAGAATTTCTTGAAAAGATTCCTGACGAATGCATTCCTGTCAGTGCAATTCTTTAAACATTTCTCCAGAGATTCCTTCGGGATCTTTCTTTGGGACTTCTTTAGGTGATTCTCAAGAAATTTACCAAAATATTTATTTTGGAAATTGGTGCATGGGTCACCTCAGAAATTCCTCCTTAGATTTATTAAGGAATTCTTCAGGATTGCTACATAAGTTCATGCTTGTATTCCACCATGTATTTCTTCACTCATTTCTAAAGGAATATCTCCAGAATTTTTGTCAGAGTTTTCTTCATGAGTTTTTCTTCTGGGAAGCTCAAAAAATCTGTAAATTTCTCAAGAAGTTCTTCTGGAAATTTCTTCGGGTGTTTCTCCAGATATTCCTCCAAACGAGAAGATCTTGTTTAAGAAATTGTTGCTTGAATTTTTTCCAAAGGTTCCTTCAGGTATGACTCCATTCATTCAGGGATTTTATCGGACATTTAGAGTAAGGTGGGGCAAAAGTTCGACCCTAGTTGAAAATTCAACTTATTTCAAAAAATCGAAGCGGATAAAAATAAATACCGTGTGGTGATTCTACATTCCATGAGCTAAAATTTTGCTGAACAAAGTTACGCCAAATGTCTTTTCAATTTTGAGTTACAACACTTTTTGTACATGTGTGTTTTATTCGAACTCTTGCCCCACCACTGGGGCAAAAGTTCGAATCTAGTGTTTGTGGAATTTCGCTAACCGTAGCACACTATTTTGACACTTTGGTAACAGGAATACCTGAAACCACTTGATATTTGATGTTGGAACTGGAATACACTTACATCAGTCATAGAGATACTATGTACATTTTGCAGAATTTTAGGTTTTTACCTAAAGTTGCCACATGACTCGAACTTTTGCCCCACAATTCGAACTTTTGCCCCACTATGTGTAAAATATGATTTCCAAATCTTTTTTGCAAAAAGTTATACATGCTAAAGCATCTTCAAAATATACCTAGTTACGCCCCAAAATAAAATATCGAAGTCGATTTCATTACAATTCCATTCCATGCGTTGGAAGGACCATCGCATGTTATAATTTTTTGATCAAAAACCAACATTTTGTCATAACTTTTCGAAATTAAGATCAATTTTCATAATTTTTGGAGTGAAAGATTCTTTTTCAAAAAGGGTTCGAACAACCTTGACACCCGAAAGAAATAATTTGAATAGAGCTCAAAAACTTCAAAAGAAACTCTTGCCCCACTCGAACTTTTGCCCCACTTTACTCTATTTATTTATGGAGGAATACCTGGAACAACTATTTCTCCAATAGATCTTCAAGGAATTCCTCCACTGATAGCTTTGAAATTATTCAAACCTTCATTCAGGGAATGCTTCATATTTTTTTCAAAGAACTTTCTCAACAAATCTGCAGAAATAACTCCAGATTATATTCCTTTGCATTTTTTCTAGGAATTTTCTTGAAAAATGGTTATCTTTAAATAATATCAGAGGGTTCTTCAGTTCTTCCATTTTTTTTAAATATTCCTTTAAAAATCCTTTGTTATTGCTTTAGTGGTGCTCTAAAGAATCTATTCGGGGTTTTCTCCAGATATTATTACACTAAAACCTCTTTTTATTCATGCTATTTTTATGCACTTTTAATTTATGCACCTTTTTATGCCCTGCATAAAAAGAGGGAAAGCTGCTCAGAACCAATATTGTGCATAAGAATATTTAATAATGACGGAAAATAGTGCAACGGTGGCCAAGGGGTGTTTACAGAGGAGAGTAAAGGAAGGTTACAGGCTCGTTTTGGGGTGTTTCCGAAGGTCTCATGTGCGTTACATGAGGTCCGAGTGGGTATTAAGGGGGTTTCGGAGTCATATCAGGAAGTCTCAGTGCATTTTAGGCTGGTTTCAGAGGCGTTAAGGAGGCGTATTTAGGTGTTATGGTTTGGGAGTATTTTTTGAGGCATTTCAGGATGCTTCAGACCATTTTCGGCGTGATTCAGAGGCGTTACGGAAGCGTTACAGAGGAGTTTTCGGGGTGTTCGGAGCTTCACAGGTGCGTTACATGGGGTGCGAGGGGGTTTAAGAAGGATTTTGAAGGCATTTCACGACGTTTCAGAGCATATTCTGCGGAACTAAGAGGCGTTACGAAAGCGTTACGGAGGATTTTTCGGGGGGTTCGGAGCCTCTCAGGTGCGTTACATGGGGTCCGAGGGGGTTTAAGGGGGAATTATTGAGGCATTTCAAGACGTTTCAGAGCATTTTCGGCGGGATGCAGAGGCGTTACGGAACCGTTACGAGGAGTTTTCGTGTGGTTCGGAGCCTCTCTGGTGCGTTTAAGGGGGTTTAAGGGGGATTTTAAAGGCATTTTAGGACGTTTCAGAGCATTTTCCGCGGGATTAAGAGGCGTTACGAAAGCGTTACGGAGTCGTTTTTGGGGGGGTTTGGAGCCCATCAGATGCGTTACATGGGATCCTTGAGGGTCCGAGGAGGTCCGAGGAGGTCTAAGGAGGATTTTGGAGACATTTCAGGACGTTTCAGAGCCTCTTCGGTGGGATTCGGAGACGTTACAGAAGCGTTACAGAAGAGTTCCCAGGGGTTTCAAAGCCTCTTAGGTGCGTAACATGGGGTCCCCGGGGGTTTTGAGGGGGATTTTGGAGGCATTTCAGGAAGTTGCAGAGCAGACTTGGAAATACCTTAAAACGCCCCTCAAACCTCTTGCAACACTCTTAGAAAGTTCCTGAGATCCCTTGAATTGCCCCTAAAGCCCCTTGGAACGCCCCTGGAACCCACTTAATGTTATTAAAATAACCCAGAATTCCTCGTAATCCCATGAAAACACCAAAAAATCTTGACAGAACACCCTTAAAGGCACCTCAAATCTCCCGAAACAACCCCTTAAAACGCCCCTGAAGCCCCTTGGATCCCCCTTTTTGGGTTCTCTGGGGAAATTCTGGTAACCCCCTTAGCCCCATCTCAACTGCCCAGGAGCAAAACCTGTTCTTGTGAACTGGATTCTCTAACTAAAGTACTAACTTAATTTATGCACTAATTTCCCTCATTTTATGCCTTTTTTAATTTATGCACATTTTTAATTTATGCAGTCCCGGTGATACCATAGAAGATCGGTGATGTACTCGTTTTTTGTGACAGTGATAATGTGCGGCAACTTGATAGTGTCGGTTTATGAAGAGACTTATTTGTATATTTGGCGATTGCCGTGGTGTCAACGTTTTTCCTCGACCACGCGTGAGCATCGATTACAAGCAGATCAATAAAGCTGCAACGGTCAGAGTCAGTGGACTACGCGGAACTAGGTGAGATCTTTCTGATTACACTCTACGTACATTATATTGTCATATAACTACAAGTAAGTTGAAAATTCGCTATTTTCAACATCCTTTCATCTATTGGAAGCTGCTTCAGTTCTGGGCTCTTTCTAAGTTGATGAAGGGATTTATAAATGCTTGCAAGGACTTGGCCAGGTGTGTGGAGCTGAGTGGATCTATGACATTGTAGATAGTAGCGACATCAGCAATGCCAATGGATATATTCAACTTTGCAACTCCATTCAAGATTTGTGCAAGTATTCATGCTATGCTATGCTATGCTATGCTACTTTTAATTTATGCAGTCCCGGCCATGTGCATAAAAAGAGGTTCCAGTGTACTTACTTACTTTCAGTCCTGGGCACCCCCAGTGGTGCAGAGGGCCGAATTGAAAGATTTCCATCCTGAGCGATTGCCAGCCATCGCCTTGACCTTTGGCCAGGTCAAATTTCTGTCAACTTGCTTGATTTCGTTGTTGAGGCTGCATCGCCATGAGACTCTGCTGCGATGTCCTGCTGGGTTACACTCTAACGCTTGCTTGCAGAATTCGTTTCCACCCCTGCGTAGAGTGTGGCCGACCCACCTCCACTTTCGCTCCCGAATTTCTGTCGCTATCGGCTTTTGATGACATCGACAATGGAGCTCCACGTTGGAGATATTCCTCCATATATTTCCCCAGATATTTTTTTCGTCATTTTTTACGAATAACTGCACGAATTCCTCATCCGATTTTTTGAGGAATTTCTACAGAAACTACTTCAGAATAATATTTGAACAATTTTTTTAAGGAATCTCATCAGACCCTTATCTGGGCGGTTTACATGGCATTCCTAAAAATAAATTTTCAAAATGTGAATATCTGGGGGAATTTATGCCTGAATCACTGAAAGGAATAATTTAAAAGATCATCTGGAGGAATTCCAGCAGTATTTTCTGGATAAAACCCAAAAAAAAAATCCTTGATACATACCTGCGGGAAATTTTCAATGGAATCCCAAGAGCAACTCTAGAACAGATCTCTGGTGGACTTCGTGAAGAAATACCTGAATGAATTTATGACGGAATTTTTGGAAAAGTTTTTGAAGAAATCACAAGAAGAATTTATGAACCAATCTCTGGAAGAATTTCTAACGAAATCGCTTTAGCAACCCTCAATTTTTTTGAAGGTATTTCCAAAAAAAATGTAAACGAATTGCTAGAAGATTTCTAAAGTAATTTCGGTGGAGTTTCAGAAGGAACTCATTCAGATGCATATAAAAGAATTCCTGGAGAAATTTCTGAGGAATACCATGAGGGATTATCTGGAGGAAGCCCTGCAGAAATTTCGTAAAGAAGTAAAGAAACTACATTAGAACTTACTGTTGGGTACACAATTCTCACACGGGAGGTAGGTTCGCTACACAAGGTTGCACTTACCTTAATCTCGTTGAACTTACCCCGCAATCGAGCCACCGACAGCTGCTCCCTCAGCAACCACCAGCGGTACGATGGAACTCGGAAGCCACCGATAACCGCACTCGTCGCAGCTCACGGCCACCAACGCGTCGGTTTTTCTCCGTCGAAGGACCACGGCTCTTTGCCGAACTCTGAATGGGACTGCCGTTGCCGCTTGCTTGCTTGTCAACGACAACGCGTAAGGAGGGATGCCGAAAAGAGGGAAAATTAATCCGAATAACCAGATTCTGAATAACTCTCGACATCCACTCCCCTGCTATCAAGACAAAGCACTGCAACCGCCACAGCAACCACCGCACACAACGCCTCGATTGATGGAAGCGAACGATGAACAGCGACGCCGAACAGGATGCGACACGTTCTCCTCGAAAACCAACGCCGACTCAAAGGGACACACACACGCTTTCCACCAACTCGGGGTGGAAGGAAGAAGGAAAGTGCTAGTCGATCCTCGCACCGATCGGGCTAGCCACCACTTTCGCGACTCTTTCGGCACTCGTTCAAGAAAAACACTTGCTCCGTTTACGACGACGGTTTAATTAATACTGATACTGATACATGAATGGGTTATCTTATATATATTTTTCTCTCGGGTTGGCAGTAGGCCAACGCACGCTTCGCTGCGCAACAAGCTCCGCCTATCTGGAGCACAAATGGCTAGAAACCGCCTGGCAGCCAACGTCTCGCTGGTATATAATCGTCGGCCGACACCGGAATTGTTCTCATTTGCTCTGCACGCGTACGGCGCGTACACTTACCATGATACATGATGCAGGTGACTTTCTCCACCAGAGCTCCACTCCCTAATAAGGTGGTATCGCACTCCCTGCCTCGCCATGATACTTGCTCTCATCGACGCTTGCTTGGAGAAGGACACGCTAGGGGGAATGTCACTAATCTTTGTTCACACCCCACAGTTGGAGTTTCTGAAAAAAAACCTTTTAGTTTTCAAATCCAAAATCTTGGAGTAGTTTCTATAGAAATTCGTGGGTTAATTTTGGAAGAAATCCTTAAAATTTGGACAAATTATGGACAAATTTATGGAATCTTATAGGGTTATTAAGAAAAAATTTACAGACACATTTCTTGAAGAGTACCTGGAAGAATTTCTGAAGCAGTCTGTGATAGATTTTCTATAATAAAATACTTTTGAAAAATTTCCGGGGGAACTTTCGATTTTTTGTTAAATCGCTGAACTTACGATTTTCTGAAAAAAAAATTCGTAAGTCCATGAAAGCTTTTCCAGAGGAATTCATCGAGAAATTTCTGGAGGATCCTTTAATAGAAATTCTACAGGAAATTCTAAAGCAATTCAAGAAACATGTTTTAAAAGAACTTTCACAATAAATTCGTGGTAGACTTAGCAAGCAATATCGATAGGAATTCAGGTAAGGTTGTATGAAAAAATTCTTCAGATAATATGTGGGGTAATATCTTAGAAATTTTTGAGAGTAAGAATTTTCTAAAGAAATCAATGGAAGAATTCCTAGTAGTATTTCATAGAAATTCCCTGGAAGATTTTCTGAAGGCATCGCTGGAGGATTTTTTGAAGATATCTGCATGGTTTTTAAATGAGTCCATCTATAATTTTCTGGAGATATCTCTTAAAGAATTTTCGAAGAAAACACTGAAGGATTTCTGAAGCAGTTCGTGACAGATTTTCTAAAATAATATTTTGAATAGTTTCGGAGGGATTGCGTGGATTTCCAGTTGCCTAGTGGTTCAGACTTCTTCTTCTTCTTCTTCTTCTTCTTCTTCTTCTTCTTCTTCTTCTTCTTCTTCTTCTTCTTCTTCTTCTTCTTATTCTTCTTTTTCTTCTTCTTCTTCCTCCTCTTCTTTGTGGCTCGACGTTCGCCTTGGAACTTGGCCTGTTTCTCTTCAACTTAGTATTCATGGAGCACTTCCACAGCTATTAATTGAATGGCTTTCTTTGCCTGCCAGTGCATGAATTTGTACATTGTGAGGCAAGTACAATAATACACTATGCCCAGGGAGCCGAGAAAAATTTTCCGACTGGAACGGGAATCGAACCCGCCGTCTCCGGATTGGCGATCCATAGCATTAATCACTAGGCTAACTGGAGTGGTAAAGGCTATGGATCGCTTATCCGGAGACGGCGGGTTCGATTCCCGTTCCGGTCGAAAAAATTTTCTCGATTCCCTGGGCATAGTATATCATAGTCATTGTCTCACCATATACAAATTCATGCAATGGCAGGCAAAGAAAGCCCTTCAATTAATAACCGCTGAAGTGCTCAAAGAACACTAAGTTGAAGTGAGGCAGGCCAAGTTTCAGTGGGAACGTCGAGCCATAAAGAAGAAAAAGGAATTGCGATTAAAGTATCCGAATTAATCCCTGTTAGTAACCGAAGATCCCAGGGAAAAAAAAATCAAATCAATTCTTGAATAAGTTTGAAATTTTCAAATATTTCTTCTCGGAATCTCCAGAGGTATCTTCTTTTTTTTTCGATCAGGCTTTGATTCAGTCTCCATTCCACTCGGTCCATGGCTGTTTGTCTCCAGTTCCGTACTCTGCGTAGGGTCCGCAGATCGTCCTCCACTTGGTCGACCCACCTAGCTCGCTGCGCTCCACGTCGTCTTGTACCGGTCGGATGGCTCTCGAGAACCATTTTAGTCGGGTTGCTATCCGACATCCTAATGACGTGACCCGCCCACCGTAGCCTCCCGATTTTCGCGGTATGGACGATGGTTGGTTCCCTCAGCAGCTGATGCAGCACGTGGTTCATTCGCCTTCTCCAAGTTCCGTCTTCCATCTGCACTCCACCGTAGATGGTACGCAACACCTTCCGTTCGTAAACTCCAAGGGCGCGTTGGTCCTCTGCACGTAGGGTCCATGTTTCGTGCCCATAGAGGACGACCGGTCTAATCAGCGTTTTGTAGATGGTTAACTTAGTGTTACGGCGAACTTTATTCGATCGTAGAGGTATCTTCAGCGACTCCTTTAGATATTCTTTTAGTGAACCCTTGAGAAATTTCTCCAGTAGTGTTTGTGTAATTCCAGAAAATTCTTCTGTAGAAATCTGTGGAGAAATATCTAAAAAATCACGGAGATATTTCTATAAAAAAAATCACAGAAGCTTTCCAAAAATATACAGTAATCCCTGACATTTTTTTTTTCAAGGGATTCCAGCAGGAACACTGGGAAGAGTATCCGAAAATAACTTCCTGATCAACCTTCAGTGAAATTCCAATAAAAATTAAAAAAAAACCCAGATTAATCCACCTAGTGGTGATAGTGCCTTTCTCGCCGAATATGTATTCATGATCTTTACGTCGACATTAGCCGATCCTGAGAACACTTATACGCTTAATACGATTCATGTAAAATTTGACCTCCTTATGGACCAAATTGTGCACAGTAATTTAAGACGCAAAAGGAGATTGGAAAAACTTTATTCAGTGTTGATGCGATCAAATTACAATTTTCCCATAACACGTTGATCCATCCTACTTTATATTAACACAACATGAATTTGAAATGGTGTGATTTGATGAGATTGCTTTGGTCACAATTTTATTCTCTTGCATATATGAAGACTTTGACAATTTCTACACTTTTAATCTTGCCCACCGTTTACCAGGCTTTTAAAAAAGTCAAGATTTGATTTACCGCTAACATTGGTTTTGTCCACTTTCATAATTTTACTATTTGATGTACCGCATGCATGGGTTTGGTTCAATTCCACGTTTGATCATTTCCGGCGGATATCTGGAACCGAATCCATGACACTAGTGGTTGTCCCAAATATTGTCTGTGGTTATTTTCTTGTCAACTGGTAATCAGGCTGGCTTAAAAGTCTCGAATTGATGTGTTCCATGGGGAGCATCCATTAAGTATGTCACGCTGAAATTAGGAATGTTCGAAGCTCCCCTCTGCCCCTTTCGTACGGGTTTCTCCTATACTTGATACATTGCTTGTCACCAAGGGCGTAGCCAGCTTTTCGGCCAGAGGGGGGCGAGCACCCTTAAACTGAAAACCACTTTGCAGTATCAAGGAGTTCAAATACTTCATCATTTAAAAAAAAAATAAAAGTGAAGTATGAAATATGGGTGATTAACAGGAATGGTTCAATGGAAGAATCATATATGATTATAATCCTGAGGAATTCCTCAAGATATTGCTTCAGGAATTTCTTAACAAATGCCATCATGAATTTCAATTTATCCAGCAGTTTCTCCAGAAATTTCTTTAATATTTTTCCAGGTTATTTTAATGTAGATATTCCAGAAGAAATTACCTTCGGAAAACTTGCAGTAATTCCGTTGGGAATACTTTCAGAAATTTCTTCAATAATTCCTCCAGAAGTTTTATTACGAATTTCACCATGCATTCTTTTGAGAATTTCCCCAGTAATTCTTTACAAATATTATTCTTAATTCCACCAGAAATCCGTTTGAGAAGCTCCAGAAAATACTTTAAGAAATTCTCCGGGAATTCTTTCAAAAATTCCAATCAAACTAAGATTCCTTTCCTTGAGGAATACCCTAAGAAATTTTTGGAGAAATTTCTTCGAAAAATCCTGTAATAAATTAATTCGGAATTACGGGAAAAAAATCTTTGAAAATTTCTAAAGGAATTCCTTCGGAAATTCCTGGAGGAATATCTTTGGAAGTTGCTAGAGGAATGCATTTGGAAATTTTTAAAGGAATAAAATAAAAATAATTTCAGGAATTTATTTCGAAAATCCATGAGGAATTCCACCTGAAATTCCTTGACAAATTCTTCATAAATTTTATGAGGAATTCCTTCATTTCTAAAGCTCCTTGAGAAATTCCATAAGACATTCCTTCGAGAGTTCTTCTACGATTCCCTTTAGAAGATTCTTCGGGAATTCCTTGAGGAATTTCTTTGAAATAGATTTAGAATATTCCTTGAGGAACTCCTTCGGAGTTTTCATGAGGAATTCTTCCGAGAATTCCTTGAGGAATGCCTTCAAAAATTCTTGGAGGAATTCATCCGGAAATTTCTGTGAGAATTCCTTCCCAAATTCCTGAAGCAATTCTTTCGAAAATATTGAAAAAAAAATCACTAAAAGTCTCTTGAGATATCCCTTCTGAAATTCCATAAGAAATTTCTTTAAAAATCTTTCAAAACTTCCTTGAAAAAATATTTCGGAAATTCCTGAAGAAATGCTTTTTGTGATTTTTTATTTCCTAGAGGAACTCATTCGGAAATTCTTTGAAGAGTTCCTTTAAAAATGCCTTGATAAGGAAAATTCGGAAATTGTTAAAGGAGTTCGTTTGGAATTTTTTTGACATATGTCTGAAATGTCTTATGGAATACCTTCGGAAATTTTGTGAGAAATTGTTTGATAAGTTCGTTGAGGATTTTTTTTCGGTTTTTTTATAAATCTTCACGAAATTCCGCAAGGAATTCCAGCGAAAGATCCTTGAGAAGTTTCTTCGGAAATTCCTCAAGAAATTCCTTCAAAAATGTACTGCGAAACTCCTACGAAAACTTGAGAAACTTCTTCAAACATTCCTTCAGAAACACGTTTAGGGATTATGTGAGAAAATCCTAAGGAAATTTTTTGAGGACAACCGTCAACAATTTTTGGAGGAATTCATTCGGAAATTTTTGGAGGTATTTCAAAGCAAATCCATAAGAAATTTCTTTGGAAATTCCGGGAGGGATTTCTTTGGAAATTCGTATAGGAATTCCTTCGGAAATTCAGGAGAAAATCCTTTGAAAATTCCAGGAGAAATTTCTTTGAAAATTCCTTGAGGAATTCCTACGGAAATTCCTGGACAAGCTCCTCCGGAAACTCATGGAGGAATTCTTCGGGAAAATCCTAGAGGAATTCTCTCGGAAATTCTTGGAGTAATTCCTTCGGAAATACCTGGAGAAATTCCTTCCTGAAATTTCTGGAAGGAATTTCTTCCTTCGGAAATTCATGGAGGAATTCCTTCAGAAAATCCTTGAGCGATTCCTTCGCAAAAGTCCTGGAGGAATTCCTTCTGAAATTTATGGAGGAACTCCTTCGGAAATTCGTGAAGGAATTCTTGGAGAAATTCTTTCGAAAATTCCTGGTGGAATTCCTTCGGACATTCACGAAAGAATTCCTTCGGAAATTCCGGCAGGAACTCCTTTGAAAATTCCAGGTGAAATTCCTTTGAAAATCCCTGGAGGAATCCCACAGGAAATTACTGCAGGAACTCCCTCGGAAATTCCAGGAGGAATTCCTTCGGAAATTGCTGGAAGATTTCCTTCGGAAATTCCTGTAGGAATTCCTTCGGAAATTTATGAAGGAATTCCTTCGGAAATTCCAGGAGGAATTCCTTCGCAAATTGCAGAAGGAATTTCTTTGAAAATTCCTGGAGGATCTCCTTCGGAAATTCCTGGAGGGTCTTCTCCGGAAATTTCTGAAGTAATTCATCCGGAAATTCATGGAGGAATTTCTCAGGAAATTCCTGAAGGAATTCCATTGAAAATTCGTGGAGGAATTTCTTCAGAAATTCGTGAATGAATTCTTCCGGAAAATTTCTGGATCAATTCCTTCGGAAATTCATGGAGGAACTCCTTCGGAAAATGCTTTAGGATTTCCTTCGCAAAATTCCTTGAGGAATTCCTTCGGAAATTCATGGAGGAATTCCTTCGGTATTTCCTGGAGGAATTCCTCCGGAAATTCCTCAAGGAATTTCTTCGAAAATTCGTGGAGGGATTCCGTCGGAAAATTCTTTAGAAATTCCTTCGCAAAATTCATTCGAAAATTCATGGAGGAATTCCTTCGGACATTCATGGAGGAATTCCTTCGGAAATTCCAGGAGGACATCCTTTAAAAATTCCAAGAGGAATTCCTTTGAAAATTCCTAGAAGAATTTCTTCGGAAATTCGTAGAGGAATCCCGTCGGAAAATTTCTGGAGGAATTCCTTCGGAAATTCATGGAGGGATTTCTTCGGACATTCATGAAGGAATTCCTTCGGAAATTTCAGGAGGAAATCCTTTGAAAATTCCAAGAGGAATTCCCTTGAAAATTCCTGGAAGAATTCCTTTGGAAATTCCTGGAGGAATTCCTCCGGAAATTCCTAGAGTAATTCCTCCAGAAATTTGTGGAGGAATTTTTCCGAAATTTCCTGGAGGAATTTCTCCGGAAGTTCCTGGAGGATTTCCCTCCGAAATTCCTGGAGGAATTGCCACGGAAATTCCTGGAGGAATTCTCTCGGAAATACATGGAGGAATTCATTTGGAAAATCCTGAAGGAATTTCTTTCGCAAAATTCCTGGTGGAATTTCCGACAGAATTTCCCCTGGAATTTCTGAAGGAATTCTTCCTGGAATTTCCAAAAAAAATCCTTCAGGAATTTCCGAAAGAGTTTCTCCAGGAATTTCCGAAGGAATTTCCAAAGGAATTCCTCCAGGAATTTCCAATGGAATTCCTCCGGGAATTTCTAAGAAATTTCTCCAAGAATCTCTGAAGGAATCCCTCCAGGAATTTCCGAAATAATTGCTCCACGAATTTCAGAAGGAATGCATCCAAGAGATTCCGGAGGGGTTTCTCCAGGAATTTCCGAAGAAATTCCGAAAGAATTCCTGCAGGAATTTCCATGAATCTTCAAACGAATTCGTCCAGCAATTTCCGAAGGAATTCCTCCCGGAATTTCCGAAAGAATTCCTCCAGGAATTTTTGAAGAAATTCCTCCAAGAATTTTCGAGGGAATTCCTCTTGGAATTTCCAAAAATAAAATCCAAAAAGATTTCCGAGAAAAATTCTCCAGGAATTTTCGAAGGAATACCTCTAGGAATTTCCGAAGCAATTCCTCCTGCAATTTCCAAAGGAATCCGTCCAGTAGTTTCCGAAGGAATTCCTCCAGGAATCATAAAAAGCATTCCTCTAAGAAATTTGAAATGATTTTTTTCCAGGAATGTCCTAAGGAATTCATCCAAGGATTTTCTCAGGAATTTCTCTATAGATTTCTGAAAGAATTCCTCCAGAAATTTCCGGAGGTATTCATCCAAGACATTTCGAGGGAACTCCCCAAGGAATTTCCAAAGGAATTCCTCCAAAAATTTTCGAAGGAATTCGTTCAGGAATTTCCGAACAAATTCCTTCAGGAATTTCCGAAGGAATTCCCTCAGGAATTTCCGAAGGAATTCTTCCAGGAATTTGCGAAGGAATTCCTCCAAGAATTCTGAATTTTTTAAAGGAAATCTTCCAGGATTTTTTGAAGGAATTGCTTCAGGAATTTCCGAAGCAATTCCTCCCGCAATTTCGAAAAGAATTCCTCCAGGAATTCCTGAAGAAATTCATTCTGGAATTTCCGAATGAATTCCTCCAGGAATCTCCAAAGGAATTCGTCCAGCAATTTCCGAAGGAATTCTTCCCGGAATTTCTGAAAGAATTCCTCCAGAAATTTCCGAAAGTATTCATCCAAGATTTTTCGAAGGACCTCGCCAAGGAATTTTCGATGGAATTCCTCCAGTAATTTCCGAACGAAGTCCTTCACGAAATTCCGATGGAATTTCTCCAGAAATTTCAGAAGGAATTCTTCCAGGATTTTGCGAAGGGATTCCTCCAAGAATTTTGGAAGGAATTCCTCCAGGAATTTCCAGTGGAATTCCTCCAGCAATTTTCGATGGAATTCCTTCAGAAATTTCCGAAAGAATTCCTCCAGGAATTCCTAAAGGAATTTCTCCTGCAATTTCCGAATGAATTACTCCGGGAATCTCCAAAGGAATTCGTCCAGCAATTTCCGAAAGAATTCCTCCCGAAATTCCTGAAAGAATTCCTCCAGGAATTTTTAAAGGAATCCCTAATGGAATTTCCCAAGGAATTCCTCCCGGAATTTCCGAAAGAATTCCTTCAGGATTTTCCGAAAGAATTCTGCTAGGAATTTCCAACGGTAATTCTCCAGGAATTTCAAAACAAAATATATAAAAAGAATTTCCGAAAAAAATCCTCCAGGAATTTCTGAAGGAATTCCTCCAGGAATTTTCGAAGGAATTCCTCCAGGAATTTCCAAAAGAGTTGGTCCAGCAATTTCCGAAGGAATTCATCCAGTAATTGCCGAAGAAATTGTTGCAGGAATTTCCGAAGGAATTCCTCCTGGAATTTCCAATGAAATTCGCCCAGCAATTTCCAAAGGGATTTCTCCCGGAATTTCCGAAAGAATTCCTCCAGGAATTCCTAAAGGAATTCCTCCTGGAATTCCAAAGAAATTCATCCAGCAATTTCCGAAGGAATTCCTCCCGAAATTTCTGAAAAAATTCCTCCAGGAATTTCCGATGGAAATCCTCCTGGAATTTCCGAAGGAATCCCTCCAGGAATTCCGCTAGGAATTTCCGAAGGAATTCCTGCAAGAATTTCAAAAAAAAAATCTAAAAAGTATTTCCGAAAAAAATCCTCTACGACTTTCCGAAGGAATTCCTCCAGGACTTTTGGAAGGAATTCCTCCAGGAATTTTCAATGACATTCGTCCAGCAATTTCTGAAGGAATTCCTCCAAGAATTTCCAAAAGCATTCCTCCAGGAAGTTTGGAATTATTTTGTCCAGGAATTTCGTAAGGAATTCACCTAAGAATTTCCTCACGAATTTCTCTACGGATTTCTGAAAGAATTCCTCCACTAATCTCCGAAGGTATTCATCCAAGATTTTTCCAAGGAACTGCCCAAGGAATTTCCGAAAGAATTGCTCCAGAAATTTCCGAAGGAATTCCTTCAGAAATTTCCGATGGCATTCTTTCAGGAATTTGCGAAGGGATTCCTCCAGGAATTTTGGATGGAATTCCTTCAGGAATTTCTAAAGGAATTCCTCCAGGTTTTTCCGAAGGAATACCCTCAGGAATTTTCGAAGGTATTCCTCCAAGAATTTCCGAAGGAATTCCTGCATACATTAAAAAAATACGAGGATGCAGGAGAATTTTATTTTTACTAGTCAAAAACAGCTCTGATCATCTAAGCTTTTCAGTTAAGTTTGAATATAGTTGATCGTTTAGGGGGGGCCACGGCCCCCCCCTGCCCCCCCCCCCCTAGCTACGCCCTTGCTTGTCACACTTTAACTATCCCCTCTCCCCTAGGATCGTGACGTACTTAAAATGGCCTCATGCATGAATTTGGTTTAGGCTCAGTGTATCAGTTATGGCCATAGTACCTCAAATTCGCCATAGTTGATTTTCAACCTTTAAAGATACAAATCAACAATAAAAAAATTCGTGAACAACAGATCACGATCACAAAAGATGATTGCAATCATTCAAAATTCACAATTTGCTCAAATTATGGTAAAAATAAATCATTTTCCTTAACTTTCCGGCCTCCTTGCACCCTATTTCGCCATAGTGTACCAGTTATGGCAACTCCCATAAGGAATGCATGTAAATAATGCGAAGTGGAACCCAAATTAGCAAATGTGTCCATAACTGGTACAGAGTTCCTATCATTGGCACACGCCGTAATAAATACTAAAAGTAGTTTTGGCTCCGTTTTTATATTTTTCCTGTAAAGTATGAAAACTAATCAATCATTTGACTTATTGTTTACATTCGTCGGTCTTCTTCTTATTTTTTTAGAAATAGTTTTTCTTAGGTGGTGCGATAACTGGTACAGGCACCCTACTTCTATATTTTACCATTTCTGGCGGGGCATTCGTTACCTGTTCTTCAACACTACCGGTTCTCCCAAATGTGCGTCTGAGACTTTTTGCTGACAAAAAGTTAATTAGATTATTGAAAAAGCCGCGATTTGGTGTGTCGCATGCACAGGTTTGGGTAACTTTTATATTTTACCACTTATGACGAGACACCCAAAATCGGTTCCCGGACAGGACCTGTTGTCCCAAATTTGGTCTGAGACTTTTGTTTTGTTGCTAATTGTTCATCAGGTTACCGAATAAATCATTTGACATGTCACATGTATGGGGCTGTCCATTAATTACGTAAGGAAACTTTCGCGATTTTCTGATACCCCCTCCCCCCCTTGTAAGATTTTTTGTATGAAATCCCAAAAAAATTTGTATGGCACGTAAGATTTCTCAAACCCCCCCTCCCCCCATAAACCCTTACGTAATTAATGGACAGCCCCTATTGATTTCCTTTTACATTTTATATTTCCGGCGGGACAGACGGAATCGGTTCCGTAGTGCACTGATTGGTCTGAGATTTTTGTCCTGTCGTTTGTTCATCATGTAATCTAAAAGCCTTGATTTGTGGTGTCACATGCATGGGTTTGGTTTACTTTCAGATTTAGCCACTTCCGTCGGGACACCCGAAACCGGTTCCGGAAAACTATCGATAGTCTCTAATACAGGGTGTTAGGTTCGTGAGTGGCAACCTTTATTTTCTTGTACCGCGCATCGGCGGCGTTGTCCTTAAACTTCATACGCGCAGCTGCTGTGGTTTGGCGGGTGATCTGTGTGCGTGGTGCAAAACGATATATTGACTGGTGTGCTGAATGATACACAGCGCGGCCTTTGTAATGTTTTCAAACGCGCAACCGGTTCCGGAACACTACTGGTTCTGATATGGTCTGAGACTATTTTCCTCCTTACCATTCATCAGGTTATCGCAAATGCCGTGGTTTGATGTGTCGCATGCATGGGTTTGTTGTATTTTTATGTCTGGCCCCTCCCAGGGGTACCGGTCCGGAACACCTATATGGCCATAACTCCGGAACGGCTGGACCGATCCGAACCATTTTCAATAGGAAACAATGGGACTATATGCCGCGTCGAATGAACCGTTGGTCATTAAAATCGGTTGAGGTTTACTGCCAAAAAGTGATGTGAGTTTTTTGTACACACACATACACACACACACACATACACACACACACACATATACACACACACACACACACAGACATCACCTCAATTCGTCGAGCTGAGTTGATTGGTATATGTGACTCGACCCTCAGGACCTTCTATCAAAAAGTCATTTTTGGAGTGAACATATAGCCTTTCCAGTACACTTAGTGTACGAGAAAGGCAAAAAAAATTAATAGAATTCCTGAAGAAATCCCTTACCGAAATTCATGAATGATTTTCTGAAATCATTCCTAGAAAGATTTGTGAACGCATTTTTAAAGAAACCCCTGAAATCATATCTGGAGAAACGTTTCTCCGAGCGCTTTAACTGCTGTCAATATTCCTAGGAAACTTGCATGGGAAACTATCAAAGGAATTTTTGACGATTTTTTTTGGAGTAAATTCTTAATTTCTTATAGAACCTGAGTAAAAAATATTAAATGTATCCTTGGAAGCAATGCTGAAGGTATTTCTGAAAAAAAAAACAATGTGTGAATACCCGGAGGAACTCACGAAGGAATATCTGAATGAATGTCTGCAGAAATCTCTAAACAAATAGTTGCCAGAATCGCTGAAAAAAACATGAATGAGCTTCGGGTAAAATTCCTGAGGGAGGATTATTGAGGTCTTCGGGAAAACGTACGGTACGCATTTTTGAAGAAATCCGTAAAAGACTTTCTAAAGAAACCAACAGAGGACAGAAATACTGAAGGAATTTCGAAAGATATATTTGAGGACATCTCAAGATACATTACTGAAGGCTGGTTTCTAACAGGAAAAAACAGTAAACTCCTACTTATTTATTGGCAATTTCCGATTTTGTTATTGAAAACGATCACTTTTTTATGAGTTGTTTATATTTTGGCCAGTGATTTATTGTAAGGACCAGGGGGGGGGCTAAAAATGGACAATTTTTGCATGACGTATTTTTTTACTTTCTTGGTAATCAATGGGGCAAGTTTGGAAGAAATTTGTAGAAGATTCTCCATAAAAATTCTATGGATAATTTATGGTGGAGTCTCTGGAGAACTTTGAAAGAAACTTTTAATAATTCATGGACGGAGTTTCTCTAAAGCATGGAAAATTTTCCAGAACAATTTTTGGTAAAATGATAGAAGGTTTCTTTGGAGAAATTTGTGATATATTGAATAGGATTCAATAGGATTCAACGAGGCAATGGGAAGGAAGTCCATCGAGGCAATTGTAAAGAAATCACCAGGACTAATTGCCATAAAAATCGTTCAAGAGATATGCAAAGAATACGTAGGAGGATGTGTTTGTGAACCTTATGAGAATACTGCCACCATCACCACAACAATGTCACTACAATTTTTGCCAGGACAGCTAGTATTTATAGCCCAATCTCATCACCATAATTTTTTTTTTCTTTATAAATAATCCGTATCACCGGAACTCTCTGACATATCTTAAGATTGTCTGGAGGTCGCTGTCTTGGAATGCGCACCCCTCGCACTCCAGTTCATGTCTTCTATCAACAATGGACTACAAAACATAATGTCAGTGATGGACAGTTCCTACAGCACAACTTGATGGACGATGCAAAAAACTAGGTAAGGGTCTCTGGCGATCTGTCTAGTTCGTTCAAATCACACCGGGGACTACGACAAGATGATGGACTCTGGTGCCAGCTGTTAAATATTGCCCTGGAAGGTGTTATGCGACGAGCCGGGGTACGATTATTTCAAAATACGGATAATTTGATAGTTTGCGGATGACATACAGTGGTTTTTCGATTTTTTTACGGTTCTATTTAATCACGCTCCATTATATCACTCTCGATTCTAGCACGATATTTTTTTTTTCATTTATATCACGTTATGATAATCGACACAAATATTGCTCAGAATATACTCCTAACTAAACAGCACATATATGTCTTCCTAGAAATAATATTCTGCAGATCAGTATATGGTTTTGTGTTTCACAATTGGATCACAGGATGTACGCCGAACTCGATTATCCAGGGTTACGTCCTAAAACTTCTCAATTATTTATGTAACAAATGGAATGATATACAAAGCAGTATCTTTGACTAATTACTCCCCAGGTAACCAATAAGCAGTTAGAATAGCATTAATTCGGCACTATATGCGCCTTTACAGCAGGTCTTTAAATGCTAATCTGTCGTATATGCGCCATTAGTGCTAATTAAATGCAGGTTTTGGCCCAATATACGGCTGTTTAAATGCTTAATCCTCCTATCCCCCAGATTGTCAAAAATAAAAACAAATATTTTCCCCTGCCCATTTCACGGCTTCCCTTTCTTTTCTTTTTTCTCACTCTCCTGTGGAACTTTTGAGACTTGGGGCACGTCCTGAAGTGCTGTTGCTGTGTTTTTTGCTGCTTTCGGCCAAATTGAGATTTAATCCCTCGATCCTTGGGTTGACGATGGTGCTGAACCGCGCTACAGGGTAAGCTAGATGATTAGATAAAGCGCGTTGGATTTTTGATCTATTTAAGGCATGAGTATTACACCGGCGGCAGTTACTTCGAGCTCGGCAGGTGCTGATAATAAAATCGATCATAGGAAACCAACCATGGAATTAATTTATCAAAGCATGTTTTCCCATTGATTTTCTTCGTTGTTACCTATGATTGACTGGACATACGAATAATTATGGCTTCTACAGCAGTGGCACGTAAATTATGAAGTGGAAATGTGTTATGGTTTTAGCATCACCCATCTTTCTCAGCAGTTTCAAGGCAATAAAGTAGCAGTTATGATGCCTGTTGACCAAAACATACAATGCATTTGAAATGCTACGAAACTGCTGTCAGATTTTAAGTAGCATTTGAATTGTTAATATAGGGCAGTTTAGCAGTCGAACTGCTATGATACGGCAATAAGCAGGCCGAATGCAGAAATGAAACAGTAATACGGCTTATTTAAATGCTTATTGGTTACCTGGGTCTTCATAGCTGGTTTGATAAAATGTTTGGTATGTTTTAGAACTCGCTATGGGTCGAATATGGTTTGTATTTGATTCGTATTAACAGGAATGTTATGGACTTATCTCATTTAAGCTAGATATACCAACATGGGAAAAGGGCAGAACAACTATTTAACGCCTAAGCTTCTTCCGATCCTCCTATGCTATTTCAATTTATTTATGCAAACTTATCCCGTTATCAGATGCTCCTGTGCTCTACCTGTTACTGGTAAGGGATTGCACGAATTACTGGAAATAAGTCTAGGATGAACGGGAGAAGCACAAATTCGCAATGGTCGATACGCCCGTAACACATTGTTGTCATGAACAAATTCAAAGGAAAGCCCTATACCGCTCCACAGTGGGAAAAATCGACCCAAAAAACGGATCTTTTAACGCCGCTGGTTTCGGTACGTAAAGCTGACCATTTCTGACGTAAAAAAATACGAGAAATCGATTGGTGCTGATTTCATTCACCGCACGGCACGGGAAGTGGTCCATTTTGCCCCATTCTGCCCTTTTTTCATACAAAAAGAGAATCAAAATGTACTTTCAAACAACTAACACGACTGTAGATCGGTGAAAATAGCTGCAGGTGTAATTAGAGGTTAATAGAAATCATTAACATTTATGAAAGATCCTTTGAAATGCTTATTTTGCCCCATATGCCCCAACAACTGCTGGAAATTGTGAATTCTATATAATTATGAATGGATTTTTGAGGTTAGTGATTTGAATTAGATTTTTTTGCATAAACAAAAAGCGCTAGATCTGTTATCACCAGAATCATCTTCAGTAGTTGTCCATTTTGCCCCATTTTGCCCTATTATCATGAAACAATAAGATTTAAATTGCATTATAAGAAACAGATACTGCTATGGAACGTTGAAATTAGTTTTAGTTGCAATTGGAACCTCACAGTTTTCATGCGCATATATGAAAAATATTTTCCTTATTTTACCCTACATGCCCCTAAAACTGCTGGATAATAACATATGGGGGCATCCATTTAGTACGTCACGCTAAAAATGGGAATTTTCAACACCCCCTCCCCCCTTCGTACGGGTTTTTCCTATACTTAACACATTGCTTGTCACACTTTTCAGAACCCCCCCTTCACCCTCTAAGCGTGACGTACTTTATGGATGCCCCCATATTTTGTATGGTTTTGTAATGTTGCTGGATGCAAAAAATGAAGTCCTGAAACATCTTGGATATATACAAATGCGGTTTATCGATTTATACTAGAATCATTTTCGGAATGGAACGGAACTGCTGTCCATTTCACCCCGATTAGCCGTGATTTTTGTCATGTAATGTATAAATTAATTTGCCCTAACTTTTTTGTCATGTAATGAATAAATTAATTTCCCTTATTAGCATTGGTACTGAATCGAATGTTATCAAAAAGACATATATATATGGCTTTTTCCATAATTTCAGCTTTGGATGGGGAATTAAGGGAACTTAAGCATTTTATGAAATATGTCAAATATGCACTAAACTGATTGAATTTGGCGTCTTAAAGCACCAAATTATATATATTTGAAATGCCTCATTCAATCAGGTGTGTGCATATTTGCCACAAATTAGATTAGGATTAATGCTTATTATACCCTGAAATCCCCACCAGTCATATTTTTTAACTGTCCTTTCGATTACATTGGTTTCAGTACCAAAAGTTCATCAATTCGGACATTAGCAAATGCGAAAAATCAATCAATCAATCAATCAAAGCGACAACAAATCAGGGCAAATTGGGGTATAATGGACAGCTATTTGTAACCTCCCAAGAATTATTCTGAAGGTAATCAATAAACCGTATTTGTTTATATTAAAAAGTAACAGCAACCAGTGAGATCACAAAATAATATGAAAAAATTTATCATTCAGTAGTTTTAGGGGCATGTAGGGTAAAATAAGGAAAATATCTTTCATATATGCGCATGATATCTGTTAGCTTTCAATTGCAACTAAAACTCATTTCAACGTTCCATAGCAGTATATGTTTCTTATAAATGCATTTTAAATTTAATTTTTCTATGATTATAGGGCAAAATGGGGCAAATTGGACAACTACTGAAGATGATTCTGGTGATAACAGATCTAGCGCTTTTTGATTGTGCAAAAAAAAAATCAAATTCAAATCAGTAACCTTAAAAATCCATTCATAATATACAAAATTCACTATTTCCACCAGTTGTTGGAACATATGGGGCAAAATAAGCATTTCAAAGGATCTTTCAAAAATGTTTATGATTTCTATTAACCTCTAATTACACCTGCAGCTATTTTCACCTATCTACAGTCGTGTTAGTTGTTTGAAAGTACATTTTGATTCTCTTTTTGTATGAAAAAAGGGCAGAATGGGGCAAAATGGACCACTTCCCGTGCCGTGCGGTGAATGAAATTAGCACCAATCGATTTCTCGTATTTTTTTACGTCAGAAATGGTCAACTTCACGTACCGAAACCAGCGGCGTTAAAAGATCCGTTTTTTGGGGTCGATTTTTCCCACTGTGCGCTCTATGATACAGCAAAAAAGCAGTCCAGAATGACATCTAGATCTTTGTTCAAAATAATAATTTAAAGGTTTTCCAAATTTATATGTAACTCACGGCGTGTGTATGGGAAAAGTTTATAACAAAAAAATAGGCATCGTCAAACTTTTCGCTATTCAAAAATAGAGGCTTTCAGCTTTCATTTGCAGGGTCCCTCAAAAAAATCCACCGAGGGATCCCGAACAACTTTTTCAGAATACTGTTTTTCCCCTTACAAAATGCACGGTTCCAAATTAATCCCTATTTCTACTTAACAAACATTCCCAATTTTTGTATGAAAAAGTTCCCCCGATGGAATATTTCGATGTTGGGCTTGAATGAAAGCTAGTAGCGTCAACTTTCACGAAGCGTAAAAATTAGCGATGCCCATTTTTTTGTAATAAATTTGTTCTACCAGACACACCGTGAACTAGCTGTACCCGGCAAACTTTGTCTTGCCTACTGCGTTTTTGACGTTTCAAGTTTCTAGGCAAGATCAAATCCCCAGTCAAAATGTATGGAAGATCGATTTTCAAAAAACTCTCAATTTTTCCATGTTTTTTGCCTCATAAACCTTCCTTGGGTGAAAACTAACAGAACAAAACTAAGACGACCAAAATCGAGCCTTCCGTTCGCAAGTTATGCCCGGTCCCACGTATGCCACTGCATTTTTATACAGGGTGACTGGTAATTCGTGTTACACCCGAAAGGAGGTGAAAGTAGACCATATTTGCAGCAAAAAATTGTTCTACGGGTAGGTCCGGAAATCACTGCTAAGTGAGTTATTCAAAAATTAGTGTTATTAAATTACTCCATCTTTAAACATCTCTAACTCAGAAACTATGAACCGTATAATCAATCTAAGCGCATGGATAGAAAGTTTAAAGCTTTGTCTTTTAATGCTCTTTGGACAGGTAATTGATAAAAAGTCATTTAAGTGCAGAAATTTTGACTTTTATGTAAAAAGTGCCTAAAAATGTACCCCCTTTTCACCTTTTTTGATAGTTTACTCGTGAAAAACGTGATAAATGTGAGAAATGTTCTTCTACAAAACATTCATTTTTTGATACGCTACCAAACTGTCCTTTGGTGCAACATTGTATCTGTCATAGTTTTGTCACAATCTTGAATTCAAAATTTTGTGAAATAAATCGATGTTTTTATTTCAATACTGTCTGGCAACCCTACACGTTTGCTTGCTGTTGGTCGTCGTGCGCATGGCAACGAAGTCCAGCGTCGCGGCGGCGGTCAACACAACAGAGCCAACAGTGAACGGCAAATTGCGCGCTATGTTTATGAATCAATCTCAAGGCATCCTTTTCTTTGGGTGAAGATTCAATTCGCCTAGATGCCATACACCCAAACCCACTCACTGGTGGAATTTAGCGAGATCATACAGCTGGGTGGCACCGTTTTAAGGGATATTCAAACCTACGGGCCGAGACTGGGTCCGGGCCGGGGCCGCGGCCGAGACTCGATAGGGCTTTTTGTCGCTTCGTTCTCACTGCACACAATGCTCACCGGACTATAGCGCCTGCGCACCAGCAATTTATGTTGCGCTAACGCACGCACAGTATGAGCCTCTGCACAAATCTGGTGTACTGCTGACTCCCACAGAAAATTTGAAAACAGCGCGCACAGTAAAAGTCAAATGTGACTCTTACTGTGCGCGCTGTTTTCAAATTGTCTGTGGGAGTGAGCAGGACAGGGAAAATTCGTACAGAGAGGCTCATGAAGCGGTTGTCATTTATTTTTGTTTTTGTTTCTGCGCACTTTCTCCAGTGTGATTGATGTACATTCATCCAGAACTTTCTTTTGTAATTTCTACAGGAATCTGGGATTCTTGCTGGGATTCCTCCAGCTTTGTTATGATTTCCCTTGGAATGCTTTCTGGGACTCTCCCGTAGTTCTTTCTGGAAAAGCTCTAATGAGATTCTTCTAGGAGTCCTTCCTGGTATTTCTCCAGCTACTCCGTCTGGGTTTTTGTTCTTGAGTTCTACTAAAATTTCTTCTGGGATACTTTCAAGAACTGGTTTAGAGTTTTTCTCCAGAAATTCCTCCAGGAGTAGCTTCCCACAGTTAATTTATTTTCAGTTCAACGGAAAGCCCTCCTGAAGTTCCTGAGAGTGAGTCCAGGAGCTCCCCATGCATTCCTCCAGGGCACCCCCAAAAATACCAAGGGAATTTCTTAACAATTAGCCCAAGAATTTCTCCAGCATTTGTCGTAGAATCACCCTAGGATTTTACTGGGATTTTCTCCATTCTAACTCTGGAAATTAATGCAGGAGTTCTCCAGCAATAATGCATGCTTCTCTTCAGGATTTTTCCCGAAAATTACTGAAGGATTCAAGGAATTTCTCCAGAAATTCCTGCATTAATACCACCAGGACTTCCTCAAGGGATTCCTCCAAAAAATCCTCCACGATGTCAACTAAAAATTCTTCCAGTAGTTCTTCCAGGAATACCTCCAGAAATTCCTTCAGGTATTTTTCCAGGAAGTCTTCTTGGAAATACTCCAGGCATAACTCCAAGAATTTCTCCGTGAGTTACTCCAGGTATTCCTACAGGATTCTTACAGATGTTTATCCAGGAACTACTGCAAGATGTCCTCCAATTTTTTTCCAGGAAGGAATTCCTCCAGTGATTCCTTCATAAATTTCTCCAGTAAATGCTCCAGAAAATTCTTTAGAGATTCCTTCAGAATTCCTTCCTGTATTTCCTCCAGGAAATCGTCCAGAAATTTCGCCAGTGATTCCTTTAATAAATCTTCTATGGATTCCTCCAGGAGTTCGTACAGAATATCCTCCAGAAATTCCTCCAGACATTCCTCCAGAAAACACTCTAGAAATTCCTCTAAGAATTTCGCCAGTGATTTCTTTCGTCCAGAAATTTCGCCAGTGATTCCTTTAATGAACCTTCTAGGGATTCCCCCAGGAATTGCTACAAAATATCCACCAGAAATTTCTCCAGGCATTCTTCCAGGAATTCCTACAGAAAATTCTCCAGGAATTCCTCCAGGAATTCATCCACGAACTTTTCCAGAAATTCCTCCAGGAATTACTCCGAAAATTCCTCCAAGAATTCTTTCAGGAATTTTTCCATAAAGTCTTCCAGGATATACTCCATGAATTACTCCAAGAATTGCTTCAGGAATAACTCGAGGAATTCCCCCAAAAATTCCTACAAGAATTCCTTCAGGAATTCTTCCATCAAGTCTTCCAGGCTATACTCCATTAATTACTCCGAGAATTGCTTCAGGATGAACTCTAGGAATTCCTCCACGAATTGCTTCAGAAATGTCTTCAGGGATTCCTACGGGAATTCTTCCGGGAACTACTTCAGCCTGTCCTCAAAAAAATTCTCCAGGAATACTACAAGGAAATACTTACGGAATTCCTCCAAGAATTACTCCAGGAACTACACCAGGAAAGCCGTCAAGAATTCCTCCCGGAAACAATTCAAGATTTCGCACAATTTCTCTTTGAATTACTCCAGGAATTCGTCAAAAAATTGCTTCTGAAATTTTTCCAGAAATTCCTCCCAGAATTCCTTTTAGAAATACCTCAAGGAAATGCTTCAAGAATTTCTTGGAATTCTTGGAGTAAATTCTAACGGAGTTTCTGGAGCTATTCCTGGAATCCCTGTAGTAACTCTTTAAGGAATACTGTACCTGAGATAATTCCGGGAGGAATTCCTGGAAAGTTAACCGAAGGAATTCTTGAAGGAAGTTCTAGAGACATTTCTTGAGGAAATCCTGCAGTAATTCCTGGAGTACGTTCTGGAATAGGTCTTCAAGACGAATTCCTGGAGATATTCCTAAGCAATATCTGGAGAAGTTCCTGAAAAAAATCGCGAAGGAATTCCTAAAACATTTGCTGGAGGAGTTCTTTAAGGATTTTCTGAAGAAATTCTTGAAGCATTTCCTTGAGGTATTTCTAAAAGGAATTCTGGGAGGAATTTCTGGAAAAATTTCAGAAGCAATTTTTTGACGAATTCCTGGAGTAATTCAAAGAGAAATTGTGCAAAATCTTGAATTGTTTCCGGGAGGAATTCTTGACGGCTTTCCTGGAGTAGTTCCTGGAGTAATTCTTGGAGGAATTCCGTAAGTATTTCCTTGTAGTATTCCTGGAGAATTTTTTTGAGGACAGGCTGAAGTAGTTCCCGGAAGAATTCCCGTAGGAATCCCTGAAGACATTTCTGAAGCAATTCGTGGAGGAATTCCTAGAGCTCATCCTGAAGCAATTCTCGGAGTAATTAATGGAGTATAGCCTGGAAGACTTGATGGAAGAATTCCTGAAGGAATTCTTGTAGGAATTTTTGGGGGAATTCCTCGAGTTATTCCTGAAGCAATTCTTGGAGTAATTCATGGAGTATATCCTGGAAGACTTTATGGAAAAATTCCTGAAAGAATTCTTGGAGGAATTTTCGGAGGAATTCCTGGAGGAATTTCTGGAAAAGTTCGTGGATGAATTCCTGGAGGAATTCCTGGGGAATTTTCTGTAGGAATTCCTGGAAGAATGCCTGGAGAAATTTCTGGTGGATATTTTGTAGCAATTCCTGGGGGAATCCCAGGAATCACTGGCGAAATTTCTGGAAGAAAGAAATCACTGGCGAAATTCTTAGAGGAATTTCTAGAGTGTTTTCTGGAGGAATGTCTGGAGGAATTTCTGGAGGATATTCTGTACGAACTCCTGGAGGAATCCATAGAAGATTTATTAAAGGAATCACTGGCGAAATTTCTGGACGATTTCCTGGAGGAAATACAGGAAAGAATTCTGAAGGAATCTCTAAAGAATTTTCTGGAGCATTTACTGGAGAAATTTATGAAGGAATCACTGGAGGAATTCCTTCCTGGAAAAAAATTGGAGGACATCTTGCAGTAGTTCCTGGATAAACATCTGTAAGAATCCTGTAGGAATACCTGGAGTAACTCACGGAGAAATTCTTGGAGTTATGCCTGGAGTATTTCCAAGAAGACTTCCTGGAAAAATACCTGAAGGAATTTCTGGAGGTATTCCTGAAAGAACTACTGGAAGAATTTTTAGTTGACATCGTGGAGGATTTTTTGGAGGAATCCCTTGAGGAAGTCCTGGTGGTATTAATGCAGGAATTTCTGGAGAAATTCCTTGAATCCTTCAGTAATTTTCGGGAAAAATCCTGAAGAGAAGCATGCATTATTGCTGGAGAACTCCTGCATTAATTTCCAGAGTTAGAATGGAGAAAATCCCAGTAAAATCCTAGGGTGATTCTACGACAAATGCTGGAGAAATTCTTGGGCTAATTGTTAAGAAATTCCCTTGGTATTTTTGGGGGTGCCCTGGAGGAATGCATGGGGAGCTCCTGGACTCACTCTCAGGAACTTCAGGAGGGCTTTCCGTTGAACTGAAAATAAATTAACTGTGGGAAGCTACTCCTGGAGGAATTTCTGGAGAAAAACTCTAAACCAGTTCTTGAAAGTATCCCAGAAGAAATTTTAGTAGAACTCAAGAACAAAAACCCAGACGGAGTAGCTGGAGAAATACCAGGAAGGACTCCTAGAAGAATCTCATTAGAGCTTTTCCAGAAAGAACTACGGGAGAGTCCCAGAAAGCATTCCAAGGGAAATCATAACAAAGCTGGAGGAATCCCAGCAAGAATCCCAGATTCCTGTAGAAATTACAAAAGAAAGTTCTGGATGAATGTACATCAATCACACTGGAGAAAGTGCGCAGAAACAAAAACAAAAATAAATGACAACCGCTTCATGAGCCTCTCTGTACGAATTTGCCCTGTCCTGCTCACTCCCACAGACAATTTGAAAACAGCGCGCACAGTAAGAGTCACATTTGACTTTTACTGTGCGCGCTGTTTTCAAATTTTCTGTGGGAGTCAGCAGTACACCAGATTTGTGCAGAGGCTCATACTGTGCGTGCGTTAGCGCAACATAAATTGCTGGTGCGCAGGCGCTATAGTCCGGTGAGCATTGTGTGCAGTGAGAACGAAGCGACAAAAAGCCCTATCGAGTCTCGGCCGCGGCCCCGGCCCGGACCCAGTCTCGGCCCGTAGGTTTGAATATCCCTTAAAACGGTGCCACCCAGCTGTATGATCTCGCTAAATTCCACCAGTGAGTGGGTTTGGGTGTATGGCATCTAGGCGAATTGAATCTTCACCCAAAGAAAAGGATGCCTTGAGATTGATTCATAAACATAGCGCGCAATTTGCCGTTCACTGTTGGCTCTGTTGTGTTGACCGCCGCCGCGACGCTGGACTTCGTTGCCATGCGCACGACGACCAACAGCAAGCAAACGTGTAGGGTTGCCAGACAGTATTGAAATAAAAACATTGATTTATTTCACAAAATTTTGAATTCAAGATTGTGACAAAACTATGACAGATACAATGTTGCACCAAAGGACAGTTTGGTAGCGTATCAAAAAATGAATGTTTTGTAGAAGAACATTTCTCACATTTATCACGTTTTTCACGAGTAAACTATCAAAAAAGGTGAAAAGGGGGTACATTTTTAGGCACTTTTTACATAAAAGTCAAAATTTCTGCACTTAAATGACTTTTTATCAATTACCTGTCCAAAGAGCATTAAAAGACAAAGCTTTAAACTTTCTATCCATGCGCTTAGATTGATTATACGGTTCATAGTTTCTGAGTTAGAGATGTTTAAAGATGGAGTAATTTAATAACACTAATTTTTGAATAACTCACTTAGCAGTGATTTCCGGACCTACCCGTAGAACAATTTTTTGCTGCAAATATGGTCTACTTTCACCTCCTTTCGGGTGTAACACGAATTACCAGTCACCCTGTATATATAGATTGTGACGAGTCAGATTTTTTTTTTAAATGCTGCATAGGGCATTTTTCCCCAACTTAAGCTTCACGACTCCACAATTTATTGTCACCTTGCTCCATGTAGAACAATTAAAATGTGCCAGCAAGCGTTTGGGGAGTCATAAGGATTTTATCTTTCCAACAAACATAAGGATTCCCAGGTAACCACTAAGCATTTGAATAAGCCGTACAGCAGACTGTAATAAGCAATTGAACTGCTTGCCGCCTTACATAAGCAGTTCGAATGCATAGCTGCCTTGAATCAGCATAAGCTATGCTATTCAAAAGCTTTCGGCTGTTATTTAGCATTTCAAATGCTTCAGGTGTTTTTGCTGGGAGATGTGTTGTGCATTTGATTGCACATACTGCCTCTCTCTTACAGAGTCTATGCCTTTGTTGGCAAATTTGGACATCTGAGTAGCTTGTTCGTTTTTCCCTTATACATCCAAAAGCTCCGAAGAAAACATTGCTGCAGCTGGTTTGGATTGGTAACATAACCATCGAGAAATTACCCCACCTAATTTTGTCGGAAAATGTGCACCAAATAGATAGATCTTTGGCGAATCATAAAATTATTCGCAAGAGGGAATCATAATTGATGTAAGAGGGGTTGGAAACGCTTTACACACTATGAAATTTCTCTTTGAAAACATATTTTGGGTTTTGGAACAGAAGTTGTTTCCCAACCATTCTTTATATTGGAGATAAAATTAGCACACGTCATCGGACCAACTGCAGCGTATCCTGGAGCGTGGAGCAGCAGCTTGAGCAGAAAACATGATTGAATAATCACCGGACTGTAAGTTCAAACCCCAGTAACTCCAAAACAAGCAAAAAAGTACCACCTAAATCAGCTGGAGTGTGGAGGAAGCGGGATCGTCGAGAGAGCGAGAAGCAGACGTAAATTTATTTTTGTTTTCATTTGCTCGACGAGGCGTTATGCTTCTTTGACATTTTTATACGACGTTCCTGATAGATGTTGCACTGAGACAGCCCGTTATTTTGCCAAAACCTGCTGTTCGGTAGCACTTTAGGTATATATACGGCTAATTAGCATCAAATGCCACCAGAATGCTATTTTAAATGCTTACTGGTTACTTGCGTTTTATCTTTCCATCTATACTGGTACAAACCCAGTACATTGCTTGGAAAAGACTAAATTCGGTCCGCAGCCTCCAGAGAATACTATTGTACTATTCTCAAAACCAGTAACATCCTCTTGAAATGGCAATGCTTTTCTGTTCGGTTTTTGTTGAGTAACGCGGACTCAACCTCTTTTTGATTTCAAGCAAATATTGAAACACGTTTCATGTGTTAAGTTGCTATGGTCACATCTGTCATTCGGGTTTCTTTTTTCTCCTGATTTTACTCTCTGCGCTCTCTCAAAAGAGGTAAACCATGTTCAAGCTTGAATATGTGCACATGACTTTAACAAAGTTTGTTTACATTCGAGGACAATTCGGATGTTTTCTGCAATTCTTTATCGCTTATTCACGATTTACATAGCTTCAGTACTGACTTGTTTTGTTAGAATGTGTGGACGCGGGCTGCAATGCGGTATGTACTTCGTGGAAGGTTGCCGTCGGAAAGGTCACGTTAGTGTATTATTATTTGTCGGTGGATGTGTCTCTGATCAAAATGAGAGATGGAAAATGGTTTGACCATATGTGAAATACAGTTTATTTAAAAAAAGTTGAAAATATATTTTCAATTCCAATATATTACAATACTTTCTAATAGATCACACAGGTTGAACATAACCTCAACCTGCAATGTTTGGCTATCGATTTAGGCTCCCGTTGAGAGAGCAAATTGAGTTAGTCCGCGAAACCCAGAGTTTTTGTAAAATTGTTTATGTGCGTCAGTGTATTCTGGTAAATTAATGCACTCGGAAAAAAGTTGCAATTTTATCACGCTCCAATATATCACGCGATTTTATTTTTTATTCGTGATATAATCGAAAAAGCACTGTAATAATACTTGCGATTTTTGGAACGGTGGCAGTACTGTACGCCCCTGAAACATGAAGCAGCATAGGTCGGACTAGTTGTGAACGCGTCAAAAATGAAGTACATGCTGTTTGGAGAAACCGCAAACAACAGATTCAAGCCAAGGCAGCAGTGTTACAATAGACGGAGATGCTGAAGGATTTTATCAACCTCAGATCCTCTGTAATAACAGACAACAACGTTAGCAGTGAAGTGTTCGACCGGTGCTTAGACCATATTTGGCGGTGTGCAAGAGAACTGTGGTGGCGGCGAAGGACAAACCACGAGCTCGCTGCACTTTTCGGCAAACCAAGCATACGGAAGACCGTGCCGAGCTCTCGACGCATACTGAATTAGACACCAGCAAACAGACTGCTTGGTGGCTAGGTATGCGGAGTGCGAGAGTAAGTCTCGGCTTCAAATAAAAATAATACGCTCTCACTTGTAGTTGTTGGGCACAAACGAGGCTGTGTTGTGGATTGACATCTAAGCCGAAAGAGAGATAGATGGTTCTTGAAAAAGTGAATGTTCATGGTGAGGGCTCGGGTTCAGTTTGGCTTTCTATTCCGCAGAATTATCATCTGTTCTGTGGCTTAGTTGGTTAAAGCACCGGTCTAGCGAATACGGGGTCGTGGGTTCGAATCCCACCAGAACGCGATTTTTTTCAAAAATTCATCCCTCAATTTGTCAATTAGCAACATTCTGTGTCTTCTAACTACAAGTTTTTCTGTATGTTTATGACATACCAGCTAATCTGGTAAATGCCAGTAAAGGGCAACACATATATCAGTGTTCTTGTAGAATTGGTCATATTTTCAGGTTAAGCTTCTGATGTAAGCTGGATGTCGTTGAATACGGCGAAATGAAATTTTCAGCACTGATGAAAAAAAGCAATTGAAAGATTACTGTGATTTCACCCATTTTCCCCCAGAGGAAGCACATTTTTGGTGCAATCGTTTTGTTTTCTCTGGGGGATGGAAAATTCTAAATTTGGTTTCCGAATTCCTGAAGAATTTCAAACATTCTAAGTTGAGATTCCACTGCCTAATGAAAAATGGTAATGGGAATGAGCAGATCCAAGTGATTTTTGATTTTTTAACATAAAATTGGCTGTTGTGTGAATTGCTCCAGCTGCTGCCCCCAGAAGTTCGAATCTAGATTAAAATTGGTTCAAATTAAGATTAAAATCATTGTTAAGAAATATTCTAACTTTTCAATGAAATTTAGTGCAAATTCAAACTATTTACCATTTTACCATAAGTTGATACCCGTGGCTTTCATGTACCTACATGATATTTTACCCAAGTATATTATTTCCATATGGGTGAAAAAATCGGTCAAATTTTCCGCTGCTTCAGAAAGCTGCAATTTGGTATAATTCATGATTACGAATCTTATACAAGCCCCAAAGAGATTGAGGATACGACTGTTTCCAGAATAATGTTTGGTGGTAGTTCGGCTTTGTTTGTTTGTTTGTTTGTTTGTTTATTTCCAGTAGCGTAAAGGAGAACCTTTTTTTCTTGCTACCTGCGATTTTGCCGAGTCATTTACAATATACATAATCTTATCCATTAAACATAAAAAGTAACAGTACTGATTTAGGCTAAAAACATAATTTCTTAATTTCTTAAAACTAACTGCGGTTCCAATGCTCTAGACAGCCCCTCTTAAAAACTGCTTCTGATGTCGAGCGTTTAACTGTGGGAGGTAGTGAATTGTAGTTTACCACACCTCGAACGAATAATGAACTGGAGTAGCTAGTCGAGTTGTTAGGAGGAATTATCAAGTTCTGCAGGCGACGTCCTTGGAACGGCAACAACTTTTGAAAGAGTGCTGGCGGGGAGTGCGTTTTTATCAGTTTGCGCAGAAACATGCACGAGCGGTACGCATAAAAGCTTTCCAATGGGCATCCTAATAGATTTTTCTGGAGGTGACTGACATGGTCGTAGCGATTCAACCCATACACAAATCGTACACAGCAATTCAGCGCGACTCGTATCCTATCCATAGCGCTGGCGCTTGGTCTAACGTGGAGCAGTTCGCCAAAAACAAAATGAGGAAGGATCAAAGCCTTAAATAGTTTCAGACGAGTAGCTACCGGAGCAGCTGAAGCAGAGGAGTGAAGCGATCGAAGGCTTGCGTAGACTTTTCCACATTGTTGATTTACAAGGCCATCCCATTGGAGGTCTGCTTGGAACATGAACCCGAGGTTCATCGCCTTGTCTGTCCACTCTATGGTCTAGAGTGTGTGTAGTGACGGCTCAGCAGCTGGAGGCCAGATTTGCGCGCGCGTTGCCTTCGGTACCCCGATTTAGTTTTTTTTTTCCATTTGCTTTTTGTGCTTTTTGGTACGGTTGATGGCAGAGGAAGAAGACCCGGCTTCAGTCAGTGTGTGTAGTGACGGCTCGGCAACTGGAGGCCGGATTCGCGCGCGCGTTGCCTTCGGTGCTCCGATTTTTTTTTTTTTCGTTTCGCATTTTTGGTTCGATTGATGGCAGGCGATTATCCGGTGAGTTTGTTCCTTGTTATTCTCTTTCTATGGATTCTACATCAATTATTATATTAATACAATTTTATACCATATATTTATAATATCCTCTTTTCAAATATTTTTTCATTGACTTTTTATAGTTCGTCACCATGAGTGTCGACTTGGATTTTTGTTCCACTTTGTCACTGTTCGGGATGGCATTTTACAAACTATCTCTTCTTTTTATTGCATTTCATTTCTTTTGTGCAATCTCTTAACGACATACTATTTTTCTATGTATCTGTCCATGTATATTTGTTGCAAGTATTTTTATGAATAAATATTGAGCGATCACCTTACGTGGGTGGTCAAGTGTTTGCTTTCCGCGTGAAGCGAGCAATAGCGCATCAGATTGCATGTTTTGACACGTCTTTTGTTGTAAATCTTGAGTGTCCACCTGACGCGGGTGGCTGATTGTTTACTTTCCGCGCGGAGTGAGCAATAGCGCTTAAGTTTGTATGTGTTGTCGCGTCTTTAATAGTAAATATTAAACGATCACCTGACGTGGGTGGTCGATTGTTTGCTTTCCGCGTGATGCGAACAATAGCACTTTGTTGCTTCATTTGTAGTAAATATTGAGCAATCACCTGACGAGGGTGGTTGGTTGTTTGCTTTCCGCGTGAAGCGAACAACATCACTGCAGTTTGCACGGCATACTGCAACTCCAAAAGGTCATATTACTTATCGAAGTGAATCCTGACCCAACGATACCTGCCCTACTAACAATTACTCCTTCCTGCAGCCTTTGGTGGAGACGTGCGGTAAACGCCAACTTTCACATAACAAAGGTTGCTATTAACATTCCTTCACTCTTCCAACCTGACTGCAAGGACGTGGCCGGCGCCGTTATTGTACTGTTAAAGAGAGCCTCTGAAGCATGCACAGTGAGAATGTTGACCACTCCCAGTCAATTATTCAGTTGATTCATTGTGCAACTGTCATTGGTTCGAGTCAATCACGGAGTAGCAACCATAGATATGTGCAGTCAGTCTAAGCTAAGCTAAGCTTGTCTGTCCACTCTATGGTCTGACCATCCAAAGTAATAGGAGGAAGAAGATTCGATTGAACAAGACTTCGACGACGACCCTGCACAAACATTGCCTTGCTCTTCAATTGGTTGACGAATAATTGGTTTTGTTGAGTCCACTGCAAAATTCTCTTGAGGTCTTCATTTACCATCCATACAAGTTCACGGGAGCAGGGACCAAGGCGACGAATATACAGTAGCGTGGTTCAAAAAATCGTTTTTGCTCCACACCGCTTATTCGATTCCTAACCAGATTATATGCCTTCTCCCAAAATTTGAGCTCATTTGGTTGAAAATTGAGACTGCACAAGCCCTCCAAAGTTTGTATGGGAATTACTATGGGAAAACGATGTTTTTCATTCGATCCACCGTAGCATTTCCCCAAGTGCCCTAGTGGGTTAGTCGACCTTTGGTAATCCTAGGCTACTCTATCAGCTACAACTTTGCCGAAGACCGCATTCAAATCGGACGCCTCATTAATTAGTTATCGATTTGTATCCAACTGGGCAAACTTTAACAGTGATCATCCAGCTTCCCAGCAGGCAACATTGCTGCACATGGCGCCAAAGATAGCACACTGAAATCATGGCTACTATGTTTCACTGCAAAATGCAGTGATGCCCACCGAATAGTTCAACCATCATGAGTAAAGATTTCGATTCTGGATAAAAATCGGTAACTAATTAATGAGGTGTTCGATTTGAATGCGGTCTTCGGCAAAGTTGTAGTTGATAGAGTAGCCTAGGATTACCAAGGATCGACTAACCCACTAGGGCACTTCGGGAAATGCTACGGTGGATCGAATGAAAAATATCGTTTTCCCATAGTAATTCCCATACAAACTTTGAAGGGCTTGTGCAGTCTCAATTTTCAACCAAATGAGCTCAAATTTTGGGAGAAGGCATAAAATCTGGATAGGAATCGAATAAGCGGTGTGGAGCAAAAACGATTTTTTGAACCACGCTAATATACAGCTGAACGTCATCTGCATACAGTTGTATAGAGCAGTATCTAAGGACACTCGGTAAGTCATTGACGTGACAGCAGAAAAGCAAGGGTCCTAGCACCGATCCTTGAGGGACGCCGGAAGTGGAAAAGCCCATTTCTGATTTTTGGTCTCCACAAAACACAGTTTGAGTCCGATCCATCAAGTAAGACTCTATAAGGTTTACGGCAGAGCCAGCGAAGTTGAACTGCGTTTCTAACTTAGAGCAAAGTTTACGGTGTGGAATAGTGTCAAAAGCTTTTGAAAAGTCGAGCAGGAGCAATATGGCAGATCCTTTCTTATCAATCGTGCTTGCTAGGTCGTCGTAAACACGGACTGCTGCAGTTTGGATGCTTTGCCCTTTCCGAAAACCTGCTTGACATTCCGTCAACAGATTGTTCTCCGCGATGAAGGATGACATTTGCTGTTCCAGGAGTTTCTCGAAAGCCTTGGACAATGCACAAAGGATACTAATCGGCCTGAGGTTAGACAATGTGTTCTGGTGCGGTTTCTTCCGTTGTGGCAAAATCTTGGCATGCTTCCAGCTGGTAGGGTAAGAGGATGTTTCGATGATACAGTTGAACATATGGGTAATTTGCTGCACGACCAACGGTAGGATTATTTTGATAAATTTGATCGGTAACCCATCCAAACCAGTTGCATTAGATTTTATGCTACATACAACATTTACAACTTCCCAGCATTGTACTGGTCGGAAACGGAAACTGTGAGGTGAGTCAGGAGTCAATGACCTTCGCGGCCTGTTGTGGTTACTTGGGATGTAGCTCGATAAAAATGTGCGATTAACATCGTCAGGATGAAAGTTGCATGCGGTGGATGATTTATCCTTGCCCACTCCGATACCTTTGAGACGCTTCCAGAGAACACTAGGCGGTGTTCTGCTATCCAAGAAACGATTTAAGTAGCTTGTTTTTGCATTCGCAATCATCGTATTCGTTCTGTTTCTTAGGACGTTATAACGACGTCGCGCTTGATCCTTTGACGCTCTTGGTGCCCTAATCCAATCTTGGTAGGCTAAATCGCGTTCCAACATTAACTTCCGGATTTCACTAGTGAACCACAAATTTGATGATTTTTGGTTCTTGCTCGTACGTATTGGGATACATTCATCGTGGATCTGCTTTACGTGGGTGTTGAAAAAACTGACCAGCTCATTTGGATCACGAGTTGCATAAAATGCACTCCAAGGGACGGAAAGAATGGCGTCCCGCAGCACTCGCGAGTTGAAGTTGATGTAATCACGATACGTATCTACTCTTGAAGTGAGGCTAGCGTCAAAGTCCAGAGATCCAAAGATAAGGTCATGTTGCGATAGTCCTGGGAATCCCACTTGGTTGAAACGTAACACTTTATCGCGACAACTTGTAATCAACAGATCCAGTTGTGAACAGCCGCCTCTGTGGAAAAATGTTGGTTCTTCACCAACCGAGGACATACCGAAACTCTCCAGCATAGATTCAAACTGCACACGTTTTCTACTTGGCTTGGATAGATCGGTGTTGAAATCACCAATAAGCAGAACGTTGTTGTAGCGTGTAGCAAAATCGGTCATTTTGTCGGCAAGAAAACGAGAACAATCATTCTCCGGGGGATTGTAGACTGTCATAACCAGGATTTTATCGCCACCCAACCGAAGCTCCAGTGCAAGGCACTCAGTTTTGTCCTCTGAATCGGATGACAGTTGTGTGCTAAAGATCGTAGTGCAGGACAGGTGTTCCCTGTAGTAGACCACAATGCCACCTCCACGACGATAAGTTCTATCGTTACGAACAACGCAAAAACCTGGGATGGCGACACTACGATTACTGTTTTTTGTTGAAAACCAAGATTCAGTAAAGCAAGCTACCGAAACCTTGGAGTTGTGTAGGAGATCCTTCACTTCGTCTAACTTGGTCGACTTTCGTGCGCATAAACTCTGGGCATTTGCGTGACATATGTTCAGCTTACCAAAAGGTAGGACGGCATTCAACACCGCGCCAGGAATATTTGTTGAGGTGTGGCTTTGTAACGGAGGCATCACGTGAAAAAGGGGAAGCAGTTTTTAGGGGGCTGTAAATAAACTACGGTAATTGACATATTTGATTTTATCACATTAAACAATCTTCGTACATTCACAAATATTACAAAAACAGTATTAAAACATTTCAACAAAAAGCGACAAGTGGACGATGACAATAGTACTTAACTAACTAAACTGAGCAAGAAGTTCCTCTGAGTGTATCGGTACAGGCTGTTAATCGGCGGAGCGCCTCACAAAGACGGTCCCTAGCTTCGTGAACACCGATGATAATTTTCCAGCCTTCTTCAGTCGCAGAGCTGCAGCTTTAATCGCACGTGCTGAGATGGACAGGTTTTCGTTCACGTAGATTCGGCGAGAAGAGTCGATGCCAAGGTGAGATAGTTTCAGGTCCCGTTTCTGGAGGTATTTGCTGTAGAAATCGTCTCGGTTGTTCCTCAGCGCAAACTGCAACACAATTAAACCATCTCCCTTTCGTTCAGAACTGCCGCTCGATTTTAGCCGACGTAGATCGACTGATGGAATGGGGTCCTCCGGCAAACCGACATGTTTCCACATAGCCCTGAAATACGTCACCAGGTTTTCGTCCTTCAGGTACGGAATTCCACTCACGATCAGCTCATTCCTGTTCTCGAGACTACAAACTTCCTGCGAGATTTTAGCCACTCTTCCGTCCAGAGCACACAGCGCATTTTCGTTGCATATGAGCCTCTCAGTGCAGTCCGCCTTGAAGGTGCTTATATCATGCAACACTGATTCCAGTTTAGCATCTAACTCCGCTTTCACCGTGTCAATTTTTCCGCTGATATTTGCATTTATCTCCTCGATACGCGAAATAGTTTTTGCGAATTGGTCATTCATCGCCTGCATAACGACCTGCAACGTCGGGGTCTGGGAGACTGTGGCAGCATCATCATCCGATCGTACGCGCTTGGAGGAATTAGACGATTTGCCACTGCTAGGAGGAGTGCGACGGAGCGACATTTTGTTCTCGAGTTGTTTTCGACGGACAGAGCAACCACGTAAGAGAGATAAAGATAGCTCACTTATCGTTTCACGACGATCTTATCGCTGCACCTTGCGCCGCACAAAAACAATGTCTGCTTTGGAGGTAAGCAAAGCCAAACTTCTAAACCGGAATTTTGGTCCAGATAAGTCACGGCGGAACTGGATAACACGTACACGATCGCGAAAAATACTCGGGATTCTACGGAGATAGTGCCATCCGGAAACTGATCGCGAGTGGTTTTTGGAGTCTGCTGGATATGGACTCCATAAAAAGAAATCAGATTTAGAATCTGGAAGAAAGTGCACCGTTTTGAAAAGTTTCATCCGCGATTCCTTCAGTGATCCGTGCGGCACTTCGCCACTCGAGTAAAAAGTGGATCCCTGGTTTCATATGGAAGTGCCGTAGTTTCGTTATGATGTGAACTTTTTTCTCCAATCATGCCAATCGTGTGTCTACGTCGGTGCTCTGCCTACCGCCCTCGGTTATGAGAATAAAGTTAGATTTATGTGAAAGATCCGCATATTGATGGATTTTAATGTAACACAGGTGGCGGTTGTTACTAGAATTGTGTAATTCGGTGCTGGGTTAACATGCTCGTCTTTGGGGAGCCGTATAGCACTACGTCGCCATAGAAACGAAGACGTCACAAATGAATCCGGCTGTCAGCATAAGGCCACCAGATGGACGTCAGAAACATCATTTCTCAATCAACGGATCCACGGATGAACAAACTTAATTTGGTGAGAACGTCCCATGCTTCTATTTAATATTTCATTATATATTATATTATCATTTATACAACCATATGATTAAACAAATCTCGGAGCGTTTGGTACGGTATGTCCACGCATCCTTCCTCCCCTGTAGATTCGAGAAGTGATCCGATTTTAAACAAAAGCTTAAAGAAATCGAATCATTTCAAAGAATCATCTTCGCGGTAAACGCTACGCAGTAGGCCTGGCCGCTTTGACGCTTGTGTCATATCTTCGATATGCTGCAAGCATCAATATTGACAAGAAAGATAATCGGGCGTAATCTAACCCAATTATTTTCCAGGATGCTTTCTTGTACTGGCTGCGTATGTGTTAGATTAGATTAGATTAGATTAGATTAGAAGTATGGCTTCCACCTTTCAAGATAGTTCATTGTTCTTAGTCGATACTCCGAATCTGTATCTTAGCACAGTTCTGTAACGCGACTCTTTTCGATTCTGCCGTTCCACGTCATCAATTGAAACTCTACTATTATAGCTCATTTTTATTGTTCACAGATGCCACAATCGCTAGGAATTCTCTGTCCTTTGCCAAGTCGTAATTGTGCCGAAAATCCCAAAATATTGCGGCATATTTATTTTCAGGTGCGCGTTCCGTCCTATTCCGCCGTTGTCTACCATGCGATACCCAGAACGCATTAACAACGGTACGTCCCCACGGTAGAAATTTTAAACCTCGCCAGAATATTATCTGTTTTCCCGAGCTCGGTCCGTCACCGTCGCCAAGCGTGTGTCAATGCCGGTCATTCACGATCCACACGCCAGCAATAGCTATTCGCCATAATGAGTGAGTGGAGGAATTGGTTTCAAGGTCGTGTGGACCAGGCTTATCGTAGTACGGTACGCGGATACTTTATGTCCACTGTTGTCCACCCTCAGTCATACTGTCCGGCTGGGTCCTTGTCAAACGAAACTTTGTGCACCAGGGAGACAAACAATCTCGTGTCCGAAACATGGTGGTGGGGGCCAGTCAGCCAGTATCGAACAGTCTATTTTTGCCAGGGTAATCGTAGAACTTGAACCACTCAAAAAAGTTCGGGAAACGCATTCGCAGCGTGACCAAATCCACACAAGAAAAAAATGGATCAACAAGCAGGGTCACGGTGCGCTACAAGGTGGACAGATATTTTTCTTCTTAAAATAGTAAATCGGGTGAATGGGAAAAAAACTGAACTTCCATTTGCGGAAAGCGCTCGAGCGAGTGATGATTGATCCGGACGAGAGGAAGACTCAAATCAGTTGTGTGTAGACGACGAGCAAAGACCGAGTGGCGGTGATTATTCATGGTTTTTATTTTCGTTTTTCTAAATCATCACGCGCCGGTCAGATATTGCCACCAACAACAACCGACAACGGCGACAGCGAATAACTAAGCGGGTACGTCACAACACGACGATGCGATGATGGGAGTGGACAGAGGTCGTTTTGTTCCGAAGGGGGAAAATCATTACCCATCGAGACCCGATCAGTAAGGCATAACAAAAATGTAACAAAATTATATTAACGGTTGATAGATATATCAACGTTCGTTATATTTAGATATATTTGGCAGAGTTGGTATGAAACCCTCTTTTTATTATACCAGAATTATAACAAGGTCAGTTGTTTTTATCCAATTACCCAAAAATGGATTAATTTTAACCCTACTCAACTTTTACCCAATCTGTTTATATCTACTTTATAACAACGTGTGATATAATTTCTGGATTTATTATATCTCACGTTGTTATAAGTTTGTTATAATTGTATCAAGACCTGTTATAATTATGATATAGGTAGACCAATTTTTGTTTTAATTTTTGTTATTTTAACACCTAACCGGCTAATTTTATAACTCATTCTGTTATGAAATTATCTCTGAAATAAATAACTCCGTCGGTTATAATTTTGTTATGCCTTTCTGATCGGGGAGAGTAAAAATACTTACCGCGGTTATTCATTACATGATGGGAGGATGACTACTTGCTAGCTATTTGTTTGCCACTAGCATCTGCGATGAAGAGCTATAAGTGGAATGTGTATTTTTTCTTAAACAATGTTTTCACGTTTTTAGATTATCTGACTGAATTGAATCGCCTTATGACTCAGCAATGAGTATGTAATTCCCTTGATAGGGCAGGATCGTGGCTTCCGGCTGGGATTGGGATCACACATGGGCAGAACACTACCGGGGCCGGTCACTATCGGCGGAACTGGCCACTACAAGATTTTACCACACAAAAACTACTACTTTTGTTCACTTAGGATCACTTTATTTGACTTTTGGAGGAAAGAACTACATTTCTCGATTCTTACTGACTTATTTTATTGTGATACATTCTAGTTTTACCCTACGTTGTTTGAAATGTTTCGATTTGAATTTGCTATAAAACTATACTATAAATTTGCAATATTTCATAATGCTACCAACTAAACTGACAGCACGGTTACTGTAGCGTACCTGCTTTCGACAGCTAACAGTTTGAGAACTGTATGACTCAGCAATGAGTATGTAATTCCCTTCAATTGAACTTCATGATAAAATAAGATAGTTTAAATTGGATGATTCTACATGAAATTAAGGGGTCTCCAGTTAGCCTAGTAGTTAAGGCTATGGATCGCCAATCCGGAAACGGCGGGTTCGATTCCCGTTCCGGTCGTATCATTGTACTTGCCTCGAAATATACAAATTCATGCAATGGCAGGCAAAGGAAGCCCTTCAATTAATAACTGTGGAAGTGCTCAAAAACACTAAGTTGAAGAGAGGCAGGCCAAGTCCCAGTGGGGACGTAGAGCCAAAAAGAAGAAGAAGAAGAACATGAAATTAAAGTGATTCTGATAAAATGCCATATGATCTGGCAGGCATTTTAAAATATCCAAATTCAATGAACCTATTGAAATGAAATGGGTTGCAAAACGGTGACTCGTTAAGTAGAACTCCAACATAGCTCTGGTCCTCACAAGTTCCTAACTCATGCTTCCACGGGTCAAGCGATGACAAAGACCACCAGCTAAGAGTTGTGTGCTTAGCTGGTAGTGAAGCCTGGGCACTGTTGTCCTTCTGACCTCAGCTAGTTTGAGGAGGTACGTCTCCTCCACCCCGAATTTATATCGACGGTGATGAAATCGAGGCGGTTGAAGAATTCGTGTACTTGGGCTCACTGGAGACCGCTGACAACGACACCAGCAGAGAAATTCAGAGACGTATGGTCCAAAGCTTACTTTGGACTCAGAACTCTACGATCGAATAAAGTTCACCGGAACACGAAGTTAACCATCTACAAAACGCTGATTAGACCGGTCGTCCTATGGGCACGAAACATGGACCCTACGTACAAAGGACCAACGCGCCCTTGGAGTTTTCGAACGGAAGGTGTTGCGTACCATCTACGGCGGAGTGCAGATGGAAGACGGGACTTGGAGAAGGCGAATGAGCCACGAGCTGCATCAGCTGCTGAGAGAACCAACCATCGTCCATACCGCGAAAATCGAGAGGATACGGTGGGCGGGTCACGTAATCAGGATGTCGGATAGCAACCGGACTAAAATGGTTCTCGAGAGTCATCTGACCGGTTCAAGAGGACGTGGTGCGCAGCGAGCTAGGTGGGTCGACCAAGTGGAGGACGATCTGCTGGGTGTCCGGCCATTTGGCCGAACGCCGTTTGGCCTAGTGCCCTGTTTTTTTGAGTCATATTGATGCGGAGAACAGTGGCATGGTCACTTAAGTTCATCATTTAATTTCCGGCCAAACGGTATTCGGCCAAATGGCATTCGGCCAAGTGGCATTCGGCCAAATGATCCTTTCGGTCAAATGACTCTTTCGGCCAAATTGCGCTCGGCCAAACGGCATTCGGCCAAAAGGCGTTCGGCCAAATGACCCGGAACCGATCTGCGGACCCAACGCAGAGAGCGGAACTGGAGACAAACAGCCATGGACCGAGTGGAATGGAGACTACTACTATGTACAGCAGAGGCCACCCCGGCCTTATCCTGATCAGTGTGGTAAGTAACCTTCCTTCAACACATGCCGTTGCTAACGCTTCGGTCAACCACCCTGCATCGAATTTTTTTGCATCGCTGTTTTGCAGATGTGCCTAGACTGGATAAAAGTCTTCTTGTCCTAGTCCTTTTAATTCTTTCTCCGGTTATCAATTCACATTGTTTGTATCGCCATCGGAACAAATCTCTAACCTATTTTTTTTTTTTTTGAAGATTGCCTGGTGGTTGATGTGGGAATACTAGGGTGGTCCACATTCACAGAAAATTTAAAAAAACCAAGTCTTTCCTCCTAAATCAGTTGTTTTAGATTCCCAGAGGCTACGTTTAAAATTTAAAAAAAATCGATTAAATCTTAGGTGGCGCTCAACAAGCTTAAAGTTTGTATGGGAGAACTTGACCAAATGTTTAAATCTTAACATTTATGCCGACAGGTGGCGCTGTAAGCGTCCAATCCATAAAACCATTGGAATTTTTAGAGGAAGTTATATACGCAATAACTTTGTCACTGACCGTAAAGTGATCCGACACTTGTGAAAAAATTTATACCTTAAGTAAAGTGAGGCGAAGCATTAGGATTCCAGTATTGATATTTCTTTTACATGTATTGGAAAAAAAGAACAATAAAGTTTCACCTCATTTTACACAGAGGATAACTTTTTCTCAGGCGTCGTATCACTTTGCGGTCTTTGACACAGTTGTTTAGCATATGGCCAACTACAAGAATACCAAAGAATACTTCAGTAGGTGTGCTCCAAATGCACGTTCTCATCCATTTGAGAAATCTGTGCCATCATTAAATGCCATGATTGAATGTTTACAGCGCTACCTAGGGGCAAAAATCGACAACTTAAGATTTATGCATACATTTGGCCAAGTTTCCCATACAAACTTTTAGCTTGTTGAGCGCCTCCTTAGACTTAACCTATTTCGTAATAATTGCGCGGTGATTACTCAAGTATATTAAACTATTTCGATCAAGTTATAAACGTAGCTTCTGTAAGTCCAAAACAGCTGATTTGGCAGGCAAGACTTGGCATTTTTAAAATTTTATGCTTTTCATAGAAGTTAAGTGCAACCTTTTTGCAGCCCACTTTGAGAGTGCATTTAACATTTCTCGTGCATCTACGACTCAGATCGAACTGGCAGTTCGGGATACCCAAAGCAATGTGCTTTCGTTAGAATGTTTCCAAATTACACCTCAGCAAGTCAGTTCTGCCATCGAAAAGCTAAAATCATCTTCCTCAACAAGTCCTGATGGTATTCCGCCGTGCATTCTGAAGAAGTGTCGTAATGCCTTGATTCAACCGCTTACAGTCATCTTTAACAACTCGCTTAGGCAATGCAAATTTCCGACGGAATGGAAGTATTCTGAAATGTTTCCAGTTTACAAAAAGAAAATCAAACGAGATGTTGCGAACTATCGAGGTATAACTTCTCTGTGTGCTTGCTCAAAAATTTTTGAAATCATCATTAACAACGCACTGTTTGCATCCTGCAAAGCATACATTTCTCAAGATCAACATGGTTTCTATCCTAAGCGATCAACTTGTACGAACCTTTCTCAGTTCACTTCATTCTGCTTGCGAAGCATGGATGCAGGAAAGCAAGTTGACACAGTGTATACAGACTTCAAATCCGCCTTCGACCGAGTTGATCATAGGATATTGCTTGCGCGGCTCAGAAAACTTGAAATCTGTTCAGAACTGATCGATTGGTTTGAGTCGTACCTAGAGAATCGTCAGCTCGTAGTGAAAATAGGACCCGATAAGTCTAGAGTTTTCAGGAATACGTCCGGTGTGCCACAAGGAAGTAATCTCGGCCCGATACTATTCACGATATACATCAACGATCTATCCATTGCGCTTCCTCCAGGTTGTCGCCTTTTTTATGCTGACGATGTTAAGTTGTACATGGTTATAAAAAGTATTCTGGATTGCATGACTATTCAACGTCTGATTGACCTCCTCGTCGAATGGTGCTCCAAAAATTTGTTGACTCAAAAGTTCAAAAGTGCTGTGTTATGTCATTTCATCGCAAGCTGCATCCAATTACTTACGACTATACCATCGCCAATCAAGTCCTCACACGAGTTTCACAAGTCCGTGATCTCGGTGTTACACTAGACACAGCACTCACGTTTCACGGTCACCATGATGACATTATCTGCAGAGCTAATCGGCAATTAGGGTTTATTTTCAAGATTGCAAGCGAATTCCGTGATCCCTTTTGCCTTCGTTCGCTTTACTGTGCATTAGTACGATCAATACTTGAGTCAAATGTAGTAGTATGGTGCCCATTTCAAACCACCTGGATCGCAAGAATTGAGGCTGTTCAGAAGAAATTCGTCAGATACGCTCTGCGTGGACTGCCATGGCGTGACCCGCTCAACTTACGTGACCCGCGATACGAGGATCGCTGTAACCTTTTGGGAATGCAGACCCTGAGCCATAGAAGAAAAACTACGCAAGCTGTGTTTGTCGCCAAGATTTTACTAGGAGAGACCGAGTCTTCAGCCATTCTGTCTCAACTGATCATCTATGCTCCAGAACGCACCCTCCGACAACGCGAATTCCTACGGATGGATCACAGGAATACCGAGTACGGATTGCACGATCCCTTACGATTCATGTCGAAAAGCTTCAATGATGTCTACGAGTTTTTCGATTTTAATACCTCTGCCACAACCTTCAAGCAAAGATTGCTGAGCAACCGTTCTCTGCCATGACATGGATGAAATGGAACTAAGTGGAAACAGAGCGGGTGAGTATCGCTCCATAAACTTTGTTGCTTGAGTAGTTTGCTATCCTTTTTTTTTATTTCCGGTTTTCAACAAACTTCACGACGAGATTCATTGGATACGGATTGATGGACAACTTCACTGTTCAAGACCTGCAGTAATATGACTTTTATTTATTTTTTATGTATCTGTACTGTTGTAATTATGTTAGCCGTGCATTGAATGTTTTTCAAATAATTGTAATGTTGTTGAAAAGACATGGAGTTTTTACGCCTTTTTGAAGGAGCCCAATTGAATGTTTTTGGTTCGTTCAAGGAGGCTTTTCTCCATCACACTTCATTAAAACAAGATGTCAGATGAAGCAAATAAATAAATGAAAATGAAAATGAAAAGTTTGGGCCGCCCTAAGAAATACTCCTCAGTTCCTAACTCATCCTACAGCCCGTGTCTTCCACCAACGATGGAACGTTATGTCGATTATGGTTTCATGAACGACGTTGTGACATGTGCTGACTAATCCGACATTGCAATGCTTTGCATCCATCAGCGCAGCGCTAGAGCTTCGAGTAGACTATATCCTCTTCAGTATTCCCCTGGAATCCCTGCCAGGATTCCCTCTACACAGCAAATGATTTTGTAAAATCCAGGCGCGTAATTTCTGGCGATGTATCCATTTTTAACGTAATTTCATTCGGTTACATCGTTTTCCAACATTTATCACACTCACCATGTTCACCGTGGTTAGCACCGGAAAGTGTCAACAAACCAATTTCAGCAAATACTCAGAAGCAGTATCATATTTATCATCTACCTCCCCACTCGGTGAAATAGCCGAGAGAAAAGGGATACGCCTCACAATCAACGGATCAGTGTACGAATCCATGCCAATGTTTTACTTATATATGGTTCACCAATCGTTCCGGTTCTAGCGATAGCTAGACCCACTTTCAAGTTGCTGCGGCTGAATTGCTGCGTAGAACGAATGTAATTTGTACATCATTTTTACGACGCGACTGATGTGCAGCGAAAATGATGTGATATCACAATTTTTTTTTTGCTGTGTAGAATCCCTGTCAGGATTCCCACTGGAATCCCTGTCAGGATTCCCTCTGAAATCCCTGTCAGGATTCCCTCTGGAATCTCTGTCAGGATTCCCTCTGGAATCCCTGTCAGGATTCCTTTTGGAATCCCTATCAGGATTCCCTCTGGAATCCCTGTCAGGATTCCCTCTGGAATCCCTGTCAGGATTCCCTCTGGAATCTCTGTCAGGATTCCCTCTGAAATCCCTGTCAGGATTCCCTCTGGAATCCCTGTCAGGATTCCCTCTGAAATCCCTGTCAGGATTCGTCTGACAATCCTCTGCAATCCCTGTCAGGATTCCTCTGCAATCCCTGTCAGGACTCGTCTGCAATCCTTATCAGGATTCCTTTGCAATCCCTGTCAGGAATCCCTCTGGAATCCCTTTCATGATTCCTCATAATCCTTGACAGGATTCTTCTGAAACCCTTTGTAAGGACATTGTGAATACATGTTAAAGCGTTCGATTTTCTCTTTGTATTTTATGTTTTACTCTCATTATATTTGCTCTCAGCTCTCATGTATTTCATATGGCTGTCAGTTGGTAAACTACCAGCTACAGTGTACTTGTATTTGCTGTCAGAATTCAAAAGCGAACCGAAGACACAAACCCTCCTGCGCTACTTATATATTGAAGGCGGAAATAGAGCAAGCCATATTAATTTAAAATTTTTGCGCAGTAGAGAACAAATTACGACGTAGAAAATCAACCCAGGTACAATAGTTACACAATCACTAGATATCATGACTTAGTTAGATACTCTCTCTATAATCGACCAATGGGAGGAAATTGCGTCGCAAGAATTAGGTTGAAACCAATCTATCGCGCGTCGGTTAGATTACTATTGTGGAGTGCTTTGAGACAAACAGTTCGATTTTGTCGGAGTGATTTGGAAAATTGATCGATTCTTATTTGAACAATATTCAACTAGATTTTGAAGTGAGTTTTCGGTCGTTATAAGTGGTTTTAAATATTTCTAATTAGATTTATGTGCTTTATTTGTGTGTAGCGTTTGAATTTGTCGAGCGTAATTTGAAATTAATTAGAGAAAATCTAATCGTTATTTGTCCCGGCTAAAATGAATTCAGGTAAGCCTTTCTATTACTAAAATGAGCAAATTAGTTAATATAAACCGCGTTGTGCAGGACAGTGAAGCCCAAGCAACGTGGGCGGCAAGTGTGGGCCCGTATCCGGCCAACCTCCAGTCCTGATCGGAGCTTTGTCGGACTCCGACCGAAGTCGTGTATGGATCGAGGGATCAAGAACACAAACCGATCCGATTAAAGTGGCCTACCCTAAAGAAAGTCGTGTCGTGGAACCCCTCGAAAAGTTTGAGCGTAGTCTCGCCCGTCCATAAGCCGCGTGGCGTAGCTGAGAGACATCCAACGGCTTCACTCCACATCACCAGGGGATCTCTGTACCCCGAAGTACACGCCAGCGCGCGAGCCACGTGGGTGGTTTCGACTTTTTCACTGGTGACGACCAGAGGTAGGTTGTGAGCCACTGTGTTATTCGATAGCGTTCTTGGACGTCGCAGGAACTCCGACGTCGCGGGAATTTCGACGCGGGATATTCGTTGCAGAACACCATCGCAAAGGTTAGACCGGTCCATTATTTTGCTCTCTAAAATTAGAAAACCGTATTGTATAAATCAAAATACATACCAATAGACTAAGATACGTGACGTCACAAGTAGGAAATAGTAGGTTTTCCTGAATTTCCCAATAAAATCTTAATTTGAGTTTTGTCCTTAATAAACTCGATAAATTCGATCGTGTTTTTTGTATTCGCGGTCGCAATTTTGAATTTATAAATAAATGTACTTCAAATTTAGTTTAAGCCTTCACAATTTTCTCACGTCACGTAATAAAGTTTATGTTGAAATTTCAGATTGGTTATTACTTAGATTTAAGCGGTTCTTTTCTTCTTTTTTTGATTGATTATTGAGTTTTTTTTTATAATTTCGAGTTTTGTTTGTGAAAGTCCCTATCGGTAAGTACAAATCTGGTTGATTGGCTATTGCGTTTGTGTGTGTCGGGGTGTGACTTCGGTTCAGATCAAGCATTGACCTGCCCTGAGTAAGGAGGTCTCTTCCGGGTAACTCAGCAGAGCTAACGGTCCTTCTTTGAGGAAGGTGGCGCTTAAGCCGTCAGCTTTAGGATCGAGAAAGAACGTTACACCTTATCAGGATTACTTTGCAATCCCTGTCAGGATTCCTCTGGAATTTCTGTCAGGATTCATTCATCTTGCAACCCTCTGGGATCCCTGTCAGAATTCTCTGGAATCTCTGCCAGACCTCATATGAATCCCTGTCAGGATTCGTCTGACAATCCTCTGGGATGCCCGTCAGGATACTAGGTCTTAAGTGTGGCAGCCGACAAACCAACACCAGAGTTTCCAGTAGACTATATGTATCCCCTTGCGTTGGTTTAAGACTTCCACACCCAAGACCCAGAATCCTGACAGGGATTCCAGGGTAATCCTTCCCGAAGAAGACAATATCGTGGGATTTGCAGACGACGACGTCCTAACACTATCAAGCGAAACAATCGAAGAAGTGAAAATGCTTTTGTCGGAGTCAATCAACGCTGTCGAAGGATGGATGAATGCGGTAAAGTTGCAAATAGCCCGTCACAAGAAAAAGCTCTTATTGTCAGTTACAACAAAGTTAGCATGGTTTCACTTCTAATCCGGATGACACAAGCTGATGCTGGTCGTAAAAAGCACGATAAACGGACCAGGTGGAGCGAGATCTGGTGACCGTTGGATATGGCCGAGGTTGGAGAGTCTTAGCTGAAAACCGAGTGTCATAGTAGTAAATTGTTGACTCAATTACATCATAATTTAATGCCGAACCAAATGAATGAAAAAAATAAATAAATACAAACTCCGGTTCCATATAATCACAAAGCAGCAACTATTGATTTGTGCAGTTAGTCAAAAACCAAGTTTTTTTTATTGAATTTTTTTGGTTTTTCCCATCCTATGCCAGCTGAAGAGAACATACACATGGATGGGTGTAGCTCTTTGACTGATTGTCTGTATCGATCGCTTTGTAAATTTGTAAGCGACAGAACATTTTTGTTTTAAAATGTAATCAAGACAACTTTTTATGAAACAACCTCCTCTCCTCTTCTTGGCGTAACGTCCTCACTGGGACAAAGCCTGCTTCTCAGCTTAGTGTTCTATGAGCACTTCCACAGTTATTAACTGAGAGCTTCCTCTGCCAATGACCATTTTGCATGTGTATATCGTGTGGCAGGCACGAAGATACTCTATGCCCAAGGAAGTCAAGGAAATTTCCTTTACGAAAAGATCCTGGACCGACCGGGAATCGAACCCGTCACCCTCAGCATGGTCATGCTGAATACCCGTGCGTTTACCGCCTCGGCTATATGGGCCCTGAAACAACATCTACTCTATTCAACCAACACCATGTCTCATGATTGATTAGATATGAATACGTGAGTTCAATGCAATGCATTGCATTGCGTGCCTGCCACAAATGGAAAATGTTTCAAGAGCATCGCGCCAGCTACCGAAAATCCTATACACAAACACGTCAGTGTCTGTAAAACACCTTCGTCACCAACACAGCTAACCATTTCAAAGAAAATCAACCACCAAAAACCCCATGAACACATCCCAAGAAAATCAACGCACGACGTGGAATGCGTTGCGCAAATCCCTCGGGCGCACCTCACCATTAGCTGACGGAGAGAATGTGGAAAAACGCCCGTCCGGCACTCTCGAGGATCGCACCTTCGCCGTGGTGTGTTGGTATTGGTGCCATGGTGGGCCGAAAACAGCCGGTTGGGAAAACCACTTGATTCATAAAATCGTCTTGCTGCCGAAACCGTACAGTCAGTAGTGATCGAAACACTCGGTAGACCGTTTGGGAGGAAAACTCGATCCGTTGCCTCGAGAAGAGAACCGTTCGGGAAGAGCTCAGAGTCTGTTGAACTTTTGCCTTTTCGCGCCGCGCACAGTTTTTTTTCTTCCGTCGAGGATCGATAGTTTGCCACCGGAACGCAGGGTTCGTGTTTAAACTAGGTAGGTGTTGCAAGACGGTTCAATTTATTGGTGATTAGTGTATGGGGTGAAGTTGATTGATTGGTTTTTCTGAGGGGCGGACGAAAGGATTTCCCATGTGCTGTCAAGAACCATGCGTCTCCATCGGAAGAAAATATGAACTGCGGTGCAATAAAGTGTGCCTCAAGTGTGTGTTTGTGGATTCGAATGACCAATTAAAACGGAGGAAGAAGTCATAAATTTCTGTGGTGATGATCAAAGTGCATCCTCCGTCGGTTACGTAACATTCCAGTGAACGGAGAAACGGATACTGTCAAATAATAAATTGTCATAATTTCACACAAAACTGTAAAACTAATTCCACCCACTCAGGGAACTGAGATTCCACCGCAGATTTACGATCAGTCCAGTTTGATCGTCAGTTAATCCATCATCGGGCGGGAGTCCATCGCCACGAAAAGAGTGAATGAGTGAGTGGGTGAGTGCGGGCGAGGAACGATTAGGCACCCGAGCGTGCAGAAACCTTGAATAAACAAGATGTTCGACAGCTGTGAAAATATTTTCCCAGCAGTGTGCTTGAACCCACCACCATGTGCGGGCTGGCGGCAATCATCATACATTACGATAAATGATGGGAATCGCCCCCATTCCGGTGGACGACATTCATGGACAGATCCGGGCGGATGAAACGGTTTGATGGTGGTGGCGGTGGGCGTAAGGAAATCACATTTTTATTTGCGAACATTACCTGGAAATACGCCATCTCCGGAGCAATAAACAGTTTAGTGGAAGAAGTGAAACCAATGTATGAGTGAACTTTTTATGATGATGTTTTTTATTTTTGGTGTGAACCTGTGTCACTGACTGTCGACAACGGCTAGCTGATCATGTTTCAGTTGAACTTCCGAAGAAAGTGTTTGAAGTCGTTGAGTGCACCACATGCATGTAGTCGATGAGCGATGTGATGGAGACGCATGGTGCTTGATCGTCAACGTTGGTTGAAGCGTGTGGTTGTAAATACATAACTAGATTTAAAGATTAAGCTGCTTGTAATGGAATAGTAACTGGACAATAATTTAAAATTATTATTTTGAACACTCTCTCGATGTTTTATCATACTTACTTGATACTTGACGGGTTACAACTCATAACGGTGTGTCTACGCCGAATGAAGCAGTCGGCTCTGCTGGTCTCGGTTTCGGGCCAATCGCTCCCAGTCGCCCTGAACATTCAGAGCCCTTAGGTCCTCCTCAACTGCAATAAGTCAACGAGAGCGCGTCCTACCACGAAGATGACGACCCCTTACTGTTTATTTTTGCTAAATATGGTCGTACCTTGTTGTTCCTCCAGCATACAATCTACGTGTTAAGCTCACCGAAGCCTGCCGTACTTAACTCGCTTCACTATTTCAATCAATTTTGACCGGAAATAGTCAATAACAGAGGGACAACTCATCAAAACTCTGGTCGTATTCCAAATAGCTCAATATCTTTATATACTTGGTACAATTGGTAGTTCATGCGACACCCCCAGATACCGTCCTCTAGATTACCGCCGAGTATAGCTTGTAGCACTTTACGATCGAAGACTCCAAAGACTGTCCGATCAATTTCTATCAACGTCCATGGTTCATGGTCCTCCAGTTTGGCTTTGTTTGCAGCCAACGGGACTTCAGTTGGAATCGCAGATCTAAAAGGCCCGATTAAAAGTTACTATCCGTCTTCTCACCACACAGGACAGTGCAGTGGAGTATCAAGAAAACACATTCGTCCACAATATCAAACGTTTCTTCATCTTTACCACTTCGCCAATTGGTATTTGTGGTGTTAGTCGTTAGTTCAATCCTCGCAGTCTACCTCTATCAACGCCTATTCCAAGGTTCGACAGCCGATATCGTACTCAAATCTCAAGTGTTTACCTCCCAAGTAATACAGAAAACATCTTTTGAAATATCATTTAAAAAAGATGTTGTAGTACAGTATTATAATGGTATATTTGCACAACTGGTGTTGAAATATTGTTTTATTAATGTTTGACTATAAACAAACTACTGAACAGTCTTGTCATCTGCACTACAAGTATGAGGAACGTAAATTTAACGTTGATAAAACAGTATTTGGGTCTCATCGTTTTCCCTTCATGTATGTTACAAATACGTTATTTCTATGTATAAAATACGTTGATGAACAACATGTTTATGAGTTCGTTGTTTCTTCTCATACTTGAACATTATTTTATGAAACGTTTTTCGTACTTAAAAATAGAAAGCTGATGATGATAACTTCCAATTCCAATATTCTATGCTCTGCGTTTGTAAATGCTAAGGGCTCAATATTTCTTAGTCGTTCAGGCTATGAATTTCCAGGGGAAAAGCTTTTTGTTAAATAAGCATTCGTTCAGCTTTTGGAGCACAGTTTCGATATGATTTTGTATCTCGCGAAACTTTACAAAGAAATTTTCAGCAACTTCACTCCAACTTTGTTATTATTTTACTTATGTTCGAAACACGTATTTAAACTGATGTTTAAAATATGTTATAATGATGTTTTTTCAACGTATTTTAGTAGAATGAAGTAGTATCCGACCAACATGTTATTGAGAAGTACAACATATGTAATTTAAACTTATTTAACATGTTATGATTTTTTTCCTGTCAGGACAGATAAACTAAAGTACCGCTAAAAAGTTTCACACTATGAATTTTATGCACAACCGTTTGTGTTTTTTTATGTTTCATATGTTTTTCAATAATAATTTATCTGACAGTCTAAAAATGTATTAAAACAATATGTTTTATTTATTGCTTACAAATACAAATTCTACAGCGTAAAACCTAACATTTATTCAAGATAATTAAAAATAGCATCCCAAAGGTACTGTGCCAAGAAACCACCATGATGCATGTCTGAAAATTCGTTCAAAAATTTCACTCAAACCAGAGAGATGAAAATTACCTTTTATCTTGTTTTCATTCAGATGAAAAGCGAATGAATTATAAGAAAGTAAATATATTTATTGCACTACAAAATTCAAATGGCACATGAAATTTCTTCATAGTAACCAAACATCGAGTTGGTAAATTACAAATAGAATGTAAGGTTTGAAAATTATTTTAGGCAAGAAAAGAGCATATAATAGCTGTCACATTTATTTGCACAGTGTGCGTTTCATGAATTGCGGATTTCTGCTAGTAAAAAGTAAGTATTTTTGATGTCGAGTGAAGACATATTCGATACTTAATTTTATGTCATAAGAATGTATTAAAAAACATCTTTAGCAACATTAAAAGATGTTTTATAAGCCGTAATTTTCGCGCTTTTTCGGTGATATAAGTGTACACAAATATATTTCCCTATTGTGGAACAAAACATGTACGTTTGTATGGATCTTGTATTATATACATTAATGTAACAAGATGTGTTACTTGGGATGCGACCGCGTGACAATGGTTTCATTCCTTTACAAACCAGCTATCTTCGCACCTTCCAGTGCCATGTTCAACAGTAGCTTCGAGTGATCATCGCCCTACTTCAGTCTGCCTAAGGTTATGAAAAATGGCGGAATTTCATCCGCTACCTGTACATTCAAGCGACGCCATTGCCAGTTAATGTAGTTTGATCATTATCTGCTATAACTCGTTTCTCTTCACTGAACCGTACGCTGCTTTAAAGGCAATAAATAGATGATGGACCTGCAAGTTGCAATATCCAAATTAATCGAGAATTTTCCACAGGGTGAACATCTGATCCGTCGTTGATCGGCATTTACTAAAACCCGCCTGATATTCGCCGATGAAGTGCTCCTCAATCGGTCTTAGCCTGTTGAACAGAATTTCCCTGTAATTCGCGCTACCCAGTCGATGATCTTTTTTTCCTTTCCTCTTTCAAAACCTTGAATATACACTAAAACCTCTTTTTATGCATGTTATTTTTATGCACTTTGAATTTATGCACCTTTTTTATGCCCTGCATAAACAGAGGAACAGCTACTCAGAACCAATATTGTGCATAAGAATATTTAATAATGACGGAACTATTGCAACGGCGGCCAAGAGGTGTTTACAGAGAAGAGTAAAAGAAGGTTACAGGTTCGTTTTTGGGTGTTTCCAAAGGTCTCATGTGCGTTACATGGGGTCCGAGTGGGTCTTAAGGGGGTTTCGGAGTTATTGCAGGAAGTCTCAGAGCATTTTAGGCTGGTTTCAGAGGCGTTACGGAGGCGTTTTTAGGGGTTTTGGTTTAGGAGGATTATTTGAGACATTTCAAGATGTTTCAGACCATTTTCGGCATTACGGAAGCGTTACGAAGGAGTTTTCGAGTGTTCGGGGCTTCTCAGGTGCGTTACTTGGAGTCCGAGGGGGTTTAAGGGGGATTTCGGAGGCATTTCAAGACGTTTCAGAGCATTTTCAGCGGTATGCAGAGGCGTTACTTAAGCGTTACGAGCTGTTTTCGTGGGGTTCGGAGCCTCTCGGGTGCGTTACATGGGGTCCGAGGGGGTTTAAGGGGGATTTTGAAGGCATTACAGGACATTTCAGAGCATTTTATGCGGGATTAAGAAGCGTTACGAAAGCGTTACGGAGGAGTTTTCGGGGGGGGGGGGGGGGTTGGGGCCTCTCAGGTGCGTTACATGAGGTCCGAGGGGTTTTAAGGTTGATATTGGAGGCATTTCAGGATGTTTCAGACCATTTTCGGCATGATTAAGAGGCGTCACGTAATACAGTATAAGAGTTGAGCCCAGTGAAGAGAATTGTCAGACAAAAGAGGCACAAAACAAGCAACAAAGAAGACGCGGCGATTACTCTTTATCCCAACTGGTAACAGATAATGACAGGATCTCGAAAATTTTTGTTGCAGACAAAACGGAACCTGAATTTGTTGCGTACTTTTCAACTCGTGAATAATCAATTATTACCAACCCAAAATCCAAACTTTTTGATGATACATCTGCAGCAGCGTTGCAGTGTTTACCGACTCGAAGTTACCGCTCGAAAATCACAATGCAAGCCTTAACAATCTCCAAACTCGTGGTGCACGATCTTTGTCCTATTCTGTTCAAGTTGGGACAAACCTATGTCGCATTGAGTAGAATGTCGCAACAAATTCAGGTTGCGACATTGTCGTTATTGTTGCGCGATGGTCGAATTTTGATTCACTGGTTGAGACAGCTCCTCACTACCATGCTTAAGAATCTCGGTCGGGAATTCGTTCTTCCCAGCAGCCTTGTTGTTCTTCAGTCCTCTAATGGCTGGCATGATGCAACAGTTCCTCGAAGTGCTCTTTCTATCTGGCGGCCTCCCCTGTTTTGTCTGTTTCCATCACGGTCGCTGCACAGAAGCCGCTGTTTTTCTCCGCACGCCATTGACAGTTTCGTGAAACCTCTACATATCATTCTGTTCCACACTCTCCTTCGTCTGTGCAATCCAATTTGCCTCAAAATGTCTTTTCCTTTTTGTGGTGGATTTGTTATTTGGCTACTCTTTTATCCATATGTCGCTCCCAGCTCTGCCGGGTTCCCATCACCAGCATCCAGCTTCTGGTAATATTCTTCTCATCTGTTACCCTCTGGCACTCCTAGTCGAACCACTCGTTCCTAGGTCATCTTTGAGCAGTGTTTATCACCACCCGTACTGTCGTACTCATCGCTCCGTGGATAGACTCCCACAGTGTGTTGAGATTTTCGTTCTCGTTGATCTCATCGTACCGTATGTTGAAAAACGCTGGATGTTGAAACGCATTGATCGCCGGTTCATAGAGTTTGACACGGTTGATAACCGTGCTCGAATTTCACAAACTACGAGATAGTCTGAATCCATGTTGGGACCCCTGAAAGTTCTAACATCAATAACCTCCGAGAAGTGTCGGTCATCTACCAGCATATTGTCGATTTGATTGTAAACTTCACCGTTTGGGTATCTCCAGGTGTGCTTGCGGATATTTTTGCGTGCAATGTAGGTGCTACTAATGGTCATACCCCTGGCAGCAGCAAAGTTGATTAATTTCAGGTCGTTTGAATCACGGTCGGTCCAGGAAATTTTCGTTATGGACATTTCCTTGATTTTGGAGCGCTTAATTTTGTTAGTAGGTATGCCTTCATTGATACCATTCAACAAATTTTAAAATGCTATTTCCACCTGACTACATAATAGTTTTATCTGTCAGCCAATTGTTTTCCCGATTATTGCACATGGTGGGCACTTCTGGTGCAATCTCATACCACACACCATTGACAGTTGCATAAAACCTTTGCATATCGACCCGATCCATGCTTCCCTGTGTTTCAGAAATCAATCTTTCTTCGTGTATCTTTTTTTTTGCTGCTGTAGATTTGTAACTTTAAATTCTACACTGTTTTACCGTAAAACCAAAAGTTTTCTCTAAATTAGCAATATACAGGGCACTGCAAGTCTTTAACGATTCGTGGCCTAGTTGTTTACGAACCCGACTTAGAAAATTTCGTCTGCTTTTGGGCGTATAAAATGTTTACCGACCTTCAATTCAAATTGTGGGGTTCGCATACGTGGAAATGTGCTAATTTATGATTTGAATTGAATTTCATGCGGGATTTCGCAAAATTTCGCGATTTCACCACAAATTTCCCAAGGAGTTCTTGGTGAGATTCTTCCGGGGGTATATTTAGATTTTCCACAGAAACTCCCTCTGAGATTATTTCAAGAGAAGATTTTTTTTAGGAAGTATTCCCGAGATTCTTTCAGAGATTCTTTCTGGGATTTCTTAAGGAACATCTTCTAAGATTACTCCAGGAGATTCATTTTTTTTTTAATTCTCTTCGATATTTTTCCAGAAACTAATTCCGAGATTCCTTCAGGAATATTTCATTATTATCAGAAATTCCATCCTTAATTCTTCTAATAGTTTTTTGGAATTTATACAGAAGTTTTTTTTTCTTTATAAGTTCTGGAATATTCCTGCAAAATATTCCTGGGAAGTCCAGCAATTTCATCCGGGATTTCTTCTGGAATTCCTCCAGGATCTATCTCGATTGCTTCGATTCCTTCAAAAACTCAGTACAAAATTCTGTCATGGATTCCTTCCTGGAAATGCTTGTGAAATTCCACCCGGAGTTCTTACTGGGATTTCTCCAGGGATTCTTTCTGAGATCCTTCTAGGAAGTACAAAAAAATTTACAAGGATTCTTCCAGGGATGACTTCTGGAAATCGAAATAAAATTTCTGAAGACATTCGAAGAAAAAAAACTATTAGGGACCTTTAAGGTATTTCAGAAGAAACTCCTGGAAAGACCTTAGTGGGAACTTCTGTAGGAATCCCAAACAATTCTCAGATAAAGCTCCCTGAGAAATCACTGAAGGAGTAAGAGGGGATAAGGGACAATAAGTTCGGAAGGAATTCCTGGAAGGATCTCGAAAACAATTTCTAGAGAATTTTCGGAAGGAACTTTGAAGAAATCCGGGAACTCCCTAAGTAATTTCAGAAGATATTTTTTAAGAAATCCAGGACAAAATCTCTGGAAGAATCCCGAGAGTACTTCCCAGAGGAATCCGGACTAAAGCTCTTGAAGGAATCCCAGACGAAACCTCTTTAGAAACTTCTGGAAGAATCCCAGAGGGAACTTCTGAAGGAATCTCAATAAACCCCCGGAATAATCTCATCAAGAACTCCCAGGGCATCTCAGAAGAAACTCCTGGAGGGGTAAAGGGGACAAATTTGTGGAGAAATCGCAAAGGATTTCTTGGAGGAATTACAGGTGGAATTCCTGTGAATTCCCAGAAGGACCACCCCTTCCCACTCCTGCGAACTCCACGTTTTGAATTTAATCATGAGCCCATCAAATGCTGGCGATTTTTTCAAGTCCAAAAGCAGACGAAATTTGTCCAGGTCCGAATCGTAAACAACAAGGCCATGAAACGTCAAAAACTGTGACACAACTGAAGCTAAAAGTTAGGAAACGATATTTTTTACTGGCTATAGCTAATCGTCCAGCTGACACTGGCACTTTTGAACATATTCTTCACGTGTAGCGCGACACACGTACAGAACCTCCACCCACATGTTTTGGAGCGCTATCTCAGCCATGCTGGTTGCGTCCATCCTTGATCGACCCTTTAGAAAGCCGACCTGATTATCGGAGAGGCCAGAGCCATCTGACCTCTCAATATAGACCGTCAGCCTTGACAAAATGATCCGCTCCAACAGTTCCCCAGGCGGCGTCAAGTAGACGGATTGATCTGTACGCCGACAGATCATCAGGTGTTTGGACTGCAGAATCAATCTTTGTCTTTTCCACATCTCCGGAAATTCAACTCTGCCCAGGTACATCTGCATAAGCATTGTGAACACGTCAGGACAAGCTTCGAATGGCTACTGTCGGAATACCATCTGAACCCGGTGCCTTACTTACCTTGAGCAAGTTCGCTTCGTGGTTTGACCATACACACCAAAAAAATCTCAATTTTAAGAATGACTTAAATAAAGAACAGACGTAATCTACCATGCCATAAACTGAATATGGATTCAATTTTGAGTTACTTTTGTTGCGATTTTGACAACAAGCATTGGCATGCAACATTCTTTGTTATGTGACTGAAATTTACACGATAAACGACGCAATCACGGTGCATGCGCTGACGAAACGTCAAACGAGTTCATCAACTTGTGTGACTCGCGAGCGGTCTTGTATTTACATTGATTTCCTAGTGAAAATTGTGCCAATTTGTGCGTTTAAAGCTATCGACGACCAAAGACTGCTATCGTGCATCGTGGAAAACAGCCAGCGGCAACCAGGCATCGACAGATTTAGAAGAATTTCAAGTGTTTCCCGATTTCCTGAACCAAAAATTAGATTCATCACCAGCTGCTGCTCTTACGCAGAATAGTACATGTGATAACAAATAAATTGATATGTTTTTAAGACCATCAAAAACATATTTCGTCATTTTAACAGTTAATAAAGAAACAGGGTGGGGATTCGGCGCGGGTGAAATACTTATTTGAAGTAAGTGTCAAAAATATCGGGTTTAAGTTTGAGGTTATGTCAACGAGAAAGGCGGTGCTGTAAAATTACTGCATTGCATAATTTTCGCCTCATGTAAAAATAAAGTCTTACTTATTTTTGTGTCATTTTGCTCGCTGCTATATGTCGGCGTTAAATGACACTATATTACAAGCTTTTTCCGAAGTGTGCATCACTGGAAGGCTCAAAATCGAAGAAATACAAGGATTTTTTCGGAACTCATTCCTCGCGTAGCAAACACAAATTTGGAAATATGGCGTACTGCTGCTACCGTGGTGCCCGCCAGCGGCTGCCGTGATTACACGACTTTCGTGTAAATCTCAGTCCACGTTGGCTGAAATTTCAAAGCGCAGCATGAAAGTTCAGCAAAATAAGACATGAGCTTGAAATAGTTTTGTACTTTTCAATTGTTTTTACAGAAAAGATGCATGTGCATGACAAAACGTACATTTTTCAGCTCGATTTTTGATTACACGAAGCAACTTTACATGATATTTTTCATTCCGGTCTGATTAATATTCAAAATTTCTTTCTGTGCCTCTATGAGTAAACACTCCACAAGTGCTGGTGGAGCTGGTGTGAAGGTGTGAGGTGGCTATCGACGATCCTCATCTGTTGTCGATCCTTGGTTTACCCTCAAGTCGGAGTTGAGGTTTTGATCTGAACTCCAAAAGGTCACATGATGCATAGACTCTGCATTATTTCTACTGTAGGTATCTTTTGTCGCCTGCATTAGCTTTATCTGCAACCCAATTCCCGTTGTCGGTGGGATGCGGTACAGCGAACCCTTCGATTGTTTTATCCTCCATGTGTACCAAAGCATTTAAACTCGCCTTGCAAATCAGGAATTTTGGTGCCGAGTTGAACTCCCTGACGAGTGGCAATGTGGCCCTATTCTCCGAACTTCCTGCAGAGTATGCTCCAATCGGGGTCTGATATTCCCTACTGCAGCCTCCTTGTTAACCTCTTGGACTGGAAGCTTAACCGTCGCGATCTGTGTGCCTGTCGGGCCTTTTCGCAGGCAGATTGATGCACTTGGTACATCCATCTCAAATTACTGATTTAAGGCGGGTGCGAGCTCCTCGGCGTTAGTTATCTCGATATAGTTATTTATGTAACGAGTTGCAAAAAGTTGATTTTTTCAGCTCGAGTCGTACATTTATCCAACGAGGCTTGCCGAGTTGGATAAATACGAAGAGTGCTGAAAAAAGCGAGTTCTGCAACAAGTAACATACAAAATTTTATGCAATGATTGTTTCATTATACAACCCATTTGGGTTGCATAATGTTCATAATGCAACTCAAATGAGTTGCATTATGAACATTATGCAACTATATTTCATTATTCAACTTATTTCAGTTGCATAATGAACCAGTGCGGAAAAGTTGGCCAATATGATACCAAAATGAGTTATATAAAATTAAAATTATGATACTGAATTGTATAATAGTTATTTATGCAACAAGTTGCAAAATGATGATTTTTTCAGCACGAGCCGTACATTTATCCAACGAGGCTTGCCGAGTTGGATAAATACGACGAGTGCTGAAAAAATCGAGTTTTGCAACGCGTTGCATACAAAGTTTTTTGTAATTGCAAAAAATCCTCATTCAGTATAATCCATTCTAGCTACACATACATGTATCAGCAGGAACCACGTGCGCGCCTCCATGTGCGTCCAGCGTGTTTTTGTTTGATCAGGTAGGCTATAGTAGGCTGGGTGTCACAAATTTTCAAGCTTCCGTGAGAGTGAAAGTGTAGTTCTAGGTACTGTTTCTACACCTGATCTGCAGTCCGAATCATATTCTAAACCATCCTGATTCGAACTCGAGCTGCTCAGTGGATGTAAAAGCAGCAGTGCTATCAACGGAAGCTGCGATAGCTGGAAAAAGTGTGTGCTGGCAAAAGTGCCGAAAAGTGCTACTTTTCAGCACTCTTAAGAGTGCCGAAAAGTAGTACTTTTCGGCACTCTTGTATTAGTAAAGAAAAGTAGGACATTATATTGTCCTAACCGCGAGTGAAAATTAGGGGAATTTGCAACGCAATTACAAAAAGGTTATTTTTACACTGTCACCTCCACCGTTAGAAGTCTCACCTGCACCTACTCACCCAGGACATTTTGGGCTAGTACTTTGTAGGAGGTTGCCTTTTTGGCTGCCTTCTTCGTCTGCTCCAGTATCATCCTTTTATCACAGACAAACAGACGTCTCACTCTACTCACTTATCATCGTTACCCTTTTTAACGGTTAGTTCAAATATTTTGTAGTTCGCAAATCGCTCGGTCATGGCGCACGCATCGTTTTTGCTCTTGTATGATGTTTACTGCCACCTACTGAGTGGTTTGCGTAACACAGCCTGGTTAGCATTGGGCGATTATGTTTTCGTGACGATGATTTTTATCGCAATTTGTTCCAAGTGATACGTCTGTTTGTCTGTGCTTTTATCTATGCTTTTGAAAACCGCGCCCAGCGACGAAAGACGATTTTCGCCCTTTGTGCCCTTTCGAGGTTGGCGTACGTGTCAGCCTCGATCTTGAAGACACGCGTCGCACATCTTGCGCTTGCGGGCTGGCTAAGCCTTCTTTCCTCGCTTCTTACTCAGGGACAAGAGGCAAGAAGCCTACCATGATCCAAGAGTTCTCCTTGACCCAGTTGGGACCTGGATTTCTTAGGGCGTTGGCCTTTCGGGGCTTGGTTTCCTTGCCCCTAGCTCGCTTTGTAATCGGCTTAGGAGCCTGGTTACTGGCTTCCTCGACGATCCGGTTGTTGTCCCCCCAGCAGACTGCGCCACTCTGACAGGATTCGGCCTTGCAGCTCGAGCTATGGGGCAGGCTCCGACAGGCTGCATGGTTATGTGCGTAATCTTTGAACTTCCAGCAGAAGTTGTCCATTTGGGTGAACCTCTCTTTAAACGCACCCGACAGCAAGTTTTTGACAAAAAAGCTGAACATTGAAACAAAGTTTTGTGAAAAATCAGTGAGTAAAATGTTATTGGAAGAAAACCTTCTGTTCAGGTGTCTTTCAAACTTTTTTCTTTAGGAAACTTCCATAAATTACATCACGCAAAAATTTGTCATTTTCAACCCCCCTCTCCCCTATGTCACACTTTTTATATGGGACCTCTGAAATTTTTGTATGAATCGTCAAACTCTGCTGAAACACCCCTCCCCCTCCTTGAAGCAAGGCAGGCCAACTCTCAGTGGGGACGTAGAGCCATAAAGAAGAAGAAGAAAATAGAAACATGGCTCTATCATATGCTCTTCAACTTTGTAGATCATTTCATTGCTTTTTAGAGTAAACCAAAAAGTTGATATGGTGATCTTTGAAAAAAAATGCAAAAAATATAAAGAATCTTCTTCGAAGACAGCATATAGCTAACACTAAAAGTTTAGACGTAAAACTGTTTCCCAGTTAAATACGGCTCAGTCACCATTGAATAATGTTATCTAGAACTGATCTTAGATTTGTGTCAGTTTCATTCATCGTCCATCAAAACGGGTCAGGCCACTTCATCACCGTCGTCGGGCGCGGACGCATCGGTCGGCAAAGATTACTCTGCTCACTGGCTAATGCCAGCCGTTCTGATTTTTCCTTTTCGCCACTCGACAGACGGCATTTCTGCGATCTAATAATAGCGCACCTTTGGTATAAATGTATGTATGTCCCACACCGCCGTCCCATACTGTCCCATCCCAAGAAACGCAAATCCCTGCCAACGTCGCTCCCGACAGATCCTCCGCTTTAAAGTGCGCCGGCGGCGCCGCCGTGGTCCACCGGCCAACGAAGACGGTCGATGTCATCGTCGTCGTCGTCGTCGTCGTCGCTCAAGTGTATTACACAATGAGAATTCGTACGCTCCCTTTCCCATTACGGTGGCGTGGCGTGGCGTGGCATAGATCACAACCGGTCTCGGACGGACAAGTGCCTGCCTGTGGTATTTTCTACTGCGGTTGATCCTCGGGGTACAACCGTCGAGTACAAGTCATGCGAATCCCTCTTGGTTATCTATTTTGGTACGATTACGAGTGAAACGTGACAGCCTCGACGAGTAAGAAGATTTTTCCATTGTAAATCTTGTTCTTCAGGGGAAACCCTTCGGTGGGCTTTCCAAACTGTAACTAAGTCAAGGTTTACAATCGGTAATTATGTTTACACAGTGTAGAAAGGGGGAGCGATGCATGACTTCAAGATGTGATGATTAATTAAAACCCGATGATCTCCAACGGTTTCTGTGTGAAGTATGTCCGTCTTCATCTCATATAAACCGTAGTCAGGGCCGGCATTTCCATACAAGAGCTTTCTCTGCCAATGACTATTTTGCATTTGTATATCGTGTGGCTATTATCAAAAGATTTTAGACAGACCAGGAATCTAACCTCCTGTCACACTCAGCAGCAGCAGCTGAATACCTGTGCGTTTTTCATTTCAGCTGTATGGGTCCTTGTAAGGCATTTGCTGACTTTCCTGGAGATATTTTTTTTATTCCTAACCACTTAACCTAACTTACAGCTCTTTTGTCCACTAGGGCACTGCGCGAGCGATTTCAATTGACAGCTGCACTTACACTTTGTACTACGCCTAAATGTATTCTATTCTAATTCTACTATATCGAACTAGTTGCCGTTGCGCTGCTGTCACTTTTCTACTCTGTCCATGGTAGAATGATGAGCACGAGTATGTTGATGTATGACTCTCGTTCCTTTTCCAGCCCGATTAGGGGTCCATTATGAGTTGCCGTTCAGCCGATATCCATGATTCCGGGTCCGTTAGAGCATATGCTCAGAAGAGGGTCAGGTGACAGCCGCTCTCGGGGGGAAGAGCAACTGACGAAAAATTGCAAGTGCCGCGGGCTGGAATCGAACCCATGACCACCGGGCCCGGCTAGAACAAGAGTCGATTTTCCAAATCAAGTCAAACTTTACCTCAAATTAGTCCCAGATCCGACCCTGTCCCTACCGTTCTTTCAGATCAAAATGAGATCACCTAGAAGATGCCAGGCCAAACATTCCTCACCGGCAAATGTTTTCCCGACCCAAATCGTGTCAAATGTGAACCGGTTGGGTCCTATTTTGATTCTGTCATGAAGACGACGCGCCCGAAAGTGCACTTGGGAGGACGCACTTGCCGTGGACCGACACCAATGCTGCAGCAGCAGTATAATTAATTAGTCTAGATGAGTGACAAGTTTATGAAAAGGAGGGGGCATTCCGATGAGAGGATAGAAGGGTTGACAAGCGTGACGAGTTGCAGCGCCGCCAAACAGCGGCCATTATTGAGCACTTAATCAGAGAGCACGGTTTTTTCGCACCTTCAGCTTGGGAACTTTGTTGGCAGAGGTGAAGTGGAACCAGATCTATAAAGGTGTTTTCGATTGTGTAATTCAGCAGCAGCGGTCGGTGCAGTGTAGTAAATATCCCACCGCGACGCGGGCGAATCACTGGGGAGCAAACCAGCTGATCTTTAAATAGCTTCCGCACTGTGCCGTGCTATAGATCGACCCCTAGGATTTTTTTTGGGCGTGGGCGACGTGAAGAAAAACATTCCACCTCAGAATGTTTATTTTTCGCCAAATTTTTCGCTCAATGAAGTCAACGATTGATATGGAGAATGGGGCCCGTTCCGTGGTGCCAACCCGAACGGGAGAAAATGTGTTTGATGAGACGATGGGATTGTTTGCACAGGATGTTTGTTCATTAAATGAGAAGATGTTCTCCCGGAATGATGACGACCCCGATGACAGGTTGACAGAAGTTGGAAGAATTTCAAGAATCCACTTGACGGATTTATGAGGAGTTAGCATCTCGATCGGTTGCATTCTTTCCGTGTTTATTTTCTTCGGATGACACTGGTGCTGCTGAAAGGTTTTTTTCTGGAGTTACAGAGCAGCTTATGATGTGGAGATATGTGTGATGATTGCAAGAATTGCACGTACCCCAAAAAATGTACATTGTACAAATCAATAAAATCTGTATTTTGAAAATTATTTTTCATAAAACATTCAACAATGAGCATTTCTCAAAACGCGAATATATGTGCTATTTTTAAAACGATACTTTTGAATTTGAATGGGATATTTTAATACTCTAAATTTCGCGAGTCATATGCTTTTGCATCAACACATAAACATTTACATTTAAGACAAGACATAATAAACAATAGTACGCCACAATACTCGGTTTGTGGCTGCCGCTCTCCATCCTCGGTCGCGCCCAATGCTCGCCAGGTCACGCCAACTGGTCCTCCCATCGTGTTTTCTGCGCTCCACGCCTTCTTTTGCCAACCGGATCAGTTGCAAACACCAGCTTTGCAGGGTTGTTGTCCGGCATTCTTGCAACATGCCCTGCCCACCGTGTCCTTCTGGCTTTGGCCACCTTCTGGATGCTGGGTTCCCCGTAAAGTGCAGCTCGTGATTCATCCGTCTCCACCACACACCGTTCTCCTGCACACCGCCGAAGATCGTTCTTAGCACGCGTCGCTCGAAAACTCCGAGTGCTTGTAGGTGCTCCTCGAGCATGTTCCATGTTCGTATTTTGTGGAAATCGTTCTCCGGCTGTTGAGCCCGGCTCGTCGCATCACACCTTCCAGAGCGATGTTGAATAGTAGGCATGATGGTCCATCACCTAGTCGCAGTCCCCGGCGAGATTCGAATGAACCGGATAGTTCACCCGAAACCCTTACGCAGTTTTGCACACCGACCATCGTTGCTTTGATCAGTCTAGTCAGTTTCCTGGGAAAGCCGATTTCGTCCTTGATTCTCCATAGCTCTGCGCGGTCGATACTGTCGTATGTCGCCTTGAAGTCGATGAACAGATGAGGGATTTGGACCTGGAATTCACGGCATTTCTGGAGGATTTGCCGTACGATTAAGAACTGATCCGTTGTCGACCAACCGTCGATGAAGCCAGCTTGATAACTTCCCACGAACTCATTCGTTTTAGGTGACAGACGACGGAAGACGATCTGATCACATTCCAAATGGTCGTTTTTCTTGTGAATGGGGCAGATTACCCCTTCCTTTCACTCCTTCGGTAGCTGTTCGGTTTCCCAGATCCTGACTATCAGCCGATGCAGACAAGTGGCCAACTTTTCTGGGCCCATCTCTTGATGAGTTCAGCTGCGATACCATCCTTACCAGCTGCTTTGTTGGTTTTGAGCTGATGAATGACATCCTCAACTTCCTTCAGCGTGGGAGTTGGTTCATTTCCGTACTCCACTGCACTGGCGTCGTCGTTTCCTTCGTTGCCGTGGTCTCCCGTGCCTACGTTCTCCACGTCGTTCAGGTGCTGATCGAAGTACTACTTCCACCTTTCGATCACCTCACGTCCGTCCATCAAGAGGCCTCCGTCTTTATCCCTGCATATTTCGGCTCGCGGCACGAAGCCGTTGCGGGATGCGTTGAGCTTCTGATAGAACTTCCGTGTTTCTTGGGAACGGCACAGCGGTTCCATTTCTTCAGCGATCCCCTAGAGGGGCCTCATCGAGCTCACCCACGTCTGGCAACGCGGCCGCGAGATTCTGCGCGTATGCTGAGGCGACATCCGGTTGCTTCAGTCGCTCTAGGTTGTACCGTGGCGGTCGCCGGTACCGTACATTGTAGATGACGGAGAGTTTTGGGCGCAGTTTAACCACCACCAACTAGTGGTCGGAGTCAATGTTGGCGCTACGATAGGTCCTGACGTCGATAGAGTCGGAGAAGTGCCGTCCGTCAATCAGAACGTGGTCGATTTGAGATTCCGTCTGCTGTAGTGATCTCCAGGTGTAACGATAAGGGAGACTGTGTTGAAAACAGGTGCTACATATGGTCATATTTTTGGAGGCGGCGAAATCAATGAGTCGTAAGCCGTTTTCATTCGTCTGCTAGTAGGCGCTGAACTTACCAATCGTCGATCTGAATTCCTCCTCCTGGCCTACCTGAGCATTTGAATCTCCTATGATGATCTTGACGTCGTGGCTTGGGCAGCGATCGTACTCACGTTCGAGCTGCGCGTAAAATGCGTCCTTGTCATCATCAGTACTTCCGGAGTGTGGGCTGTGCACGTTCATTATGCTGAAGTTGAAGAATCGACCCTTGATCCTCAACCTACACATTCTTTCGTCGATCGGCCACCAACCGATCACGCGCCTCTGCATACCACCCATCACGATGAAAGCTGTTCCCAGGTCGCGTGTGTTGCCGCAGCTCTGGTAGATGGTATGATCACCTGTAAACGTTCGCACCATGGATCCTGTCCAACACACCTCAGGCAACGCTACGATGTCGAACTCGCTGTCCTTCGGTAGATCGGCGAGTATGCGGGTGCTCCCAATGAAGTTGAGAGATCGGCAGTTCCACGTACCGAGTTTCCAATCGCAAGTCCTTTTTGTTCGCTGGGGTTGTTGCTGTTGGTCTCGGTTCGTATTATTCTGTTGCTGATTTTCCGTTACAATGGTTTTTTTTATGGCTGGCTCGTTAGGCCTGACACCAATCCACCACTTTCCGGAGGACCATAGTGCACAGTTGAGTCCTTCCCTGGCATTCGGACGTTAATCAGCCGCCCCTAACATGGGGATCAGCTGCTGTTGTGAGCCGCTCCTCCTGGAGAACAGACGCTCAGGTTTGCCGAGGCAAACCCCCCCTTCCCTGTCAGCCTACGACCAAAGTTCCCACCGGGGTTGGTTACCCGATGTTCCCTAAGGTTGCTCATAGTTTCTGGCCGGTACCACGAGGAGGTAGGGATAAGAGTTGCTGGGCAGAGGCTAGTCGATCACAATGGGATCTGAATTGCGCAGCATACCCAGCCTTTACCGTGCCTTTGCCGAATAAGCGGGGCATGAATTAAAAAAAGTCGTATTAAAACTTGCCGAACCTGAGGGGTAAGACGGTATTGATTTTGCTCTATAGCAAAAAAACATACAAAAATCTCATGTGGAAGAGACTGCAGTGGTTGGTTTCTCTTGAAAGATTTTACCTTCCAGTCATAAATCGATCTAGAAATTGTTTAGTAATATTGGTGTTGTTCCAGGGTAAAGTCATCCTAATTTTTCATCTGACAACACTGTTTGGTATTCTGATTTTTTTAATAACTCATATTGATTCAAAAACTAAACGATAAAAAAACAATGAATACTATATTTATACTCTTGTGATATGAAGTAATAAATAACAGGAGAAGCATTACTCGATATGAGATTAATTGGGTGAATTTATTAATGAATTTGGTTAAATATAACGAAAGAATATAAGAATACCTGCAAGAATACCACAAGAAACTCCGTTAGAAATCCCTAAAAGAATCGCGGGAAGAATTCTAAAATGAACCCCAGAGAGAATATCGGTAGGAATTTCTAAAGGTTACCTATGAAGAACCATTAATGAAAAAATCCAGGAAGGCTCAATGAATTCTGAAGAGAGTTTTTGATAGAATTTCAGAAAGGATCCATGAAGGAAGCCTGGAAGAAATCCTTGAACGAATCCTTTAAGAAAGAATCCTACAATACCTGAATCTGAAGCAATCTCTAGAGGAATGCCAAGAAAATGAATGTTGGAGTCCAGGAAGAAATCCCGAAAGGAATCTCGAGAGGAATTCCTAAAAGAAGCCCCAATGGGCTCTGAAAGGAATTTCAAAGGAACACTGGGATGAATTCCCATAGGAAATAACTTTGGGATTTAATAGCTGGAAGAATGCCCGAAGAAATCCCAGTGGAACTCAATGAAGGCTTGAAAGAATCCCTGAATGAATCTCGGTAGGAATCTCTAAATGGAACCTGGAAGCAATCAATTAAGAAACCTCAGGATAAATTCCTGAAGGAATCCCAGAAGAATTGCCTGAAATAATCGCGGGAAAAATATCGGAATTAATATGTAAATGAATTCTGGAAGGAATTGCCGATGGAATTCCAAAAACAATTTCTAAAGGAATCCTTGACACAATTTTGGAAAAGTTCTTGATGAAAACCCGGGAAATATCAAGGAATGAATCCCGGAGAGCATCCGAAGGGAAATCGCTGATAGAATCCTGGGAAAAAATCCCGAAAGGACTCCTACACAGAAAGAATTTTTGAAGACTACATTTGACGTAAATTATAGAATATTTAAATTTCCAATTCATTCCATTTGATTTTACATAAACTATTTTTTTTTGTACGGAAAATTGTAAGCAAGCTCCATACTGCAGACAATCTGTGAAAGCAATGGAGGACATTTTGTTACACCGAACTCGATGTAACAATTTTGAACTAGGTAAGGGAGATCTATGATGGGAACCCTGGAGGCATCCGTGATAGAAACTCAAGATTTATTTCTAAAGAAAACCCGGGAGAATTCCCCAAAGGAATCGTATGAGAAATCAATGTAGGAATCCTGGAATAAATATCTAAAATAAACTCCGAAAATATTCAAGACTAACTAAATTCAAGAATTCGTAGAAGACTCTCGGGAGAAAAACCTGAAAAAATCTGGAGGAGTCTCGAGAGAAACCTCTTAAAAATTGCGGGAGAAATCAATGAAGGAATGTCGGAAGTAATCCTCCAAGAAACCCGAGAGGGTTCAATGAAAAAATGTTGGCAGGAATTCTCAACGGGATTCCCGAGATGAATTCTGGAGAAATCCCCTATCGCTGGACAAATCTCTAAAGTAAAGCTGGATACGACCAATGGAAGATATCGTTAAAGAACCCCGTGAAAAAAATCAAAAGAAACACCGTAAAATCCTGGGATAAAACGATGAAGAAGTTCCGGGAGGTATCTCTGAAAGAATCCTGCGAGGAATCCTTGATGGAAGTCCAGGAGACTTCCTGCAGGATTTTTTTTACGTAAATGTATTTTCCAGGAAGTTTTGCCAGAAATATAAAGAAGGATTTCGGTCAAACCACGTGAAATGTAAGACTAACAAGAGATCATTGGATAATTCTTGTCAGATTCTTAAATCAGCTGAAATCCAGAAAAAGGCAATGTGAAGAAATTATACAATTAATTGCTACAAATTTGACCACGCTGATTTTAAACAAACTTTTCAAATCGTTCTTCAACTTTCTCATTACTCAATACGGTTTTCCACGACGTTGTTTTCCCGAATATGTATAGAATAGTGTATAGGAAAGATAGTTGTACACATTTTTAATAATTTTGTGAGTACGCTTCTTAAATGATATACAGCTATCCAAATTGTCCAAAATTGACTAGCTTAGAGCTAACGATATTGCATATGTATGAAAAAAATCGCAACTGAACAAAACGCATTTTTCGCCAAAAAAATAAGTTTTTTTTCAAATCTATATTTACAAAAAACCTTTTTCTTTTTCTCATTTCAGCTCAACTAACCCCTTATCTTTCGCCACAAACTAAAAACACCCGTAGACCACCACCACCACCAACAGCAGCCAAAATGAGTCGCCGCCCCGGATTCCGTTCCCGCGTCTACGCCTCCAACCTGGGTATGGTGGAGAACAACTACAAAGAGGCCATGGCCCGGCTCGAGAGAAGCCGCAGACCAGCGTAAGTACCAAACGAAAAAAAAAAAAAAACGAATAGACATAACAAGGCATCTTGTCATAATCATAAACTAGCCGTCCATGACGAGGACGTGCATGTGGTTGGTTCTCGAGGAAACTTGAACCCGATTATATAAATGGTGGTAGATGATGGACATGGAACCTATGTTTACGTAAATAAATCGTGAAAATTATGTGGATGAAGCGACTTGACTGACGTGGATTTGCTTCATCCTGCTGCCCATAGGGTTTGTCTTGGTCATTGCCAAATGTGGCCGGCCAGCCGGGACTACCTCGATTAATCAAGGTTAATGCCGTGCGAGTTTATTGCTCGGAACGCCATTGTTTGTACGGTGTGTCACGTTTGTGTAAACACTGATCTGGTGGTATCACATATGTGCATTCCACAGTGTGAACAGGTTCTGAAATGTTTTTTCGAGATATTTTTTGCATGATAATCATTGGAAAATATTTCCTATTGGTGTTCATTTAGTTGTGCCTGTGAACCCGCAGCAAGCCCATGCAGATGAAGTCTGAATTCGAATCCTGATAATCCATTTAAGTGTTCATCGTAGTGCTCCTTCCACCTTTAACAACTAATTAACTTATTCCTTCCACAATTTTTTTTTCCACATATTCGCAGCTCGGCTGATCGCGAGAAAACCTCGATGTCCCGTGCTTCCCCCCTGGCCAGCAAGCCCCTGTTTGACTTCAACGGTGACGAGTTCGATGAGGACCTGTCGATGGCCCGTGCCCGTGCTTCCAAGGTTATCCACGAGAAGTCGATCATCGACTCGCGCTCGGAGCAGCTCCGCAGTCACAGTCTCGCCCCGGTCAGCAGCTCCGTGCTGGAGAACGACTTCGACGAGCAGGTGAGATTCCGCAGACGTTTCCTCTTGAGACGCTCGGACGTCAACCGGGACAACTCGGTCATTTACGTTATCCCACTGCCGAGTGATTCGCACTACATCCCACGATCCTACTACGACTACTACAATTACTACAACTACCTCAACAGCACCGGATGCGGTTGTGGTTGCTCCTAAATCATTGATGGATAATAATTCAACGTTTAACCAATAATCTACCTGTTTTGAATATACCTCCACTATTTACTAATCACGATTCTTCCACTTTTGATTCAATATGTTTCCTGAATTAATCAAACAACTGCAAAGCTAGTCAATGTCTGACCTCAAAATTCCATATTTCGCATGATTTTGTAGCCACTTCCTTTGTATCATACTGTAGGAATGTTGATCTGTTGTGTGTACACACGAAATATTTGTAGTTAGGAATACCAAATCCTTCGAGCTCGAAACATATATTATAGCCTTCTAGATAGACGCGAACGAAAATGCTTTAGCCTAAATACCGAACTAAAATTATAGTGTAGCAAGCGCTTGTTACTGTTACCAATTGGATATATTAAGCATTGCGTTAAGGTATAATTTCTCTATGAAATGTGATTAAAACTACAGAAACAAATAGAATCGTGGCAGAGAACCGATTTTTACAGGATTCTGTGCTCAACCCTGTTTTGATAACTATTTATCTTTTATAACAAACCAAATATCAAGTATATACACTTAACCAAATAACCCTATAATATTTATATGTAACCCAACAAATTGTAACTTAGGAATATTTACAGGAATGATGATAATAAAAATGTGATATTTCTAGAAAACACAAAGTCTCAGTCAGTTTGTTTCTTTATTCTTCGTTTCAATCACTGAGCACCTCATGAATCTTTCATACACACGCACAAATCAGGCATGCGCTTTTCGTTTGTGTCACTTTCGTTGAATGTTTTGATGTAGTCAGAAGTAAAAAAGTTTGTTTTTTTTCGGTTATCAAATGGATTTAAAAGGAAACATATTAGATCAAAATTGATTGTTTGAAAACAGATCTAGATAGATGGTTGTAGCTTGTCCCCATTGTTGTATGTTTACACGCATAATAATGTAACATCCATGAGAGCTAACTACTAAAACATTAAATCATCTAACATAATCAGTCACAAAAAACATGATGACCGGGATCGTGAAGCTCAGCATGGTGAATTTTCATACCTGCTGTTCAATATAAATTAAGAAGGTCTAACGTAACGAGTCGGGCTGAATAACGGGTACGGTTTTCACGAGTTCCGGCCAATTTGTCTGCTTTGCGAATGATGCTGACACATATCCATTGAGAATCAATAAGATTGCTGTTGAAAATTAAATGTAGTTGTCATTGAACGGCAAAATTGGTGTAAATCAGTCACGAAATGCATAGGTATTTTATTTTTTTTTTATTTTTTTATTTATTCATTTAAAATTTACAGCTCTTATTCACTTTTAGAAAATATTTGTAATCAACCATTGTTTATGCCTGCTTACAGCCAACGCTACCGACAGTTCTATGCCACTCCAAACCAGTGATGCCGGATGAATTTTTCAAAAATCAGTATCCCAAACAAAATTTGGGTGAAAAATCTGTATCCCATACAAAAATTAAATAGCCCCTCTAGCTCAAAAATCTGTATTTCATATAAAACGAAATCTGTAAGGATGCTCAAAAATCTGTATAATACAGATAAATCTGTATATATGGCATCCCTGCTCCAAACGAAAAACGAATAGTCAGAATGTAAATGAAGTATCTGAATATGTAATTCACACATAATCAATTCCGTAATTACAGTATCCCATGAAGAAGACTATAATACGAATCGAAACGTAGGGATAAATCTAAAACTTTCGTTTCGATTCCCCAAGACCGTCGATTATTAGGTCTATATATTTGTAACAGTCAAACTCTCTTTATCCGGATTTAGGGACGTTAGAAACCAGAGATGGCTGCCAGAATGATCGACTTACATTTATTAAAATTTTTGAGAGAACGAATATGATATTCTACTAGACCTACAACAATGATAATGCCACTTGTTGCTTAGTTACTCGCAAAATTCTGTGAAAATTGAAGTCTGTCCTATTAATTTTGAGTACCGAGTTAGGTAACTGTTTGACAAATCCGCTGAACACAGCAAAAATGGATTGTTTAACACATCTGATACCGTAGCTACCGAAATAGTTCTTCTCTTATAATTTCGTCAAAAACGTACCGAACAGGCAATCCAGGATTAAGTATGTGATACGTAAGGGGAATTTCTAGCTTTGTGGTAGAGTAAACGCCAGCGAAATTCATCATTTAAGAGGTGGACGAGCGGCCCTTCACCTTAAGGGGACTTTCAAGAGAGTTCCAAGGAGTATTCGGATGTATTTCAAGGCATTGCAGGGAGCGTTTGGTGGGCTTTATGGTTCAAAAGAACTTAGGGCGAAGAAAAGTAAAGCGTGAGTCCCAAAATGAACTAGGCTAGGGCTTAAAATCTCGTTAATGCAGACAAAAATACTTAGGGGAAGGGGGTTCAAAACGGTTTCAGAGAGGCACCAAGACATTTAAATCAGTTTCGGGAGATTCAAGGAATTACAAGGGTTTAAATACATTTTATGACGTTTCAATAGGATTCCCGGGTAGAGGTGAAGTACTGGCGATCAAAACGTGATATTGGTTTGATTGATATAAGAGATAAAAGATCAGAAAATAATATCTGAAAAATGTTCCTGGAACATCTGAACAATATCAAAATGTGATATTTCAAGATCAAACGAATAGCTTGCTGCTATTGGTTAGATCGTACAAGATCTAAATATGATCTGATGATGATGTTCCAGGAGTAAATTTTAGATATTATTTTGAGATCTTTTATCTCTTATATCAATCAAATCAATATCACATTTTGATCTCAATATCATAATATGCTATTATCGAGCTATTTTCCTCTACCCGGGTTACGGGGCTTCAAGGGTGTACCCACCCAGTGGTTTCAGAGGGCGTAATAAGAGCTACAATGGCCAGAATGATCTCGAGGCGTTTCAATGCTTTCAAGGCATTTCAGTGAGTGGGTTTCAAGAGTTTTCATGAGGTTTCAGGGGTTGTTCAGAGGTGTTCCCAGTGGTTTAAGGGACATTTCTTCAAGAAAGGTTTCAAGACATTTCAAAGGTGTTCAAATCTAAGCGGTTTAAGAGATGTCAGTGGGTTTAAAAAATGCTAAACAGCAGTTTACGAGTGCCTCAACTGCAGGGGTTTCTTAGAAGCTTGAGTGGGAAATTGGTAAATCATATATGTATGCGACTACCCAAGTAACCACGGCGCTGAAGCCTAATTGCATGCTGAAATACGGTGTATTTAGAGCAATCATTACTTTACATAAACACTTAAGGTTGATTTAAAGTGGAATTGGCAATTATGCGACTATTCTAAGATTATATCAGTATAATCTTAATTTGATTCTATTATTGCCCATTTCCACTTTAAATCAACCTTAAGTGGTCATGTAAAATAATGATTGCTCTTGATACACCGTATATCTGCATTCAATAAGGCTTCAACGTCGTGGTTACTTGGATATGTGAGTGTAAACCTTATTCGTCATACAGCGAGCGAGAGATCACTAGTTGCGCTTATAGATTTGATGACTCAAAAGCAAGTTTTTTTTTTCAGATCCTATATAGTCAGAAAATTTACAACTTGACACTACTTTAACATAATTGCATGGCACTGCTTGAGCATCAAAGCCAGATTCAAGCGGGAGTGAACAGGCCATAACCCCGGGCCCCACATTTCAAGAATATCCTCTCTTCTCATGTGAAATTTTTCACAAATTTGAAACAAGAAAAACCAATGCAAGAAACATGGATATTTCACCGATCATACAGGGGGTCACCAAAATGTTTGGAATTGGCAACATTTTTTTCTCTCACAATAAGTTGTAACGTTTCATAGAGTGATGATGATGATAAAGATGATTGAAGTGTACCCACCATCTGCGCAAGGATTACCTCATTTTCATTTCATTTATTCAGTTAACATCAAACTCATGATAATACTGAATCAACAATTTGCCGTCATACCTAATACTCGTTTTGCAGCTGCAGCTTTCCAACGTCGGTCACGCCCAACACTCGCCAGATCACGCTCCACCTGGTCCGCCTATCGTGCTTTCTGCGCTCCACGCCTTCTTGTACCAACCGGATGGTTAGCAACCTCCAACTTTGCAGGGTTGTTGTCCGGCATTCTTGCAACATGCCCTACCCATCGTATCCTTCCGGCTTTGGCCACTTTCTGAATGCTGGGTTAGGGGCTGTCCATAAACCACGTGGTCATTTTTTTTGGGACTGTTCAAACCATCCCCCCCACGTGGTCATTTGTCCATACAAAATTGTTAATTTGTCCATACAAAATAGTCATTGGCCGAACACCTCCCCCCCACCCAATGACCACGTGGTTTATGGACAGCCCCTTAGCCGTAAAGTGTAGCGAGCTCGTGGTTCATCCTTCTCCGCCACAAACCGTTCTCCTGCACGCCGCAGAAGATCTTCCTTAGCACCCGGTGCTCGAAAACTCCGAGTGCTTGCAGGTCCTCCTCGAGCATCGTCCATGTCTCGTGTCCGTAGAGAACCACCGGTCTTATTAGCGTCTTGTACACAGTACATTTGGTGCGTGGGTGAATCTTTTTTGACCGCAGTTTCTTCTGGAGTCCATAGTACGACCACGACTTCCACTGATGATGTGCCTATGTATTTCACGGCTCACGTTATTGTCAGCCGTTAGCAAGGAACCGAGGTAAACGAATTCTTCTACCATCTCGAAAGTATCCCCGTCTATCGTAACATTGCTGCCAAGGCTTGTCCTCCTGTCTCGCTCAGTCCCACCTACCAGCATGTACTTTGTCTTAGCCGCATTCACCACCAGTCCGACTTTTTCTGCTTCACGTTTCAGGCGGGTGTACAGTTCTGCTACCATTCCAAATGTTCTAGCAATAATATCCATGTCATCCGCAAAACAGACAAATTGGCTGGATTTCGTGAAGATCGTACCCCGGCAGTCGAGCCCAGCTCGTCGCATAACACCTTCCAGGGCGATGTTGAATAGTAGGCAGGAAAGTCCATCACCTTCTCGTAGTCCCCATCGAGATTCGAATGAACTGGATAGTTCACCCGAAATCCTTACGCTGTTCTGCACACCGTCCATCGTTGCTCTTATCAGTCTGGTAAGCTTCCCGGGAAAGCTGTTCTCGTCCATATTTCTCCATAGCTCTGTGCGGTCGATACTGTCGTATGCCGCTTTGGAGCCGATGAACAGGTGGTGCGTTGGGACCTGGTATTCACGGCATTTGTGGAGGACTCGCCGTACGGTAAAGATCTGGTCCGTTGTCCACCGGCCTTCGATGATACCGACTTGGTAACTTCCCACTCATTTACTTTAGGTGAAAGACGACGGAAGATGATCTGGGATAGCACTTTGCAGGCGGCATCCAAAATGGTGATCGCTCGAAAGTTCTCACACATTAACTTGTCGCCTTTTTTGTGGATGGGACAGATTATCCCTTCCTTCCACTCCTCCGGTAGATGTTCGGTTTCCCAGATCTTGACTACTAACTGGTGCAGACAGGTGGCCAACTTTTCCGGGCCCATCTTGATGAGTTCTGCTGCGATACCGTCCTTACCAGCCGCTTTGTTGTTTTTGAGCTGGTGGATGGCATCCTTAACTTCCCTCAGCGTGGGAGTTGGTTCGTTCCCGTCCTCTGCTGCACCAACATAGTCATTTCCTCCGCTGCATTGGTCCTCCGTGCCTACATTCTCTTCGCTATTCAGATGCTCGTCGAAGTGCTGCTTCCACTTTTCGATCACCTCACGTTTGTCCGTCAAGAGGCTCCCGTCCTTAACCCTGCAGATTTCGGCTTGCGTCACGTAGCCTTTGCGGGATGCGTTGAGCTTCTGGTAGAACTTGCGTGTTGCCTGTGAACGGCACAGCAGTTCCATTTCCTCGCACTCCGCTTCTTCCAGGCGGCGCTTTTTCTCCCGGGAGAGACGGGTCTGCTGCTTCCGCTTGTGTCTGTATCGCTCCACATTCTGTCGGGTTCCATGCTGCAGCATTACCGCCCGCGCTGCATCCTTCTCCTCCAGAACCGTTCTGCTTTCCTCGTCAAACCAATCGTTTCGTCGACTCCGTTCTACGTACCCAATAGTGCTCTCGGCTGCGTTGTTGATGGCTGCTTCGACTGTACTCCAGCAGTCCTCTAGAGGGGCCACATCGAGCACACCCTCGTCCGGCAACGCAGCCTCGAAATTCAGCGCGTATGTGGTGGTGACATCCGTTTGCTTCAGTCGCTCTAGATCGTACCGGGGCGGCCACCGGTACTGTACATTGTTAATAACGGAGAGTTTTGGGCGCAGTTTAACCATCACCAGGTAGTGATCAGAGTCGATATTAGCGCCACGATAGGTTCTGACTTCGATAATGTCGGAGAAGTGCCGACCATCAATCAGAACGTGGTCGATTTGCGATTCCGTTTGTTGTGGTGATCTCCAGGTGTAACGATACGGGAGGCTGTGCTGAAAGAAGGAGCTACAAATGGCCATATTCTTGGAGGCGGCGAAGTCGATGAGGCGTAGGCCATTTTCGTTCGCCAGCCGGTGGGCGCTGAGTTTTCCAATCGTCGGTCTGAATTTCTCCTCCTGGCACTCCTGGCATACCAAAGCGTTTAGGTCTCCTATGATGATCTTGACGTCGTGGTTTGGGCAGCGGTCGTACTCGCGTTCGAGCTGCGCGTAAAATGCGTCCTTGTCCTTGCACATTCTTTCGTCGATCGGCCACCAACCGATCACGCGCCTCTGCATGTCGCCCATCACTATAAAAGCTGTTCCCAGCTCACGTGTGTTGCCGCAACTCTGGTAGATAGGGGCTGTCCATAAACCACGTGGTCATTTTTTTGGGACTTTTCAACCCCCCACCACCCCCCCCCCCCCCCCGTGGTCATTAGTCCATACAATTTTTTTTATTTATCCATACAAAATGGTCATTGGCCGAAACCCCCCCCCCCCCCCTTATGACCACGTGGTTTATGGACAGCCCCATAGTATGATTAATACCTCAAACCATACATCCTGTCCAACACACCTCCTGCAGCGCTACGATTCTGAACCCGCGGTCCTCTGCAGAATCACTCCGGGAGGGAATGATCTACCTGATGATTTGTTGTAGCAGGGTGAGTTAAAATTGCTGAATTCCTTCGGTAGTCCACATAAAGTTGCTAACTTATGACAAAAGTATGGCTACAGTGATAGACATTCGTTTAGCCGAGGCCCAAAAATTTTCAAAAAAGTGCCAGGAAACTTATACAAAAGATTTTATTATCAAACTTTTTTATCGTAGTGATAGTATATCTAGTAATGTTTTATAAAAATGTGTTACATCCTACTTACATATACACTGAAACAAAACGAGGGTAAAAACCCTACAAATGTCATTTTTTGCCTAGACATTCGTTTAGCCGAATTGAACATTTTTTAGAAGTCCATAATAAAAAACTAACAAATTTCGAAAAATATCCAACAAAGTCATTTTATATGGTGACCTGCATTATAGATCGACTTGTAAATCATGAATTAGGCCATTTTTGGAAGTGTTGCCATATTAATTTTGCATGCATCTCATATAAATATGTCATAATATTGTAAATGTTTCCAAATTGAGATTTGATGTAGTTATTTTTATCGGATGTGTTTCAAAAGAATGCAATGAAAGTTTCATGACCAAAGCGGGTTGAAAATTTACGAAAAACAATGTTTTTAACAGAAAAAAATAACGCAAACCATCAAAAAATCACGTATTTAAGTATTGTTTTGATGAAATATTATGGTTTCACTTGCATAAATCACAGCGTTTACTACTATTACGTCTTCTAATAGCTCCCAATACCTTTCAGACTGTATTCTGGCTGAAATAACATACATTGGACGGCTCATATTTCGAGAAATGGCATCGAAAGTATTCAAATTTCTAGCATGAATTACTTGTTTCATAATTTAGACATCCTTTTCAAATAAATCATGTTAAAAATGAATGTGGTTCACAACTAAGACTCATTTATAATATATTTCTTCAGATTGAATGAAATAAGCCAATTGTTTACCATATCTTGCATTTTTGTATGAGCATCTGCTTTTAAATAAACAGGGTACAAAAATTCTGACACTACTTGCAGTTCATTCACTTATCAGTCTTCTAACTCATTTAGTAATGGTAGTATCAAACAGGTATACTTCACAGGCATTAGGGCACGGATTTATTTCAATGCAAAACTATTTATTTAAGCTTTTATCCATCCTATTTTGAAGTTTAAACAACCAAAAACTAGTATATTTAATTTTTTCATGACATTTTATGCAATAATTTGAACATTTCTAACAATAATTCTGTGCCATATTTTCAAAACTGCTAATCTAGCTTACGTTTGAATGTTTACAGAAATCATTTTTCTTAAATAAATTTGTTTATCGTCGCTTCTCCTTATCGGGACATTTTTTTATAATATTTCTCTGAATTTCACAAATAAATAAACTTTCAAGGTCAAATATCTTGCTAACACGTCATAAACTAAATGCCGTAGAGTAAATTCTCGAAATATACTCACGAAATTGCAAAAAAAATCTATTGAAAACCAATTTTTCATTTACCTCGGCTAAGCGAATATCTAGGCAAAAAATGACATTTGAAGGGTTTTATCCTCGTTTTTGTTTCAGTGTATATGTAAGTGCGATGTATCACATTTTTATAAAACAGTACTAGATATACTATCAGTACGATAAAAAAGTTTTATCATAAAATCTTTTGTATGGGTTTTCTGACACTTTTTTTGGTCTCGGCTAAACGAATGTCTATCACTGTATTCCACGAACTTAAGTCCGGGCATTCATTCATCTCCCTTAGCCAACCCTCCCGTGTGTGTAAACCACCTTATATGAAAATTGCAATATATTAGAATATAAAAACAATGGAAGGTTAAATAAGATAGATCTCAATTGATATCTCTACTCAAGTAACACAAAAAACAGCATGATTTCTGAAGAAAACTTCACGAGGAATCATACCTCCGAAGACCGCAAACCGATGCGACGTTCGTGGAAAAAGTTATTAAGCCTCACCCGATCGATAAAATTAGGAGATTTTATTATTTATTGTTTTTCCTTACATGTTAAACAGCGTTGGCATGCCATTCGGTTGTCAGTGAATAACTTTTTCCACATGCCGTATATAGCTTTGCGGTCTTCGGAAGGTAGGTTTCTCGTAAAATTTCCAACAGAAATCATTCATCGATTTATTTTTAGGGGTTAAGGGGCAATCTGTGGCGGTTTTTCTTTGAAAAAGTGATTTTCCCAATAGTAAATCGTATGAAAACTTAAAATGGCTGTCGCTAAAATATAGTTCCTCTGATAGAGCTGAAATTTTGTACAGGTGATATGGTGCCGAAGTGGAACTCAAAAAGTGTACAGGAGTGAAATGTATTTTATGCAATTCAGTATTATAATTTCTATTTTATACTACTCATTTCAGTATCATAATGACCAACTTTTCTGTACCGGTTCATAATGCAACTGAAATGAGTTGCATAATAGAAAATAGTTGCATGATGTTCATAATGCAACTCATTTGAGTTGCATTATGAACATTATGCAACTCAAATGAGTTGCATTATGAAAAAATCGTTGCATAAAATTTTGTATGGGACACGTGCTGAAAAAATCAACTTTTTGCAACTTGTCACATAAATAACTATTTCAAGCTAATGGTTATGTGTTGATGCAAAAGTAAATGATTCACAAAATCCAGTTCATGAATATCATCTCATTCAAATTGAAAAATAACGAGTCAAAAAAGTCATTTTTTTCCTGATTTGGGCTGGAAATGCTCGTTATTGAGATATGCCTGTACAGTGTACACAGCTTGTTTCTTGTACCACATTGTTCGGTAAACAGAAACTATCAAAAGTTTTCCTACATTTTGCTGAATAATCAGCATTCGAACTGCTTCCTACCAAACAACCATCAATTTACTTCCAATCTGATCTTCAGATTGCATATCTTCTGTCGCTTGAATCATTCCTTTTTTTGTTTATATTTATAATTCTAATTCTACACTTTTGAATGATTCCTGTCAAAGATTGGAAAAAATACTGTGGAATCATAATATTTTCCTGAAACTGCTATAACTGTTGTTTGCTATTATTAGCATTTCAATTGCTTTTCTCTGAACCAGGTTCTCTTTTATTTAATGTTATTGCTGTTTCTCAAGTTATTAAGACAGACACATTAATAGAAGTTATCTAGTTCATGCGCTTTTGATTGAAGTAATACTTTAAACATATTTGTTGTTTTTTTATGATTCAGGAGTGTTTCTCTTATATATAGACAGCTATTCGATTATAGTGGTTTCTGTCTAAAAATAGGTTTCTTGAGTTAATGCTTAATCATCCAAAAAAGCTTGAAAATGAGGCTTTTTTAGAATGCCATTTTTTAAGGCTCGAAGTTTCACACTTTTAGGTGGATTGATACTTTTCAGTATCTCAAAGTCATATCCATCATATAATATATTATTGGTAAAATCATGACCGGAGCTTTATCAACTTGTTGTCAAAGTGGAACAAATTCGGTTCCCTTCACCCATTATCACCCCTTCGAAGGGGTGAGAATGAATGAATACATTTGTAGTTTCAAGGAAAGTTGATGAGCTTCAAATATTGTTTCATCATTTATAAATTGTAAATATCACATTCCAGTGATCAAAGCACTTTTTCATACAAATAAGCAAAAGTTATTGAGCAATTAATGTGGAAGTATGTATTTTTGACCCATTCTCTCTCCCAACGATGGTATTTTTGTTATTGTTTAGTTTGCATTGTGGATGTGAGCTGAAAATTGAGAAATTCATGTATTTTTCTTTAATTTTAGCCGCTTAGCCTCTTTTTTCTTGTTTATGGGAGGTATGCACTTCAAACGGAATCGCTCAAGTAATTTTCGTTCAGTGCATCATTTTTCCGTGACCGGAATGGTCAAGAAATTTAACACAGCAAGCCCCATTTGATTTAACGTTTCTTTTCAGCTCCGTACTCAAAGTGTAGAATTAGCATAAGTTAAAATACACATAAATAAAAACAAAAAAAAAAAGCTCCGTACTAGGATCCGGAATAAAGCGACGCTTTATTATTTCTTGAGCGATTCCTTGCCTGAATTTTCCACGCATCGAGATAGGCCAAGAAATTTCTCGCGATCAGCGTACTACCCATTAGTAGTTGAATTACTCATTAGCTAAATGCAGAGTGTTGGAACTTTAAGTCGTATAAATTTTAAAATTATTCACTGTGAATTTTCAATCAAAATTTCAATCAGACCATGTTATGCCCACTGTAACTCAAACCAGGTTTGGATTACCGAAATGTTTTCAGTTCATCAAAAACATAGCATGTGCATTCACTTTCTTCGTCATTATCGCTAAGCCGAAGGGCCGCTTCCTGCTTTGATCACGATTAACACGTACGTGCATTCTTTCACGCATTCTTGGTTCATGCCACTGTTTAACCGAATCACAACACAGAAGACCGTATTTCTAAATGAGAGTTCAATCACATTCGATTCTAAAACAGTACCTCCTCGTCGTCAACCAGCAACCATCCGTGCCTAATCGCACTCTTATTTTTAAACTCACAGCTGATTCGAAACCATTTTCGCACATTCGCAGGTCCAAGCCACGTTGAACCGAATCCGCGCTAGCAAGAACATTCTGAACCAACTGCAGAGCGATGATACGCTGGAGCAGGTTCGCAGTGAAACCCGATCCAAGCTGAGCGAACACAGCGCCAAAAAGTTGGCCGAAAAACTGTCCAGCTACGACGACTCCAGCGATCTCGCATCCACTGAAAAACAGTCCGTGAGGAAAACGCTCAAGGTAAAGTACTGCTTAGCAAGGGCCTAATCAAACAATCCGTACTAATTTTCAAACGCCTGCGACTCCGCGCTTTGGCCGCTAATAACACTAATTCTACGCTTCTCTATTCTGCCATTTGCTTACTCTGCTTCCCTCTCCCCCGATTTGTCCCGCTGCAGCTGAAATACCAATCAGTGCTACAGAATCTGCAAGCTCCGGAAACCTACTAAACCGGTGGCTTTCTTGATTACGTTGTTGATCTTCCCAAAATCGAGAACCTGCCCGCCTTGAAACACCTTTTCCCCCTTGCCCACCGTAGATTAGAGCAGTAACCGACAACAGCTCTGCCCTGAACGCCAAGAGTGCCCTCAAGTGGAAGGACGAAACGGCGGAGTCGTTCGCGGCCAAGCGAGCTAGCGCTACCAAAGCACGCCTAGCCGAGCTGGACCAGGATATGATGGATTTCGAGGAGAAGCAAGCAGCCCGCGCCCGCCGTGCGGCTCATCTGAAGAAGGTGCTCGCCGAAACGGCATGCGATGAACTGATCCCGGCCACCACCACCGAGCAGGCAGGAACCAAAGTAACCACCGGCATGGTCCGATTCAAAACGCAAAAGAAGGTGGTTTCCTTCTAAGAGTGTGCGTGTTTTAGTGTTTAGAAACAAATAAATTTACCTTATACTTTTGTTTTAAATTCCTACCTTAACCGTTATCGTTTACTATAATGTATAAATTTTTGAAATTAAAAGGGAAAAGAACATAACTCTTAGGATGTAAGACATTCGCATTATAGATATTTTTCAACTGGCACTAGGCACAAGGTTTTCCCCTTGGCACCATATGACTCGAGAAAATCGAGCTGAGAAAGCGTAGAATTATTTATCGTTAGGAATAGACAGATCAAACGTCGAGAAACGCAAATTAAAAATAAAGAATTGCTAATTGCAAAAAAAAAATACTGAAACAATGACTCACATTGAAAATTTTGACCAAGGTGAACATTCTCGCAAGATGATAACAATAATCTATTTTAATAAAGCGAAAATCCTTGCATTCTGAGATTGATGAACCCTGAGTCACACCCACGTTTTATTTCATGTTCCTCGTGAAACCAACAGACAAGATGAAATATAATTAACAACAAGCAAACCTGAAGATGTCACACAAAATCTAGTTGTTTACTTTCAGAACACGCAACAATATGTAACCAGCTTTTATGAATATTCGTTTATGATGTCACTTACACTGTATTTATACTTCACCTGTACCGGGCTTCTTTTAGCAACAAACAGTTATAGGTTCGCAGTTTAGGTTAACTTTACGACACACAAATTCACTATTTATTCATTTTTTTTTCTTCTTTTTACTTCATATTTATACTTGTAACCTGTAATCATACAAGAATGAAATAAACCAATAGTGTTGAAAACATTTGTTTGACTGGCATGATGTAGTTTCTGTTGCGTTGGATAGTTTGACAACAAACTTTGAAAAAAAGTAAATACTTAATTCGAAACTAGATACAATTCTTTTGTTTTGGACTTTTCATCAAGGACAGACTTGTTAAAATCCCAAAATGGCCGCCACAATGGCCGACTTTGCAACCTACTCACGATTTCGAGCGCACAAGTTTCTTAGTAAACAAAACCAGCGCACGTTTTCTTCTTATTTTAAGCTTATTATAAGAACTGAGCAAGAACAGACACTGCTGGCTTCTTGAGATTTGTGCGTTTGAAGTTCTGATGCACTGCTGAAGCGGGATTGATAGATGTTTGTCCTTAAATAACGGAGCAATATTCTCGACATCGGTTTTTATACACATGTAGAGGAAGGACCACAGCACATAAAATAAGTGGAACTCTGGGTCAAAAAGTTTAAGCCTTTTTGTTTGCGTATGCTGGTATCGAAGGCACCAAAATTTCAAATGCGTTTTACCATTATCACCAAACCGTTTTTCAGCATGTATACCATTTTTCATTGTTTTGAAGTAAAATAAAGACTTCACATATCTAGATTGGCAGCATCTAGATACACACACACACACCGGTCAGGCTAAGGCCGGGGTGGCCGTGTAGGTGGGAGCCTAGGATTTATTCCTAAGCGAACCATATACGCACGTCAGTGTGGATTACCACCTTTGGCACCGGAAGGTGACCGAGCACCGGGAAATACGATTTGCTCAAGCGGAGTACGCCTAGGCGTGGGGGGGGGGACCTGCAGTGGGCTCTGCTGGTCCTCTTCAGAAATCCCACACATCCGGAAGCAAGCTCTGTACAAGCGACTTGACACCGCTTCCAAAGTGTCACAGCCCAGCTAGGAGTGCCTCGGGCACATCAGGAACGATGCCAGTAAGTTCCTGATTACGGCATACTGGTCACGCTTAGTAATTGGTTTGAGATGGTACACGCTTAGGCAACTACGCACTAGTGAGCTGATGGTGACGGCATTCTATCCTCTTAGTAAGGTCGGGTGACACTGACTTGAAACGGCGGGTAGGCTAATGTCGACGCTGTCTTCCGCCCCGTAAAACCGTGGCATGGCCTTAGAGTACGTTCCCGACCTGTGCCCAGCTTAGGCAACTAACTGGGTGGAAGTAGGTTCAGTTGAAGTATCCTGATTAGCGCTGATCCGGCTCTGAGCCCAGTCCCCATAAGGGCCTGGGCCAACCCTCGGGTGGCCTCCCTGCTTGCATAGATAACCACCAGGATCCTTGGCGACTACCTCATTTACAGCGAGGGATAGCGGCTCTAAGGGGGGCCCAACAGCAATGAATACTAAGCAATTCAAAACAGTGACCGTGAGCGTTGAAGGTGAAGGGGAACTGAACCCGTTTGCGAGTGGTGGCTTGGCGAGATCGCCACCACGAGGGGCTGGTGCATCCACCAGCGACCCAAAAGCGGGGAGTTCAGGGAAAAGCGGTACAGTGCCTGAGGAAACCCAGATGACGGGTGCAGACCTCACGCGGGCGCTGAACCGCAACCGAAGCGGGTTGCCAAAGATGGTGGTAGTGGCCGAACAGCTAGACGAGCTGATCGGCTACGCGAGTGGTCGTCACAACATCAGTAAGGAACTGAAGCAGGGCCTTCTGAAGTTGCGAAAATCGCTAGCTCTGGCCAAGAAGGAGTTCGATCTCCTGGCAGAGGAGCGATGTGCTGCCGACGCGAGCAAGGAGGAACGGTCCACGCAGACGGACAGCTTCCTCTTTGCGGATAACGCGACGAAGCAGCACGAGACCATGCAGCTCGCCGGGGCAGTAGCGGAGCGGTCAAGCCGCCCTACGACCCAAGCTGCACGTACGAAGCCTGTCGGTAAGCCACGGCCCAAGCAACGACAGGCAGAGGCAGGAGAGGAACCAAAGAGGGAGGTAAAGGGTGCGGCCAGCGTGAGCAACCAGGCAGCCAAACCGGTTGCGAAACGCACACGTGGTAAGGCCAATCCCAAGAGAGGTGGTAGCCAACCAGACCAAGGGAAAGAGAACCCTTGGATCACGGTTGGAAATAGAAAAAAACCGAGAAATGGGAAAACAGCCCGCAAGCGCGGAAGGAGCGACGCGCTGGTCATCAAAGCCGAGGCGGATACATACGCCGAGGTGCTGAAGGCCATGCGGGGCGAAAACCGTCTCTCACCGCTGGGCGTGGATGTTAAAAGCATCCGACGCACCAGGACGGGAGAGATGATGGTAGTGCTGAAGAAGGATGCGGCCGAGAAAGGCGCATCCTACAAGGCACTAGCCCAAGAGGTACTCGGAGAAAAAGTACAGGTAAGGGCTCTAACTGCAGAGGCAACTCTCCAGTGTAAAAACCTGGACGAAATCGCCTGCGCAGAGGAGCTCGCAGCCGTACTTAAGCAGCAGTGCGATGTAGATGTACCAAGTGCATCGATCCACATGCGAAAGGGTCCGGCTGGTACGCAGATTTCCACGTTCAAACTCCCCGTAGGGGAGGCGAACAAGGCGGTAACAGTCGGCAGCGTCAAGTTAGCTTGGTCAGTGTGTCCGCTCAGCATACACGAGCCGCCGCTGGCGTGCTTCAAGTGCTTCGAGCAAGGACATAAGTCCTGGGCTTGCAAAGGCCCGGACCGGAGCAAACTCTGCAGAAGGTGCGGAGTAGAAGGCCACTTCGCCAGGGAGTGCAACTCGGCACCAAAAATCCTGATTTGCACGGCGAACAAGGACCACATGACGGGCGGGCCTAAATGTCCAGGCACGCGAGGAGGTCGAAGTGTTAGGCGATAATGCAGGTTACACAGTTAAACCTGAATCACTGTGAAGCTGCGCAGCAGCTGATGTGGCAGTCAGTCTCGGAGTCTAGTACAGACATCGCCCTGCTAGCTGACCCCTACTGCATCCCACCCGACAACGGGAACTGGGTAGCGGATAAGGCTAAGCTAGCAGCGATCTGTACAACCGGTCGTTTCCCGATCCAGGAAGTAATTTCTAGGTTGCACGAGGGCTTCGCAATAGCGAAGATAAATGGGGTGTATTACTGTAGTTGTTATGCCCCACCCAGGTGGCCGATAGACCAGTTCTCAGCAATGCTGGATGCGTTAACAAACGCGCTAGTAGGGTTGAGTCCCTTGGTCATCGGCGGAGACTTCAACGCCTGGGCGATTGAGTGGGGTAGCCGATCGACTAACGCGAGAGGCTGGACACTACTCGAAGCCATGGCTAGACTGAATGTAGAGGTCGCGAACGTAGGTGAAAAAATGACCTACAGTAGGAACGGTCGAGAGTCCATCATTGACGTGACCTTCTGGAGCCCGGGTTTAAGCCCTAGCTCAGATTGGAGGGTCGATGATGGGTACACGCACAGTGACCATCTAGCGGTACGATATAGGGTGGAACATGGTGGTAGGAGGACGCAGCCGAAGGTCATAGACAACCATCGAGGATGGCTGACTTCGCGCTTCGATAAGGCGTCATTCGTCGAAAGGTTGCGTATGGAGCCTAACATCGACGATCTGTCCAGTGATGATCTAGTCGGATCTCTAAGCCGTGCATGCGATGCCGCGATGCCTAGACGCGCGCTACCCAGGAATGGACGAAAACCGGTATACTGGTGGTGTCCTGAAATCGCAGAGCTCAGAGCGTCCTGCCTAAGAGCGAGGAGGAGGATGCAAAGAGCTCGTACCGATGAGGGTAGAGCGGAAAGAGGCGAGGTCTATAGGGCGGCTAAACTGGCACTGAGCAAAGAGATTAAGGCACGAAAACGAGCGTGTTTCGAAAATCTCTGCCAGGCAGCCAACACGACACCTTGGGGCGATGCCTACAGGGTAGTCATGGTCAAAACGAAAGGGGCGTCTGCGCCCCCGGAACGTTCACCCGTGATGCTACAGAGGATCGTGGAAACGCTGTTTCCACGCCACGATACAAGACCATGGGCTGCCATCCCCCCTGGCCGAATAGACCAGGGGGAGGTAGCCCCAGTGACGAACGATGAGCTCATCGTAATTGCGAAGTCGCTCAAGTTGAACAAGGCTCCGGGTCCGGACGGTATCCCAACGGTAGCCATCAAGTCGGCCATCGAGGCATGCCCTGATATGTTCAGAATGGCTATGCAGATGTGCCTGGATAGAGGCGAATTTCCGGAGAGGTGGAAAAGGCAAAGATTGGTTCTGTTGCCAAAGCACGGGAAGCCACCCGGCGACCCGTCGGCATACAGACCTATCTGCCTACTAGACACCTCCGGGAAACTGTTGGAACGAATCATCCTGTCGAGGCTACTGGTCTACACCGAGAAACCAGATGACTCTGGGCTCTCGGATAACCAGTTTGGCTTCCGTAAGGGTCGATCGACGGTGGACGCTATTAAGGCCGTAACTAAAGCGGCCGAGATAGCGTTCCAGAATAACCGTAGAGGAATTCGTTACTGCGCGGTAGTCACGTTGGATGTGAAGAATGCTTTCAATAGCGTCAGTTGGGCGGCTATTGAATGTGCCATTCAACACCTAGGTGTCCCGAATAGTTTACGCCGGATACTGGAGAGTTATTTCCAGAATAGGGTGCTACTCTATGACACAGATGAGGGCGAAAAGAGGTACAACATCACCGCGGGAGTACCACAAGGGTCAATCCTGGGTCCGGTACTATGGAACGCGGCGTACGATGGTGTATTGAGGCTCACACTTCCACCGGGCGTAAAGCTGGTCGGCTTCGCTGATGACATTACCCTCACGGTATGCGGCGAGTCGATAGAGGAAGTGGAACTGACAGCGGAGCATGCAATTGGCGTAATAGAGGACTGGATGAGGTCACGTCAGCTGGCACTCGCACACCACAAGACGGAAGTGGTGTTGGTGAACAACCGTCAGTCGGAACAACAGGCGGTGGTCACCACAGGCGGGTGTGAGATCAACTCCAAGCGCTCATTGAGGCAACTCGGAGTCATGATCGATGATAAGCTGAACTTTAGTAGTCACGTGGAATATGCTTGCAAGAGGGCGAGCATGGCGATTGCGGCATTATCGAAGATAATGTCAAATAGCTCGGCAATTGTCTCGAGTAAGCGTAGACTTCTCGCGACAGTAGCGGTCTCCATACTACGGTATGGTGCCGCTGCATGGTCGAGCGCGCTAGTGGCCAAGCGAAACGTAGAGAGGCTCGAAAGTACACACAGGTTGATGGCCCTTAGGGTCATCAGCGCATACCGTACGGTGTCAAAGGACGCGGTATGCGTGCTGGCGGGTATGATGCCCATAGCACTTGTGGTGTCAGAGGATGAGGAGTGCTTCGCGAGACGAGGCACAAGAGGCGCGAGACGGATTGCCAGAACATCGTCGATGTTGAAATGGCAGAGAGATTGGTCAAACTCCAACAAGGGTAGATGGACACACAGGCTCATACCGAGCGTGTCCAAGTGGACGAGCAGGCCCCATGGCGAGGTGAACTTTCACTTGACACAATTTCTGTCAGGCCATGGGTGCTTTAGGTGGTATCTGCACAGATTCGGACACGCTGGTTCTCCTTCATGTCCGGAGTGTGCAGATTGCGACGAGACCGCGGAGCATGTGCTCTTTGAAAAGTCCCAAAAAAATGACCACGTGGTTTATGGACAGCCCCTTAGCACGGTACATCTCTTCCATCGCTTCGCGATCTCGTTCTTTCTGCTGGCGCTTCTTCATCCGGAAGACTGAGTTCTGCCTGTTCCGCGCCTGTCTGTAACGTGCCTCATTCGCTCTCGTACGGTGTTGCAGCATTCTCGCCCATGCTGCATTCTTCTCGTTTTTTAACTGTTCACATTCGCCGTCGTACCAGTCGTTCCTGTGATTCGGAGTCGCAAAGCCTAGTGCTGTAGCCGAGGTACTACCTATGGCGGATCGGATGTCCCTCCAGCCATCTTCAAGTATAGCTGCGCCAAGCTGCTCTTCCGTTGGTAGGGCCACTGCTAACTGCTGCGCGTAGTCTTGAGCGACTTCTACGTTACGAAGTTGCTCGATGTTGAGCCGCGGCGTTCGACTTTGACGCGTGGTGATAACTGTCGAAAGTTTTGAGCGCATGCATACAGCGACTAAGTAGTGATCCGAATCTATATTTGCCCTGCGGTATGCGCGGACATTGGTTATATCCGAGAAGAATTTACCGTCGATTAGAACGTGGTCGATTTGGTTTTCTGTTTGATGGTCGGGTGATCTCCAGGTGGCTTTGTGGATATCTTCGCGGGGGAAGAAGGTGCTTCAGACTACCATACCACGGGAGGCTGCAAAGTTTACGCATCGCTGGCCGTTATCATTCGAGACGGCGTGCAGGCTGTTTTGCCCGATTACCGGTTTGTACATTATCTCCCTTCCTACCTGCGCGTTCATGTCGCCGACAACGATTTTCACGTCACGCGGCGAGCAACCATCGTATGTTTGCTCTAACTGCGCGTAGAACGCTTCTTTCTCGTCATCAGGTCTGCCTTCGTGTGGGCAGTGGACGTTGATGATGCTGTAGTTGAAGAAACGGCCCTTAACTGGCACGCTCACCTTGCGTTGATCGGCTGCCACCCGATCACATGTTGTCGCATCTTGCCCAACACTATAAATCCTGTTCCCAGTTCATTGGTGGTGCCACAGCTTTGGTAGAAGGTAGCCGCTCGATGCCCGCTTTTCCACACTTTCTGTCCAGTCCAACAAAGTTCCTGCAACGCCACGATGTCGAAGTTGCGGGGATGTAGTTCATCGTAAATTATCCTGTCACATCCTGCGAAACCTAGTGACTTGCAATTCCATGTTCCAAGTTTCCAATCGTATTCCTTATTTCGTCGCGTGGGTCTTTGCCGATTGTATCGAGTCGTATTTTCTCCTATGTTATTCGCAATGGGGATTTTTATGGGTGGCTTATTGGGCCTACGCCAACACTCCTGTCTCGCCGGAGGGCCATCGTTCCAGTTTTGTTTAACGTCCCAACCAACACTGGGACGACCACGCTGATGGAGCTACCTTGGATCTAGCTGGGCATGATGCAGCATTTCTTACTCAGCCGCTGGGTGCCAGAACAGACGCTGTTTGAGCCGCATCTCCTTGGCGAACTGACGCTCGAGACGTTCCTCCCTCAATCTAGCTGAAGTCTTTGTCATCGCTTGACCCGTGGAAGCATGAGGTAGGAACTTGTGAGGACCAGAGCTATGTTGGACGCTTTCCTTTTCGACTCACCGTTTTGCAGCCCTACCATACAGAAGAATGAGAATAAACTTAGCAATAAATAAATGAAAGCTTTAATCATGAAGTTTTCGTAAATGCCAATGTATGATGAATGGAGGTGAGTATAAATGAAGGCGATTTCATAAGCCTAATAAGCTCTGTAACAGATTGCAGAAGTATTGTATTAGACGATTGAGGTTGTACTAAAATCCGAAAAGTATTACTTTACGGTGTTGTGGTGGGTATTGTTGACAAAGCTTTAATTCACCAATGGTTAGATTAGTTGTCTGTTAGGCAAACCCAAAGTTTACAATTTTGGACAGTTCAAAATTAGAAAAATGAATCAAATCAATGTGAGGCTACGAAAATATGTAAAATTTATTTAATGTTAGAAAATTCATATTTGCAACAAATATCTGAAAAGCTTCGGGCCCATATAGCCGAGGCGAAAAAGCACGGGTATTCAGCATGACCATGCTGAGGGTGACGGGTTCGATTCCCGGTCGGTCCAGGATCTTTTCGTAAAGGAAATTTCCTTGATTTCCTTGGGCATAGCGTATCTTCGTGCCTGCCACACGATGTACGCATGCAAAATGGTCATTGGCAGAGGAAGCTCTCAGTTAATAACTGTGGAAGTGCTCATAGAACACTAAGCTGAGAAGCAGGCTTTGTCCCAGTGAGGACGTTACGCCAAGAAGAGAGAGAGAGATCTGAAAAGCTTTGGAGACCTCGGCCGGAATCTCCGATAGAGTAAATCACTGATTGTTGCACGGCTAAAAAGTCGCCATTTTTGCACTCCTTATAAGAAAAGCATGAAGTGTGCAACAATAGTCGATTTTCTCATATGTACAGTTGTTAAGTTAAATTAGCGTACGCACTCAACTGAGCTCGGTTAATTTCCATTATTTTACCGAGATCCGCACAGTTGAGTGGTCGGGTAGCGAAATTCATCAATAACCTCAGCATTCCGGGTTGGTCCAAGCGTTGGTGTTGGTTTTCTAGTGGGGACGTTACGCCAAGCCAAAAAAAAAGATCAACCGACTTGGCCCATCTCATGAAACCTTCAAACTAACATATTTCCTTTGAATTTGTGTCGTCTAATAAATGATGTTTTGCAGAGGCGTCTCGTGACCCGTAAAGCTGACTGTGCACTTGAAAAGTTTTCACATGGGACTGTAGTATGAATGGAAAACAGCAGGAACCTAAACTCCGCTAGACAAGCGAATCTATCGAAGATATCGTCGAGGAAACTGCCTTGTTGTTTCAACTGATGAAACAGAGGGTTTTCTACCGCCATCAGTTTAAGCCTCTTTAGTCTTTGCTCGCTCATTGTAACTGAAGATAGGTTCTTATTCTTTTGAGATGGAAAAGCTCCTTCCAACGGCATTAGTTTTAGACGTAAGTGTTATTATCAGAGGAATAAGCAGATACGTTTCTGAGAAGACGTCTTCCAAATTGTTCTTAGTAAGCACCTTTATCTCTGCGACTTTTTTCGTGTAAAACATCCTCAGCTCAATAGTCAGCTGGACTTTATCGAAATTTGGGAAGCTTGAGTAGACATTGTCCACCAATTGTTAAGGGATTTTTTCGGAATAACTTTTGAACTTCGAAGAATCCACTCAGAAGTGGATAACTGACACTGAAGAAGTGAAACACCCATTGCACAATTATGGGTCACTCTGTAACTATTACTAGTCAGTCTGTTCTCTATGCTATTCAAATAGAATTTCAATCAAATTGACCCATGTGAGTAACCCATGATTATGCTATGACTGTAGTCGAAACATGCGTATCTGTTTAAGGGCTCCAAGGGTAAGCATTAGAGAGCGGAATTAAAAGTACAAATCTGAGTACACTCAATCGAAGAGGGTATTCTACTTAGATGATTCGAGATGCGGTACAAGCTTTTCCTCAATCGACCGCCTGGCAAACGAATTGCGGGAGTAGATTGTCTACGATATCGCGCTCCATTTTCCTTCGAATGTTGCTAGAAAATGAAACCTTACGCGACGTGCAACTTGTAGGGAATGAAAATGCCACCCATTCAGGTCCACCCAAAGGCATGCACGCATGCCAAAAGAGTGAATGGGCGGCCTCCGTTGAATGGTACAAGTTCTCTCGCTTTGCTCTTTCGCCTCGCTCTCTTGCTGAAGCATGCATTAGCTCAAATGCGACGTTGCCAAACTTAGCAGCTTCCCCGCGAGCGCAAGCTTGGTGTAAGCAAACAAACTTTCCTTTCCTCCGCCACCGCCGAGGCCCACGTCCATTCGCCTTGACGGAGGCTCTCTGAGAGAATTGCGCTTGCGTGAAAACAATTTTTTTTAACATGGGAAAGGATAAGAGCTGCATTTTCAAATGCTTCTAATTCTTTATAGAAATTTTTTCAAGCAAAACGTTCTTAATGTTATCGAATGAGATTTTGATACGCTATATTATAGACATAACATTGTGATTTAAAAACTTTTGTCTAAAACCAGTTATAATGTAGCTAATTGAAAGTATATTGCAAAACATTAACACTTTTTTCAATCTGAAGTCCCTAAAATGTTTTAAAAGCATTTGAAAATGCAGCTCCTATCCTTTCCCATGTTAAAAAAAAATGATTTCACGCACAGCGCAATTCTCTCAGAGAGCCTCCGTCAAGGCGATGGAAGAAGTGCACAAAAATTTTACTAATACATTGCCAAAGCAGCACAGAGCAGTCGAACACAAGTAAACACAGTTCTTGCATGCATATACAGCGCTCCCGTGTACTTCTGGAAGTGAACTGAGGCGAGAGATTTTTGGCGATGCTGTCACATGGATGTTTCGCATGCTTCGGCGGGGAGCATTCCGGCTGCGGCAGGGTGGTGGCATAGTGAGATTAATGGAAAATTTACTTGATTCCTATTGGATACGCACTAGTATTTCATAGTGGTTTGTTCACTTGAAGTTGTGAACATCAAAAGGATCGAATGAGTAGTTTATATCGTTTGTAGCAAAATGTTGGCATTATAATGATTTATTTTAGTTTTTATCAACTGTGTAGTGAACGCAGTGGACCTATGGACGAGACGCCACTGATGTTTTGTTATTTGAAGTTGTTTTCTTCTAAATAACATAATATCCATGAAAATTGAGTTTCGTAAACATAATCATATCATGACAACAAAATACGGACTATAATTGGAAACTCGGTACCTGAAACGTGAGGACCTTAAATGAACCTGGATGAATAAACAGTTTGGCTCGTGAATTGCAGAATGTCGGTATGTGCGTGGTTGAAAGTGCGGAGTCTGATGATCGTAAATTCAGGACGGTGTATCCCGTCGCCAAAACTGGAGGACGGTAAATGGCAGCGTCGTATGATCCAGTGCTGTCATCGTGGTTACTCCAGGTTACTCACTGAGTAATCAGCTCTTTAGATTTAAAAAAAAATATTTTGAGCGCCCTCGAAAATATAATAACCTATGTATTTTTTACGCTTACATACATGTAAGAAAATAGCCTAATTAAGAATAGTTTTCGCCCTACTTGATATAATAAAATCGCCCAGGTGTTTTTTTTTTTCAATAGTTTTGCGCTCTTCAATATACAAAAAAGGCGGTATGGGGGGCATTTTCGTATTTTCAGTAAAAGGCGCCTAGTATATGAAGCTTAGGTAATGAGAGGGGATTAACTCAAAAAAACCCTCCCTTGGACACGAGCTTGGCGCTCTCATATGTGTGAAAAAAAGCTGCAATCTAATTGTTTTTCTCCCATACTTGTATGAAAAATATTTATTGCGGTATTAGATTTTTTTACGCTTTGACAAAAAATTCAACTCCCAGTATAAGCTCCCTCGAGAATATAAAAAGAACAATCTATGTTTTTTTCTTAACTTTTGTGCTCCCATACATGTTATATAATAACTTCTCAGTGAATTAGGAATTGTTTCCACCTACTGAATATAAGAAAATTGCTGATGCGTTGCTGATTTTTTTTTTCGATATTTTTGCGCCCTTCAAGTCCATGCACAGAATAGGCGGCATTTTCGTAAAGATTTTTCTGAAAGTAAAAGGCGGAGGGACGCCTACTATATGGAACTTGAGTAATGGGAAGGATTTAACCCTGAAAACCTTTTCCTTAGGGTACGAGCTGGGCGCCCTGAAATAGGAGAACTTATGTATTTTCGACAGTTTTGTTTTCTTCGGCATGGACAGTTTTTGAAGCATGTTGAATTCAAAATTTGCCTCAAATCATTCGCTAAGATAGAACACATCATGACGAAGAGAACAAATCTGTCGATAATACTCAAAGTAGGGGAGACTGGGTAGACTTGATCCCTTTTTCTTAATTTACCTGTAACTTTAAGGAAAACACAAAACTAGATCCGGTTTTCGTACAGAATGGCAGGTTAACATCTATTGCAAGTTTATACACAACAGAAGGCCTTTACATTATTGTTAAAATTCCCAAAACTGTGTTTTTATGTAGGCATGTCATATGATGTATTTTTCAAAAATGGGTGACACTTGATCCCCCTTTGAGCACATGGTTTATTAAAAAGGAAAATAACTCCAGAGGCTTCCTATTCATTTTATTTTCAAGTTTTCTTGTATTTTCGATGAATATTGAATATGGTGTATTTGAAATTGTAAGATTTCCTTTAATTTTAAAGGATATGCCGTATTTTCAAAATGGGGAGACTTCATCCCCCTTTTCATGCTTTGTACTAAAATGATAATTATTTGACACATTTTATCGTCGAATATACTAGAATTCCAAGTCAATAGAGGCTTCCGAATATAATTTTATTTTTCACATATACACGGACAGAAATGTTGTCAGGTTGATATATCTTTTTCTATAGTTCTACCATGCTTCAAATATATTATTGATGTAATTGCTTTAAATGGTTGTTTCACAATAATTTGATGTTTGCACCAGGCATATATTTGGTTTGAATCCACCTCTCTGAAGATCAACCATCTAAAGCTTAAGCCAAGAATATATGTCATTACTTGAACAATTTTGGCTGATGTCTACTCAGTCACAAAGAAGTTGATAAATTTGTTCATCATGGCAGCTTCAGTTCTAAGAGGCGACTTCAATTCTATCGAGTTCATTCGAAATCTATGGGTATGTATAAAACTAAAGTTATACTTCTATGATCGTATTTCAATGAATTTCGTTTTCAGCCAACGTGAATGACATTTAATGACTTAAAATTGAGCGCGAAGAACTGCCTCTAGCACGTCAAGAAAACACAGGCATTGCAGTGGAAAACGAATTGCCTCGGACTTTGATGAGTATCACAGGCCAATAGAGCTCTATCCGTAATAGGTACTATAGAAACGATAAATTTATCCTCGTGTTTATCCTAAACATAAGACTTTAAATGATTTTCAAAATAAAAAAAAACATAATTTGAACGATGCTCAGTGTATATTTAAACTAACCATCCGATATAGTTAGTTCAACCCTCAAGTTGAGGGTCAGTTCAAACATAAACATGCTTGAATTCACCATGAAAATATTTGAGCTGTCAAACCGTCAAACATAAATATTGTTGATGTAAACATAATATGGTTGAATAAACCATATTTCTTGCTCACATCAATGCTTTAATTCTGGTTAATTCAAGCTTCCATTATTGTTCGATCTATTGTTTTATGCGTGATACAATCTCAAAATAGCATTATATAAAAGTCAATGCACAAATATGCTTGTTTAGGACCGTAATATGATTGATATGACTTTATGTTTTTCTACGTGTAGGGGATTCTAAAGGAATCTCTGGATGAACTCTTGCAGGAATCTTCAAAGGAATAAAAAAAATTGAGGAAGCACAACATTTAAAAAAGTAACACAGGTAATTTCGTGAAAAATCATATGAGAAATCATAATTTCTCCATAGATTCATTAAAACACTTATTCTAAGATATTTCCAAGGAACTTCTACGGCAAATTATTAAATGATTTCTACTGGACTATTCCTGCTTATTCCACTATATTGTTCCAGGAATTCTACTAAGGAATTTTGCGAAAAGTTTCACCAGAAGATTCTGAAGAAATTCATCCTTCTCTAGGCTTTATCCCCCAGAGATTCATTCAAAAGTACTTCCTAAAATTTATACGGGAATTTTACTGAAGATTTCGTCACTACCAACAATCCTTACAATCAAATGTGAAGTTCCGCTGAAGTGTACTCATACGTTCATGTAATGAAAGGTTCAAGCTGACACTTCTGTGTGGAGAGTCCGCCTTTCGATCACGGCACTCCTCAAGGATTCTTTAAGAAATTCTAGCTGGGATTGCTTCTGAAATTCCTTGGAGGAGATATTTTTATCTCCAGAGAACGCTTCAGAAGTTTAGGGATTTCCTAAGAAATTTCATATAACCATTTCCTAAAGGAGTCTTTCAGAAATTCTTCCAAACATTTCAGGTAGGATTGCTTCGGAAATTCTATCAAGGGTTTCACCAAGAATTGTTTGAAAAAAAAAATCCTTCAGTGATTTCTGCAGAAATTCCTAGAAGATTTTTTTCCGAAATTACTTTTTCGGTTCCATCAGAAGCACCCCCGAATGTCTTTAGATGAGATCCCTGCAGAATCTGTTCAGATATCCCTAAAGGGATTTTTTAGAAGTTCTTCCAGAAATTGCACAAAAATGACTGAAGAACTCTTTAAGAAATCCCTGAAGGAGTTTCTAAGAAATTCCTAAAGGATTGTCTCAAGACATCCGTAAAAAAACTCTTGGAGATACCTTTGTCATTGAAAAAATATTTTTGAAAGGAATCTTTGAAATAATACCTGAAAGAATTGGAGAACCTGAGTAATATTTTAAATTTTATTCTGCTCTACAATAAATTTTCGTAACACTTTTTTTTACTTCCAATGAAATCAAAACCTCTTGGTCACCTCTTTATGAGCATCTTCCGACTAAATGGACCATTCTCGAAGAGGACTAATAAAACTGTGTTGACCATAAAATTTCCATTTTGAGGAGTTTTGGTAGCTCTTGAATTAAGGGTTTATGGGTAGCTTTATGAATGCTATACAGGGAATAGACAAAATGATCGGGACAGGTAAAACTTTCACTTTTAAAAAAATGTTAAACTAACTATAACTTTTCGAAAAGTGCATCAAAAATTCTCAAATTTTCACTGTAAGTTGACCAACTAGTTGTGTATTAGTGGTCAAAATTTGAAAACGTTCGGGCTATCCTGCACGAAGTTATGAAGATTCTAGAAAAAGGTAGAATCATTCGATATCCAACTTTGAGCTGTCATATCTCCGAATTCAATGAACCGAATGCTATGAAATTTTGAGCACTTATGGCTTATATAATGAGCTCTAAAAAACGATTGACTTATCAAGAGAAAAAGTTAAAGCGATTTCCTTTATTTTATGATTTTTTGGCAAATTGGTCTATTTTTAATATTCATCCCAATACTTTTTCAATTTATTACCGGTAATGTAGTTACTTCCCTTCAAACATATTTATATTCAAGTCAATTAGAGAAATTTTGGATAATTTGGTGTTTTATTATAAAAATAATCTAATCGTTATAATTTTCTTCCGTGATAATAATTTTAAGTTTCGTCAAACGTTTTTTATAACTTATTATATAAGTCAGAAATGCTCAAAATTTCATTGCATCCGGAGATATAACAGCTCAAAGTTGGCTATCGGATAATTCTACCTTTATCTAGAATATTTATAACATCGTACAGAATAGTCCGATCTTTTCCAAATTTTGGCCACTGATACACAACTAGTTGATCAACTTAAAGTAAAAATTTGTGGACATTTGATGCACTTTTCTAAATTCCACGAAAAATGCTTAGGAATTGGTCATGAAGAAATTTGTGAATGAAATGTAAAAAAAAATCTTAGAATTAAAAAAAAAAATAAAAAAAAAATTAAGCGAATCCTTAAAGGAAGTCTTTAAGAAACTCTTGGATGAATACCTGGAGGAACTATTATGAAAACCCTTGGAGGAACTTCCAGAAGAATCTCTTGCTAATTTTCTAGTGGAATTGCAAAATACATTGAATAAATGGAGTAATGCCTGAAGGAACTACTACAAAAAAAATTGAGACATAATTTCTGAAGAAGTTCCTGAAACAAATTCTGAATTTCTAAAATAAATCACTAGAGAATTTTCTGGAAGAATATCCAAATCTTTGTGAAAATAAAATCTCCTGAAATTGCATCTTTCAAAGAAACGATTGGAGAAAATCCTAGTAGAAACTCTTGAGAAATGCGTGAAAACATTTTCCCCAAATTCCAAAGAAAACTCCTGGAAGAAATTTTAACAATATTTTTGAAGGAATTGCTTCAGAAATGATTGAAGTAATACATGAAAAAATCATTCACGTACTTATGTAGCAATGCTTGAATGAATCTCCAATTAAATCCCTTAAGGAAACCCAGGCGAAGATAGATGCAGGGGATCCATTTCAAAGGAAACTTAGAAGAATATTCTAAGAAATTCTTGTTAAAGTCATTCTCAGATACCCTGTAACAATCATCTTTCTGTAAATATTACAGAAACTGTTAGAAAAGTACTAAAAAAATCTTCAAAGGAATTAACCTCGCTACAAGTAATCTGCAGAATTTTCTAGAATATTGCAAATCTCACGAAGGAAAATCAAGTAAGAATACCCTTATCGCGATGATTACAGAAACAAATCGTAAAATAATAATACAGGAAGGGTTTTCCCGATTTGGGGTGCTACGAATACAGTAAAGGGCGAACACGATGAAATTGCCACACAGAAAATCTATATATATATAAAAATGAGTTTGAAGTCCCTTTGAGGCAACAAAACTCACGAACGGCTGAACCTATCAGGATGACTCTTGCATGGTTAAATTCGTATTCATGGTGGCTGTGTTTATATGTAAAAAAAGTTAGGAAAATCAACTAGAAAAGTAACAAAACTGATAAAGAACTGAAATTCCATGAGCTGGGAAGGAAATCAATACGACCGAAATAAAATCAATCTAGAGTGCGGTGCTATTTTGAGCTCAACAGTTGTCAAGCCACCACAAGACGGCAAAACAAAGTTTGCCGGGACAGCTAGTATTGTATAACTTTTGATTGCGTTCGTCAAAATATCTAATTTTTTGACCATGAATAGTATATTATGTGTAGCTAATACCATAAAATTTTCATTAAAATCGGTTGAGTATTGGCGCATATCGACAATATGATATCATAAAATGAGATTTTAGAAAACTTGTACACCCATTTCAAAAAATTACTTAGGCTATAACTTTTTTGTTACCTCATCAACACGTTTGAAAATTTCACTCGATATTCATAACATAGTATCAATTAAGTGGTAAAAATTTGACCAAAATCGGTTCAGTACTTTTTCTAGTAAATATCCAAAACTCAAATTGCTTCAAGGTAAATTTTAGGTACTTTTTGACCATTTTCAGTTCCGCGTGCACTATTTTGACTGTAGAACTGGTAACACTGTCCCGATTTTTATAAAGCTTTGACAGTGTAAAATTGTTGTGTTAAACTGTTTACAGTGAAAATTTCAGCCATTTTTGTTGAGTACTTTCAAAGTAAGAGCAGTTTGAATTTCACTATACCAAAAACCACATCTGCTTATTGTGACATAGTGCGACATATATGGCTATAACTTTTTAACGGTATGATCAAATTGAATGAAATTTTGACAAACTACTTCTACATACATACTTTACGCACAAAAAATTTTTCATTGAAATCGGTTCAGTATTTTTGGCGCCAGCGTTGAAACGGCAAAAAAGTGATATTTTCCAAAATGTTTGTTTGTACAAGATTCTCAAGTGGCAATTTCCTTGTTTCAACGATATCTCCCCCATTACTCAACCGATTTTAATGAAAATTTTATGATATTAGCTACACATAATATACTATTCATGGTAAAAAATGAGCTATTTTGGCGGACGCAATCAAAAGTTATACAATATTTTCTGTGTGGCAATTTCATCGTGTTCGCCCTTTACCAAGCTTCCCGACCAGAAGCTCCTAACAAGATTATAACAAAATTATTACAACCGTTGTTAGAAATAACACAATTTCATATAATTTTGTTGTAAGGGTTCGTAAGGGTTCGTATAATAACCATAACAAAATTGTAACAAAATTTGTTATTATTTTAAAAACAAAATTATAACAAAACTTGTATTATTTATTTAATCAGATATATAACAGCATTTGTTACACTGTGCATATTAAAATAATTGCCTATAACAAAATTTCGTAACACATTTATTGTTGTATTTGCAACATTTTTGTAACAAAATAATTTCAAAATTAGTTGGGTTTTTTGTACTGACGCGAAATAGTTTGATCATTTTTGTAATATTGACCACTCGAGCCAAAAGCCATAAAACAAAACTTATAGCATTTATTTAGAACGCAACGCTAAAATCGTCATGTTTTAACACCCCCTCCTCTTCCGTTACGCTTTTTTGTATGAAAGTCCTAAAATTTTTGTATGGACCGTAGCGCTCGATTGCACTTTCCCCTATCACTTGAGCGACGCGTAATTTGGGGACGGCGTCATATTTGTTTAAAAAAAATGCAACACAACTTGTTATCATTTAATTATAATCTGCCAAATTCTTCCCAAACCAGCAGTGCTTTGAAGCTACTATCGTTATGCGATATCATTACAGCTGGAAGTGTATTAAAAAAAACTGTTGGAATATCACCATGGCTTGTCGGATGTAAACATTATTATCGATTCAAACTGTAATCTGTAATCAAATACTTTATAGCTATCTTTTTATATTTTTTGGGGTTCTTTTATTGCACTCTAATCCAAAACCGGAATAGTTGACGGATGATGTGCCAATCGAATAAGAATCCTCACCAATAAAACAGCTGCTTTCATAGAGTACGTTTTGGTACTGTTATAGCGCTTTGTAGCGTTTTAAAGAACATTATTTCTGCTGGAAGCTGTGGCGAAGAACCTGTTGACGCAACAGCACAGTATTTTCTAGATGATGTTGGGTTAGTTTTGTGGCACAATTGTAATGTCTTGTCTGATGTGAAACAAAACAAGTACATTGACAAACTTCCCCTTCGTCAGATCATTAGGTTTTCTTCCTTCTCTGTTTTGCAATCTTACGCGATAGATAGTCGGGTAAACAACGTGAAAAACGATAACTGCAACATGTTTACGTTTCACTTAGCGAACACAAATTCGATAAATGGAACACCTGACAGTATCAACAAACCATCAACTAACGTTAAATAAACGTGAACTTCATCCGTTCATTTGGGCAAACATGGCGCACCATTTTGACATTTTTGGCGGTGCGATAACTGTAAATTTGTTGCACTTACCGGACTTGCAGTTCAAAAGCATTGCATTGTAACCGCTTGCACTGACCGAACGTCTACTGTAATAACCTTTCTGAAAGTAACCGTTTCCGAGATATTCGGAATTTAACTTCATGAGTCTCTCAATATGTTAGAAAATGCGCTATTTTCATAAGTTATTCGATGCTCCATCAACAACATTATGTTATTTCCAACACATCCCAATATATCCCAAAAACAATCACTCACTTGATTGGAAGAACGGTTTGAAAGTTATGGGAAGATTGTGAACTTTATTTCGCAGAAACAAATGAAGTTTCTAACGTTAAATGATGATAATGGGTTGTTTTTTATCGATAAACTCTAAGTATGAACAAAGAAATACAATTTTGGAAAAAGTAAATTCTCAGTTCGTTTATTGTTTTAAACAAGCGTCATATCTGCGTGGGCATCCGTATCAACCAGATTTGGATTTCCTTTATAGTGCTTAATCTGACGATAGCGATCGCCATCGATTTGATACAAATCGATATCGATCGATATCGAAAATCTCTCATTGGTTGACCGGGATGTTTCAGGCATTTTTGGCCGATAAAACCCTCAAGACGAAGAGAACAAACCTGACGATAATACCCAAAGTCTTCTTAAACGGCGGATATTGCATGTGCTGCAATTTGCGACCGGACGAACAATGTTTACATTACATGGAACTACGGTTTGTATGCCTTCCAATACTTTTGAGTTGAATTTTACACAAATGACGTATCTTCACACGCGAAAACATTAGATCACAATAAATACCAAAACAGTACTGCTGTTCTATTTTCGCCAGAAAGTATACCAAGTAGTGAATGTTATTGAACATGGACAAAGCAAAAGTGGAACTAAATTTTTATAACATGGAATTTGTTTATTCTGCTATTTTGTTTAGACCTTAGGGAGCGTCACGCTAAAATTGGAAATTTTCAACCCTCCCTGCCTTCTCCAAACGTGACGATAAACTTGATGACTCCTTATATGCTAGATTCCATTTCATTGCCTAAAATTAAAAAAAAATGTGGAATATGTATAACTAAATTATATCTACAGCTGTACCCTATTACAGAATTCATCAAACGTGACATCGTGGCGGTCGTGGCTGAGGTACCAACCACCAAGGGAAAGACGGAGGTCGTCGTGGCTTCAGCGTATTTTCCTGGTGATGTTCCTGCGGTACCTCCTCCTGAGCTGTCATCACTCATTCAATACTGCCGTGATGTCAAAAAGTCTTTCATCATCGGCTGTGATGCCAACGCTCATCACACGGTGTGGGGAAGCACCGACATCAACGGTCGAGGTGAGTGTCTATTAGAATTCCTATCTTCTAATAGTATAGATATATGTAACAAAGGCAATAAACCAACATTTTCAAATGCCATCAGAGAAGAGGTTTTAGATTTGACTTTGTGCAACTCTGCAATTTCTGAGAAAATTCGGAATTGGCATGTCTCAGATGAAACTTCATTATCAGACCACAAACATATAGTTTTTGAGTGGGGTGGAGGCGACTTACCACCAACAGCATATAGAGACCCCAAAAAAACGAACTGGGGTCATTATGCTGAACACTTGAATTCTGACACTTTAACAAATGATACTAGTATCAAGACAATACAACAACTTGAATCATTTTCACTAGAGGTAAGCAAGGTGATTCTAAATGCATATAACAGTAGCTGTCCCATCAGGCAATCTTCTTCTAGTAGAGACGTGCCTTGGTGGAACTCGAAATTGGAACGCCTCAGGAAAACATCTCGAAAAATGTTTAATAAGGCAAAACGTACCTCAAATTGGGCTCAATATAGGAAAGCTCTTACCGAATACAACAATGAAATAAGAAAATCAAAGAGAAGGTCTTGGATTCAAATGTGCGAGAGTATAGATAATACTCCAACTGTTGCTAGATTACAGAAAACTCTTGCTAAAAACCATTCATCTGAACTTGGCAACCTTAAGCGTCAAGATGGGATGTTTACCAAAACTAATAATGAGACACTAGATCTGATGATGGAAACTCATTTTCCAGGCTCGGATTTATGTGGGGATACTCAGAGTACTGGTGTACAAAGTTGTACTATGCAGATCACATCGGAGGCCTGTAGTACAGAGAATCATACACCAGACATAGCTGATGAAATCTTCACATTTTCGAGAGTGGCAAATGCAGTGAGATCTTTCCAGCCTTACAAATCTGCAGGTGTGGACGGAATATTTCCAGCACTGCTTCAAAATGGAGAAGTGGTTCTGATTCCGTCCCTTATGAAGATTTTTAAGGCAAGCTTGAGATTGAACTATATTCCATCGAATTGGAGGTTGGTAAGAGTTATTTTCATACCTAAACCTGGTAAACGAGATAAAACGAATCCAAAATCTTTTAGGCCTATCAGTCTGTCATCAGTACTGCTGAAAACCATGGAAAAGGTTTTGAAGGAATACGTTAAATCAACTTACATGCAGGCATATTCATTGTCTAAATATCAGTACGCTTATCAATCTGGTAAGTCAACCGTCACAGCGCTTCATACGCTGGTAAAGAAAGTCGAAAGATCTCTTTCAGTGAGGGAAATTGCGCTCTGTTCTTTCTTGGACATTGAAGGGGATTTTGACAATACGTCCTATTCTTCAATGGCTATTGCCATGAAGAAACGAAATTTCAACACTTTCATTATTGACTGGATTCATTCTATGCTTGCAAAAAGAGAAATCACTTCAGAGCTAGGTGGTTCGTCTGTAACCGTAAAAGCTACGAAAGGATGTCCGCAAGGAGGAGTACTCTCTCCACTTTTGTGGTCTTTGGTTGCAGACGATCTTCTCAGGAGCTTAGAAGCTAAAGGTTTCGAGGTTGTAGGCTTTGCGGATGATATAGTCATTTTGGTAAGAGGGAAGTTTGACCACATAGTTTCAGAAAGAATGCAGCAGGCCCTAAAGCATACGCAATCTTGGTGTACAAATGAGGGTCTAAGCATCAACCCGTCAAAAATCGTAATACAGGTATGTTCCGTTTTTATCAACACGGTCCGCGATTTTCAGTTGACAAAAACGGAATAATTTTCTTTGACAAAATATTTTGCAACATTTTTATACAAATTGGACGATTTCCTGTAGAACACATTCCAAAAGTAAAAATATGCAGTTTATAATGAAATTTAATTGTTTTTGATGTCTTTTAGCATCTTGGTTGCACAATTCAAATTACAGTTTTCTGACTGTGATGTCGACAAGAGGTTTTCACCACCATCTTAACAGATTCCTTTGAAAGATTCAACTAGGATACTACTTGAAAATTCATGGGCTACAACTCCTAGCGGTGAGTCTACGCCGAATGAAGCATTCGCCTCCACTAGTCTCGGCCCTGGGCCAATCGCTTCCAGTCACCCTCAACGTTTAGAGCCCTTAGGTTCTCCTCAACTGCAAAAAGCCACCGTGTGCGCGGCCTACCACGAAGCCGACGGCCCCTACCTGGTTCTCTGCTGAATATGGTTATAGCTTGTCGTTCCTTCGGCATACGAGCTACGTGCTCAGCCCACCGCAGCCTGTCGTGTTTTATTCGCTTCACTAGGATACTTTTAGAAAATCTTCAGGAAATTTTCTAAGCAAACACTTGTATTTTCTCCAAAATATTGGATTCTCCAAGAAGTTTCTCCAGAATTCTTGTAGGTTACCTTGTACCATGCTGCTTGTTTATCTTTTGGAATTCGATAAGGGTTGTCCGTAAATGACGTAGCATATTTTAGACGATTCTTGACACCCGTTCCCCTCGTAGCCTATTTTCCCATACCTAAAACATGGTTCGTAGCATAAGCAGAGGCTCCCCCCTCTCTCCTAAAATGCTACGTCATTTATGGACGGCCCCTAAACATTTTTAGAGAAAAGAGGTTCTGCCTCTTATGATTTCTTCAGAAATTTCTTCTCGGATCAACCTAGATGTCTCTTTTTAAATTTCTCCTGGAGTTTCTTTGGGAATCCCTTCAAATATTCCACCAGGAATTGGAATTTATTAACCATACCTATGCATTATGTTGGGAACAGCTCGCTGACGTTGTGTACGATTTGGGTCTGGAATGGCCCTAATGCATAAGGTGGGCTAAGAAAATCATTCTGGGATTTGACCTAGGTCCTAGTTCATCAATTCATCCAAGAGTTGCTTTGGAAATTCATCAAGATTTTACTTTTGAAAGATAGGAGTTTCTCCGTTTCTTCAAAATTTCCTACGGGAATTCTTCCAAGACTGCTTTCTGAAATCCTTCCAGGTTTTTTCCCTGATATTTCTCCAGGGGTTTCATCAGAAGTTCTATCTTGGATTCTTTAAAGGTTTTTTTTATGATATTTTTTGACTTTGTTTTGGTATTTATGCGCAGTAGAAACATTCACGCCTACTGGAACATTCAGAGATTTTCCAATACGATTCTATTTTTCATCTTTGTTATTTCCTCATGATTACTACATAAACCAGCCTTGGGCTGAAAAGCTCGTTAATAAAAATAATATTGCAAAAATAATTATCCCCGATTTCTTACTGCGTTTTCTGGGAATCTCCCAGATGTTTAGTCTAGTAATCTTCCAGGAGTTCTTACCTAAAATCCCTCAGAAGTTTCTTCAGGGATGATGTTCTGTATAGAAATCTCCGGGGAGTTATTCCTGAGAATCCTCCAGAAGTTCCTTGTGGGAATCCTTGAGAAATTCCTTCTAGGAATCCTGTATAAATTCTTTCAAGAAATCATCCAATTGTTCCTAGAGGGATACTTTCAGAATTAAAGGGATTTCTGTAGGATTTTTTGGGAATCTTTTATTTCTTCTTGGAATCCTTCAGGAGTTGCTGGAGAAATCGTTTCCAAGATCCTACATAGACTCCTGCTTCTTTGAGAAACTTATTTCTGAAAGATTTAACTCCTACTTAACCTAAAGGAGCTTCTGAATTATTTCCTGACGATTTCTCAGAAGAAATCCATTAAGGAATCTGGAGGAATACAAGAATCGCTAGTAGGAATTACTGAAGAAAATCAAAATTGCATTTTTGGAGCAAGCGAAAGATGAAATCTCGGATAAAATTCTATAGTAATGCCCTGTTAGGCTAGTAAATATAGCTGTTTTTTATCTGGAAAATTTGGACAGGGTATCAAGGATGACAAGAGAGATCTCTGGTAGAAGTTTGAGCCCCGTCGGAAAGAAATAGCGACCAGGAGAGAAGAATTCATCACATCGCATAATTTCAAGAAAACATTGATTGATTGATTTGTCTTCATTTAAGAGACTTCCAGCCCTTGGCTGGTTCGTCCCTCAAGAAAACGTGCACAAAATCACGTGAAATTTATTTCACTTAAAAAAAGTCCTGTAAAAAAGATTGTAGCACAGACAAACAGACGTAACTCTCAGAAGAAATTTATCAAAAAAATTGCCCGTTGTCTTTTTAATGCGCACACTGCCACCTGTTGGTAGAACCGCGCGCGACACTGTCGGCCATGATGGATTTCGATTTGACGTTTTGCTGACACGCACACTATTACACAAATTGCCTGTAATTTTCGTTTGCATCATTCAGCGACGTGTACACTGGCAAACGTCAAAGCGATCGAACACTAGCGCATCTGGTGGAACGATCGCGCAAATCGAATGAAATTTGAATTGATCGTTAAATGCATGTGCCTAGCCGCTTTGAAGAGTGTTACGTCTGTTTGTCTGTGATTGTAGTGTAAATATTCAGGCAAGGACAGGCAAAGAAAGCCCTAAACTGTTTAAGTTCTCGAAGGACACTTGAAGTAGCAGTCCAGTTCCAGTTCCAGAAGAAGAGAAGAAGAATAATAAGATGAAGAATAAAGGAGAAGAAAGATCTTCAGAAGGAAGCTTAAATTGGTTTAATTTTTCTCAATTTCAAATAAGAAGTAAAATTATGCTTGAGAGAAAGCATGAGTTATCATTATTTATAGCTGATTTTGAAATGTGTTGAAAGCTACTGTGGCGTATACGTCTTCTATGTCATTATTGGTAGTTGTTTCAATTTCATTCATCGGTGCATTGCCTCAAGATTAATGTTAAGCTTTAAATAACTCGTGTTCGAGGGAACAAATTTGATAAAAAATTTAGTGTTGACAAAAACGGAATGAAATGTTGACGAAATCGGATAGTGACAAAAACGGATAGTGATTAAAACGGATAGTGACAAAAACGGAACATACCTGTAATACCATTCACTAAAAAGAGGAAGGTAAATTTAAAACCCTTCAAGATAGGAGGAGTTGAAATTCAAGTTAGTAATCAGGTAAAATACTTAGGTGTAATCCTTGATGCTAAGCTGAACTGGAATGCTCATCTTGACTACGTGATAAATAAAGCGATTAACGCGTTATGGTTATGCTCCAAGACCGTCGGGAGGAAATGGGGCTTGAAACCAAAAATGATTATGTGGATTTACACATCTATAATACGACCAAAACTGACCTACGCTTCGTTAGTGTGGTGGGCAAAAACTAAGGAGGCTACTACAGGAGCGAAGCTAGCTAAGCTTCAAAGACTTGCGTGTGTTGCTATAACAGGAGCGATGTACAGCACTCCATCCAAAGCATTAGATGCTATTCTTAATCTGCTGCCGTTACACGAATATGTGCAATTAGAAGCAGACAGAAGTGCTCTAAGAATTAAAAGATTTAATAATGTCCTGTCAGGTGACCTTGTTGGTCACTTGAGCATTTTGGATTACTTTAAAAGAGGGCCAGTAATGAGTATGAACGGAGACTGGATGAGACCCGAAGACAACTACGACTATCCCTACAAGGTCCGCGCAACGTCGCGTACAAGTTGGGAAGCCGGAGGCCCAAAGGTTCGTCAAGGCTCGATAATATTCTTTACAGATGGCTCAAAAATTGGAACAAATACAGGTGCAGGGATCTCTGGGCCTGGAGTAAACACTTCAATAGCAATGGGACACTGGCCAACAGTAGTGTTTCAAGCAGAGATCTTTGCAATACTTGAATGTGTGAATGTTTGCCTGAAAAGGAAATACAGATATGCAAATATATGTATTTTTTCTGACAGTCAAGCTGCTCTAAATGCATTAGGCGCATATAAATGTACCTCAAAAATCGTCTGCGAATGTATTCTCTCTTTGCGACAGCTGTGTCAATCAAATTCGGTAAACTTGTACTGGGTTCCAGGACACTGTGGCATTGAAGGGAATGAAAAGGCAGATGATCTTGCAAAACGGGGTTCTAATTCACAGTTTATTGGCCCGGAACCATTCTGTGGTATACCTAACTGTGCAATAAAAATGGAACTTGAATGCTGGGAAGAACAAAAGGTGATGACCAACTGGATGGCTGTCAAAAAGTGTACCCAATCAAAAAGATTTATAAACCCAAATGCAAATAAAACTAAAAAGCTTTTAGAGCTCAACAAGAGAGCTCTATGTACATACACTGGCCTAGTAACTGGGCACTGTCCGAGCAGATATCATTTGAAAAACATTGGCCAAGTACAGAATGATATCTGTCGCTTTTGTAATATCGAAAGTGAGACCTCGGAATATCTACTGTGCAGCTGTGATGCGTTATACAGGCGCAGAATGAAGTTTCTCGGTAGCGGCTGCTTACAGCCCAGTGAGATCTGGTCTGCTGATCCTGGAAAAGTGATTGGTTTCATAAACCATATCATACCTGATTGGAAACATGTCAATGCAAGTAGCTGATCATCTTATTAATGGTGATCGGTTGGCGTGACATGTAGAGTAAACAGGGATATACTACAAAAGTTTTATTTATTGGACGCAGTAGTTATAACTCCCCAAAAAAAAAAAAAAAAAAAATCTACAGCTGTTACCATATCTGCATATGATATAATTGTGATAGATTATAACAAAATCACTAACGACAAATCAAGTCTATTATACGTCAACGAGTTCAATGTGACGTCATACTACTCCGCTCGTGTGCGTCTGACAAACAAGGATTTGAATGAGAAAACTGGCAATACGTAGAACCAGTAAAGCTTCTATCACCGCCCTCTTCAAGTGTTGTGATGGCCTCATTGCCAGAGGTGTCAGATTGCTACCGATGGTAGGTGTCTTGGTTCAAATCCCGTTCGGATCCAAAAATTTTATAACGTACTGGAAACTTTTTTTATGTCTCCTACTTTTTCTAAAAATAAAATAACACACAAAAAATATTTACCCAAAAAATGAGTATAGAAAATTAGTTTTTACTCTAAAAGGTTGCCAAGGAATTAAAACACAATTTGTTATAATTTTGTTAAATTCTACCATATTTTATGGAACAAGTCCTGTAATATTTTTGTTATGATCATAACAAAAGTTGTTACATTTTTGTTCTTTTCATATGGCAACTTTGTTAGAATTTCTGTTATTTTAACTACTAACGGTACATGTTTTATAACAACCCCTGTTATAAAAATTTATTGTAACAAAATAACACAGTTTGTTATAATTTTGTTATGTCCATCTAGTCGGGTTATAAAGAGCGAAAAGCATATCAAGCCGAGAACCAGTTTCGGGGTAGGCCATGCACACGTCGGCTTTTTCAGTTAAGGACCTAATGACTTTAAGCGTTCAGGGAGACTGGAAGCGAATGGCCCAAGACCGAGACCAGTGGAGGCGAATGTTTTATTCGGCGTAGACTCACCACTACGAGTTGTAGCGCATCACGTATCAAGTATCAATTGTACAGTCAGGTTTTTTTTACGCGGTTTTCATTTACGCGGCCGCGTAAATGAAAACTCCATACAAAAAAAAATTTCATCGTCTTATTTTTGCATGATTCGTCGAGAAATGGTGAGACTTTTTTACGCGGTTTTTTTGGATTTTGAACTGAGTTTTTTTTTTACGCGGTACGTATCCCCCGCGTAAAAAAAAACCTGACTGTAATACTCCATACAATTGACACCTTCAAATGTGATGTAATGTTTTTTAATGCATTTATTACATTTTCCACAATTTCCGGAAGCGTGATAGCCAGCAAAATAAGTTTACACGGCCATAATCATTCCTTGATCTGACGAGACACAACGGACAAATACTCATCTGTTCCATCCCACTCAAAATCATATGTTAACCCTCTAATACCCAAATTTTTGATTTTGATCTAAATATCATTTTTCGTCATCTAAAATCGATTTAAACATGTTTTGGAAGATGATTCTTTTCAATTCTCGATTTCGTGAATTTCAGTTTTTGATTTTTCTAATTTTTATTTTTGAACATCCCCACACTTTTATATTTTTCCTGGAAACCAATTTGGGGAACGGATTTTTTGAGATGAAAACATTTTGAGATTTTATGACTATTGTTGAAATATTATTATTTTAAATTTATTTTCACAGAAAATTTTATTTTCCGTGTAATTTTAAGGAAAATAATTTTAGAGTGTATTCGATTCCCTTAAACTGTTAAACAAGGATGGAATGATTTGGGAAAAATTTAAAATATGTTAATTGTAGCGATTCAATACAAAATAAACAATGACTTCTAAAAGGTGACTAAAACATCAATTTTTCAATGATTTTTCAAAAATGTAAATACGCTTTAAAATACACCAAAAACCATTTTGAGATATACAGAACAGTCCTAAATATCAGCCAAAAATCTAAAAAAATTGATTTTCCACAAAACAAAAATTACAAAAATGCTCAAACTATACCCCGTCTAAAGGCGGGATTGGGTATTAGAGGGTTAAGCTGAAAAGATGACCGTTGACCGGACCCGATCCGCCCACCACCACCGGCATAGTGTAGAGCCAAAACAGAAAGTATTCCTGATACTCTGCGATCAGTTAAAGTAAAGTCATCATGGAATCACTCTCCGTCAGGGCGGATTAAAAATAAACAACTGTCGTAGTGAAAACAACAGGTTCTTAGCGCGCCGTATCATTGGCAGTGAATTTTCATCCCGCATTATATACTAACAGAAAGGAAACATGCCATCTTCGCTACTGGCTGCCAAAAGTAATTTTTCTCACGCGCAGACATGAAACGAATTTGCGTGGATTTGACACAGGTGAAAAAGCTATCAGTTTACTCGAGAGATGGTACAGGTTGGATGACTGTTTTCGAAAACATGCATTAAAATATACTTTAAAATACTTGGGATCGGTTTGCCGATTCGAAGGCATTTTTTCCCCTTGACTGTACGGGGCAATTTCCATGTTTTTTTTTTTTCATAATCTACACAGTTTCCCTAGTCATAAATCGTTCGAAACACATAGCGCAGTGTAGAGATAAAGCCATTAACATTTCATAAATGACATCGCTTCATCGGTGTTGACGTCGTACACCAAATTACAGGTGAGCGAGAAAACTTGCGAATTCGGTGGAGTCCGTTGCTGATACATTTACGATGGCCACGAGATTGTGGTGGTGATCGAACATCGAAACTTCTGCAAAGAAATTCTACTGGCGAGCGCCATGAACATGAAATTCCACGATGGCAATCTGCTGCAAATCATGACGACATTGACCGCCGTCAGTTTTATTTGAATTATTTGCAGCAAGTGGAGCCGAACTGCAACCGTCGCCCGCTCGGAAGGTCAAGCTGGTTTGTTTTTGATGGTCTTGATTTGTGTGTTTTTCTTCCGGGAGTGTGTATTTTTTTTATTGGTGAATGTATGTTCTTTTACAAGTTGCTTTATTGGTAATGACACTAGCCTTCTGTACATCGAAATTTAAACCATTCAGATGCCCCTGATACCCCTGAACCGCTCAAGAGCCCTCTTGACCCCCCGGAACCTCATGAAGACCTCGGCAAGTCCCCTGAGACCTCCTATAATCCCCCTGGGGCCTCCTGATACTCCCTCTGGATCCCTTTATCAATCTTCCTGATACCCCCGAATAAGCCCAGAAATTGGCTTCTTTAGCGGTGTTGAGATAATTCCATATTCAGAATCTGCATGCAAAACTGAGCCGAAATCCAGATTTTCATGAATTTTGGTGCCCGGGAACCTATTTATAAATCAATTTGAAGTTTGTATGGGAGCGATTTGTCGAATCACCCCTCGTCGCATTTTGTACTGGGCGGAGCTGTCAAGCAGTTGGCCAGCTGTCAAAAGGTGATTTCGAAAAATCTCTTCGAAAGCGATTTTAGGTACCAAAATGAAGTTCTAAAAATCTGAAAAAAATCATGGTGGTTCAGAAAAAGGTGCTCTTTTGTAAAAAATCAAAAACTCAATACATTTTTCTTAATTTAAAAACCCAATTCCCGAAAAATCTCTGAAACGCCCCTGAAACCCTCGAAGCCTCTGTTAAAACCCCCCTTAGAACCTCTGAAACGCCCCTAAGGCCGCCTGAAACGCCTATGGGGCTCTCTGGAACCCCCTGAGAACCTTTAAAATGACACTGAGACACCCTGAAACGCCTTCGAGGCCTCTTTGAAGCCCCCTGAGACCCCTTGAGAACCCCTGAAACCACTCGATATCTCCCAAAAGCTCCGAAAAATAATTTCATTTCGTTCTAATACTCTCAGTTCCTCCTTGAGATGACCAATCCGAAATGCATGTGCACTTCTTCCTAGCGATTTGATTCTTGTGAAGTTTTTGTGGCCAGAACCCAGATTGGAGACCGGTGATTTTTTTTCAACATATCTATATTAGAGCTCCTGATCATTGAGATGACTAATCCGAAAATCATTTGCACTTCTATTGCACTTTCGATGCTTGAGAAATTCTTTTGGCCCGTGACTTCAGATTGGGAACCACTGATTTTTGCAATACAACTACATTGTGATCAGTACTCCCTGAGGTGTAGAATCTAAAAAAACCCTTTCACTTTGTAGGGAATGAGTGTGATCTGTGTTAGTTGTTAGGGTATAATCATATATTTACATTAAATGTGTTAATAAGCAGCGCCATCAGAAATTATAGAGAGATATTTGAAGAGATAACGTGGCCGTCATGCATTTAATAACATCGGCATCAAGAAGTTTCGGAAAAAAGGAGAAAGAAGACTCGGCATCGCACCGATGAACCTGAGCCAGTCTTATAATGAATTTTGCGGATGATTGTTGCATCGTAGATAAGATGCGTCTCGAAAAATGTGGTTCGCTGAAAAGTAAATACGGCTGTTTTGGACTCCATATCCTTCAAAAGACACGACACACTTCATCCTCACACCTTCGGTTCTAGTGGATTAGCGAGGTCTTCTGCGACGGTAGAAGGCAGCTGTGCACGTATTGTCAGCGTGGAAAACCCCATTTCCGCTCCGGCTAGTGTCCGTGGTTGATGAGGGCACTCGACAAAAACAGAGATTGGTTCTAAGCGTCTAAGCGCTTCATCGACTTTGCGTCTTTGTAGTTTAATATTGGCAAGAACCTCAAGCAGGCCCTAATTAGACTTCGTAAATCAATTATAGTGGCCAGGCAGGACTCCATGAAACTCATGGCAACGGCAACGGCAGGACCCGTGAAGTTGAAGATTCCGAAGCCTACCAAGACGGATGCCTTTGCTTTCGTGGGTAGCCCAGAAAGTGCAGTGGATGCGTGTGAGGCAGCCGTCACGTGAGTAGCTACCAGGGCAGCATAGATAGTTGATGAGGGTCATCAACCAAAAAAGAGATGTGCTGTCTGCAATAGAGGTGGCTGAGCAGCAGCTTGGCAAGATCAACGACTTTGCGTCCACGAAGTCCAACATAAGCAAGGACCCTCAAAACGGCCCTGTTTCGACTTCATAAGTTGATGGACGATGCCAAGAAAGAACACGAGAAACTCGTGAAAACTGCAGCAGCGGCATAACCGGCGAAAGCAAAGTTGAGAAATCTCCATAGACGGATGCCTTCGCTTTCGCAGAAACCCCAAAAGGAGTGGCGAATGCGATTGTTTTTGATAAGCACTCGCAGAAGCGGATGAGGCAACCGTTAGTATAGGAGCTGTCTGGCGGTGCCCGCAAGGCTAGGCGAATACTAATCCCGAAGGTCGGCAGTAATGCCGGCATGTCAGACCCCAGCCAGGCGTCCCGGAAAGCTGGGAAAGTGTGCCTGAAAAGCTGTCCCGTCCCGGATGGTAGGGAACAGGGGGTTGGACCATTGTTAGGCCCTCAGCAAGCACAGAATAGAGCGAACCAAGGTAAGGACTCGGCAGGGGCTCTGATGGTCTTGATACAGCTACCTGTGGTGGACGCTAACAAGTCCGTCAAGGTGAGCTGATCAGTATGCACCCTGACCTTCCACGAGCCACCAAAGGCTTTATTCAGACCAGGACACAATTCATAGAACTGCGAAGACCCTGCCAGAAGCAATCAGTGTAGGCGATGTGGCGGTTAAGGCCACAAAGCATAAACCTGCACGAATCCACCCCCGTGTATGATTTGTTCCAGGAAATCCGCGAACAACAAATACTCAACGATAGATCCAAGGTGCCCGGTGTTCAGATGAGCCACAACTGAAAAATCACAGTGCCGGAAACGTAGCTGAACCTGAACCAATGAGACGCAGCCCAGCAACTGCTTCGTCAGGTAGCATCTGACTGGGAGACAGATATCGCCATCATAGTAAACCCATACCGAATACCCACCGGTAATGACAGTTGGGTCGCGGTTGGGTCTGACAAATTTGCGGCGACGGGACGACGGGTAAATATCCCGTCCAGTAGTTTCAGACCATATCTGAACCGATTGTGTTCCAGAACCGGTTCCAGGGGTCCCGCCAGAAGTGGCCAATTAAAAAAGTGAACCAAACCCATGCATGTGACACATCAAATAGCGGCTTTTTCGATAGCCAGATGAACGGTAAAGAGCTGTTTGCAGTTCGGAAGGAATTTCTCAGTCTATCTTGATGCATGGGAAATTCCTTGCCTGAATCACTCAAGAAATCGTTTTTCTTCGATCGCATTCGGTCAAGACATTTCTTGAGCGATTCCTTTCGAACATGAAACTGGGCTTTTAGCAGGAAAATAGTTTCAGATCATATCTGAACCGCTTATACTGACGGAGTCGAAGTGGTGAATCCAACTGAAGGCATCTGATGAAGACCGAAGAATAGCAGGTCGAAAAGCGTCACGCCAAACAAGCTGCTTCCGTTATTTGTCACCGATAATTGCCAATAAATCCAGATAATAAGATATCTGAACCGGTTGTTGCGAGAGGTGCTCGATACCACCGGCTTTTTCAGTAGAAATTAAACAGGTATTTGTCATGATCAGCTACAAAGCTTATTATTATTATTATTATTATTAGGAAAAACCCCTTTGAGTGATTTTCGCAATTTTGAAAGCTACAAAGCTGCAAACTCATATTTATTAAATTATAAGTTCAAATATACAATAATTAACTTACAAATTCGTTGATAAAATTAGGGAGCACGATTTGCTCATGTACTGAAGGTACCTCCTCGCTAGCTACTAAATGTCTTTACTGAACTACTGCACAATAATGTCACTGATATGATTTAAAGGGGTGTTCATATTTTCAATAATGTTGGGTTCAAATTTGAGGCTACGCATCTTTGCGTATCACCGGTTGTGTTCCGGAACCGGCTCCAGGTGTCCTGGAGATAAACGGTCAGCAAGAAAATAGTCTCTGACCATACCTAAGATTATCGGCAATCCTGATTGCTTCGCTGAAATTACGAAAGTGAAAATTTAAATTTTATCGCATCAATCCCCTTTTGCGTTTAAAATTGCTGCGCCCAATTTTGATGCAACTGGTTGAGCCCTCGCGCTCTGTTAAATGGAATGGGTTTCATTCACTTGTTTGCATTTTTTTTCGACAAATTTTATATGAATCTTATATTCAACAATAATAAAATATAGACTGAAGTGTGCAGAAAAAAAATTATCGATCTGTCTTGAAAATGATTGGCATCCAGTGCTAGTGAAGGCGGTCAAGCAGTCAACTGAGAGTATAATAAGTTTCCAAATCAAACTCAAACACAATAACACACGAAATAACCACTTTTGGTCATTTCCATTTGGTAAATCAGACCACTCCCCCACCCCCTGACCCCAGTACAATCCAGAATATCTCCGGAATGGTTCCGGATATTTCATGACCACTTGAGTGTAACAAACTTGCACCAATTTATGATCGATTAAGGGCGACTTCAAAAAATCGGATGAAAATTGACGAAATGCCAGCATTTTTAAAATGAGTTGTCGGGGGTCGGGTATGTGAAGGTTATTTATCATTGGCGAGTCAACGAGCACTGTGACAAAAGAAAGAGAAAGGGATTTGTTCTGTTCCAGAGTATCCTCAGGATTCAGGAACACTTTGGCTAACGTCGACGGAAAAATACTGATTACTTATTCAACGAGAAAGGCACTATCACCACTAGGTGGATTAATCTGGGTTTTTCAGTGTAGTTTCAACAGATGAAATCCTACAGTTTTGTGACCTTCTACAAACTTGTTCAGGACGTCGAATTACACATTTCTTCCGAAGATGTCAAGTCATTATATCTTAAAACAAAAAAGTTATAGGCAAATTTATCATATTTTAATGTGTACTTTCACCTTAAGTAACTATTTCCGGCGCAAAATGGCGCAGATGGCTCAGTCGGTAGTTGAAAGATTGGACTTTTTACAATCACTTGGGGGTGGAAACCTTCGTGGGCAATAGTGGGAAAGGTGGTTTAAATACATGACAAAAACTAATTATTTTGCCTGTAATACAAGCAAAATAAATAACAAAAATAATAATTAAGAAGCCCACAGTAATTTTTACTGCACTGTGTTTCTTCCGGCAATATTTTACAACGTATTTTACACTTCTTTTAACATTAATGTTTTGTCGCTACAATGCATCTTTGGCATCAGTTCCGTCGGCGGAGAATTCAAAGGACGCATTGCCAAACCGCGGAAAGAGACAACTAATCTACGTGGAGATTCAGACGCTACTGAAATATATATATGTATAAATGTATATAAAGAATAAGTTTTTTTTTGGAAAGGAAATGAAACACAGGCGAAGCTTCTATTTTTTTTTTGTTTGTAATTTCGATGTTTGTCTGAACCGAATTATATTTATCCAAGTGAATATTGGCACTTCCTGGTCGGTTTCCTCCAGAATTTTTCATCAGGTCTTAAGCTACCAGCCAAGTCGCCCCGCGTGAAGAAACTCAGGGAAACTCCACTTCAGTTGGCGTGACCCGTCCGTTCCACCCGGTGCACGTACTTCTCAATTGCCGTGTGAAAATCCCTAGATGTCTTGCCCTCGTGATAAGGATAAGGATAAGGACACATCGCCGGATTTGATGTTCTCCAGGGCCTGCTCACGGTCAGCCTGTTCCCGGTCGCTATGCAAGCTGGTACAATTTATTTATGCCGGACAGAACAAACTCGGGTAGGGCCCATATAGCCGAGGCGGTAAACGCACGGGTATTCAGCATGACCATGCTGAGGGTGACGGGTTCGATTCCCGGTCGGTCCAGGATCTTTTCGTAAAGGAAATTTCCTTGACTTCCTTGGGCATAGAGTATCTTCGTGCCTGCCACACGATATACACATGCAAAATGGTCATTGGCAGAGGAAGCTCTCAGTTAATAACTGTGGAAGTGCTCATAGAACACTAAGCTGAGAAGCAGGCTTTGTCCCAATGAGGACGTTACGCCAAGAAGAAGAAGAAGAACAAACTCGCTCGTCAGAACATCGGCTCTTGTTTTCCGGCCGCAAAAGATGATGACCTTGTCATTGAGTCCTGCTATGTTGGTCACGAAGTTCGTCACCCGCATGTACTTATCATCCTCATGAATAACCTCGATCTGCTGGGTGACAGTGTGCATTGCGGCCAGATCCAGCGTTCCAACGTATACCTGAATGGGATTGATCATTTAGCTTTGGGTCAACCGGCGTCCCCCTAGGTTGTAACGTTTTTATATTTATTTTTTTACAAATATGGGTAAATTGATTGACAGAAAAAATGATAGAAGCGCCGCTTACTTATGGTCATTCAAAAAAGATGTAGTGGGGGATTGGGGTCATTGAAATTTGATGAAACTGGAGTCACGGGCGAATTTCCAGTTTCGTATTGATTGTTGCTTGTACCTTTGCATTTACATTATCTACGCGAGCCATTTTTCCCATAGAAAAGGAAGTATTCCTAAGTTCTTCATAAGATATAAGAAAAAGAAGATTCGCTACTGTGCAGTAGTGACTCTGGATGTGAGGAACGCGTTCAATAGCGCCAATTTTCCGGCTATTGCTGATCCGCTCCTGCGTCTGGGGATACCCGGGTATCTGTACAAGATTCTCGGAAGTTACTTTCAGAATCGAGTACTAGTTTACGACACAGAGGTGGGTCGGAAGTGCTTTTACATAACCTCAGGAGTCCCGCATGATTCCATCCTGGGTCCGGTGTTATGGAATATCGTGTACGACGAGGTGTTGAGGTTAGAGCTCTCGGTGGGGATGGAGATCTTCGGCTTTGCTGACGACATTACGCTGGAAGTCTACGATAAATCGGTTGAAGAAGTGGTATTGACTGCTGCCTACTCGACCGCAGTTGTGGAGGAGTGGATGAGATCCAGAACACAGGAGTTGGCTCACCACAAAACTGAGGTGGTGGTTGTAAACAACCGAGATTCTGAGCAGCAAGCGGTGATCAGTGTAGGCGATTGCACAATCATTTCGAAGCGCTTCGTCAATCACTTGGGTGAGATGATCGACGATAAGCTTACCTTCGGTGGCCACGTTGATTGTCACCTCGTCCATACTAAGGTATGGCACCCCGGCTTGGGGTACGGCGCTAAGTACCAAAAGATACCGTGGTAAGCTGTATAGTACTGATAGGCTACTGTGCCTGAGAATTGTGAGCACGTACCGTACCGTGTCACACGATACGCTGTGCGTCATGACTATGTATTGAGTGGGTCCTATCGGTATCCTTAACGGGGAGGACAGAGTGCTTCGAAATGCGTGGCACAAGAGGCTTACGTAGGACTGCCAGATTGGTCTCCATGGTCAAGTGACAGTGTGCGTGGGACAGTTCCACAAGTGGAAGGTGGAGCCGCAGGTTGATCCCTAGGATATATAGTTGGGTTAACAGGCGCCATGGGGAAGTAACATTCTACCTGTGTAGCTGCCGGCTTAGAATAGCACTACGGACCACCTGTTCCGGCGGTAAAAGTCCACCAAACAGGTAACCCCAATCCAAGGTGTCAGGCGACCCGTGCTGAGGGATGAATGGTTGAGGGGGTTTAAAAGATGCTCAATCTTTAACGGAGCCCGTAGCGTGGGTAGATCGCCTTTTTGGGTTGCGTTGCGGTGATAGATCTACCAAACCGAAATCTAGTGTCGTCCTATTTTTCAATTTTGGAATATGTGTTAATTCAAGGAATAATAGTATTTAGTCCTTACTACTGGTGTTTTGGTGACTTCCAGTTTTTGAATAAAACTGAGTTTACCAACTTAACTTTGCATATAGTTAAAAACCTCACCATCTGAGGCTAAACTCAATGCAAAGGAAATCAAATTGGGCTAGGGATCCATGTATGTACTAACTCTTCGAAGACTGGAAAGTGCCAGTACGCAAGGAACATACTAGAATCCTTATTGCTGAACACATGTTCCATTATTGGAATGATATTGCTGCCAATGTTAAAACCCGGGTCCTAAACTTCCTACTGGGGAGAATTTAGCAGTAAAACAAGGGTGATGCTAGGTTTCCAATGCATGGCCAATATCAGTACTCTTGTTTTGTTTTCTAAGAAAACAAAACAAAAACTGTATCAAAATCGATACTTTATTGCCCCTCAATGGCAATTGAGTAATGCGACATGCACTACACTAAGGATACGGGTAATGTCACAATAGATCTAAAAACTGGTCGCAGTGACAAACCCGAACAGGAATAAAAAAAAACATTCTATCTGACTCAGGTCCTTTCAGGCCATGGTTGCTTCCGACAGTATCCACAATCTACATTGTTTAGACCATGCGGGTTCTTCCGAATGTCTAGTTTGTACGGTTAAGAGGAAACGGTGGAACACGTTTTGCTCGTGTGTCCGAGTTTTCACACAATGCGTGACCGCATGCTTGCCACGTGCGGGGAGGACTCAGCCCTGGACAATTTTGTCCAAAGGATATGGAATGACGAGATTGGCTGGAGCTACCATCCACGTCTTGGAGCTACAGAGGAAGTGGACTAGGAGAAATCAGACACGATACAAGAGGTGGTCAAGGGGCTCGGGGTCGGCTTTGTAGGGGTGGGAGAACATTCTGGTTACGTTAATGTCGTGGCATCGGTCTGCTGAGTTGGATCCGAGCCAGCGATTGGAAAGCGACCCTCGTTAACGTCCGGGCATATGGAGATCCCCTGTCGATACGTCCTTCTGTATGCTGGTTGATAGGGCCTTACTTGTGAGAAGGCCAAATCGATGTGCAGGCAGAATTAGTTCTTGAGACTAGCTGTGCAGTTGGGAGCAGGCGTGGTGTCGACCCTACCTGCCTTCCGAGGGCAAAGGGAGTGGTGAGGACCACTCGGGAAACTGGTTGAACGCCGCCAGCATAGCATGCTACCTTAGTGGACTCCCCAAAGTGGCTAATAGCCCCATCTTTGAGGCAATACCTTCTTTGTGGTTCCAGAGAGACGAAGGGCTTGGCGGCAATTGGGATGTTGATTAGTGTGTTGCGGAAATCGTAGTCCTGACTTCTGTTTTGATTGTATAAGACGGTCTCTACCTCCACACTACCTCCCGAGCAAAAGAAAATATCAACAGCATAATAAAATGTGTTATTTTGGTTTAATAACTGAATAATGGAATCAGTAATTTTTATGATATTAGCATAACATAGTATGTTATAAACTTGTCTGTCATAAGCGGCAAAAAAACAAAAATCATAACAAAAAAATGTTCCTGGAAGACTAATTTAATGACATGTTTTGTTAGATCAATTACAACATAATAACAGGCAATTTGTGAACTTGTTATTGTTTAGTTATTGTTCATCACATATTTGAACATTCTCTATAGTAGAATAATAACTAAACTTGTTCTACAACAAAATATATATTTGAAATGTTATCTTTTGGCTATATCCCAATAACTTAAATATAACAACAAAAGATTGCCCAACAAAACATGTTTTTAAGAAGATATATTTTGATAAGTTAACAATAACAAATTATGATATAAACACAGGCTGTGTGATTCTGTTGTTCTCAATTTGCTATTCTCCTCTGCTTGGGCTGGACCTTACTGTTCAGATGTCTGTTGAGCAGATTATCCCCTCAAAACTTCAGCGGTCAATCGCCCAAGGTAGAGATTTTCCACAGCGACCGTCTGTAGCACCATAGGTGTTCGGAACTTAAATTAAGTGTGTTTTACAATAAACAATTTAAATAAATTAAAAGAAAAATCAATTCTGCATGATTCCTGACCGGACTGGGATTGAAACCCAGAGAGTCTCACTGTGCCAGTGTTTCATTGATGAACAGCTGCGCTTCTTCTACCAGAGCTTATAGCTGGACACTTGGTACAAATTAGCATAACATGTTGTAACTCACAGAGATATATAATTGAGACGCAACACTTTACTCATGTAATATGCCATCTGATGGAAAAATTTCATACAGAATTTAACTAGTCTTAACCACGCCTATGTCTTTATAGATATATATCTCACGTGCACTTGCTCTTACGGATAATAACCTCTAAATCCATCCATGTCCAACATTGTGTCACCAAGATCTCTGTCGGCTGTAAGTTAGTCCCCTAATTATTGTGAAAAATAGCCTGCCGCCAACAGAAACAACAGTTGCTGCCTCACACTTCATTTAGGTTCGCAAGTCTGCTTGAAAAAAAAAAATGAAATAAAATAAACCGATGCTTTCGGCGGTAGAACCATGCAGCGCGAACAAGACAGCTATATATTCTCAGACTTGGCATCAGCTCAGGATCACTTCACACTATACCACCCGTTGTTGTCGTCCTCCCATAGGCCCATTCGGCTCAGTTCGATTCGGTTCAATTGAGAACCGATGAAAAGCAATCGCTAATCTTGAAAGCAAACCGACGACGGTGGGCCACTTTCCCTCGCCCTCGATAAGTTTTGCATTGATAAAAGTTTAAATTTGACTTCGATCCTTGAAGCTAGTACGGCATGCAACCTACAGCTAATCTGTGTTACTAGGGCTCGAACGGTCGCCCTTTTGGCACAGGGATTATTCGAATTGCTCGGTGGCTTATGTCACCCAGAGCGCGCGCACAGGGACATACACTACCCGCCAATAATATGGAATCGTTGCAATACTCAGTATTGCAGAACCCAAAAAGTTTGGCATCACCCAAAATAAAGAGGAAAAATAGAGTAAACCTAGAACCAATTAGGTTGTGGGTACGAGTTGCATTTTGAAAGAGAATTAGGAGGGTCATAAATGATTTGTGCCTCAAAGACCTGAAATAATCTCATTTCAGGGTGATGCCAAACTTTTTTGGGTGCTGCAATATTCAGTATGAGTGTTGCAATACGCGATTCCATATTTATGGCGGGTAGTGTAGATGAATATCGTCGTCAATATACAGTGCGATGAATTTCGACACTTTAGAAAACATGGGTTGGCATTAACGCAGAACAAGACTAAATTTTTGGCTATTTTTCGATGCTTGAATTACAACCGAAACTACTAAATAGGCATGCATATTTTAGAGAAATTGTTGTCAAAAGACAGAGTGCTAAAAATAATGACCCAACATTCTCTTGTTACAGGTTGGAAATAGCGTTAAGTTCATTGCAAATTAGCAAAATAAGAAAACAGATATGTACCACCATCCGTCTCTCATTCTTAGAAACACACAGCATTAGAACAAAAGAGAATGCCGACGTAGCATGTGGCTCGAAGGTGTACGAAACAATTACCAAAAGATTCGTCTCAGCTTCTAACTAACGACAGACATGGCATTGGATCCACTTTGGCGCGGCTGCTTGTGGTAGCAGTTCTTGTGTCATCAAGTGTGTGCAAATTCAAGCATATATGTAGGTATAACTATAGATGGGCAATGTGACTAAAGACGAAGAGCAAAGAAAGGTGTCTCGTTTCGAGGTTTGCCACAGTGGGTTCTGAGGTGACTAAAATACAGTCTACTACTCTTCAAATATTCGGTAGTTGGTCGATTAATTATTCCCGGCGCTCGCGTCGTTTATGCTCCTATTTGACGTTCGCTCGCTACCGCCACCCAGAACACCACCGGAACAGGAAGGTTCGGGTAGTGTGGGGTTAACGCTGTCTTCTACAACAAAAGTAAAGACCAGGACTACTATCTTCTCGACATCCTAAACACATTCCTATAGTCGCCGAACCCTTCGTCTCTACGTAACCACCAAGAACCACCATTGATTCAGAGAGGAGCTAGTCCACATCGCACCCTCAGGTTAGCTGCGTAGCTTGCAGCAACGAACATCGATGACTCGCCCTGGAGAGTCCATCACGGTAACATGCTGGCGCTTAGCCAGTTTCCCGAGTGGTCCTCGCCACTCCCTTTGTCCTCGGAAGGCGGGCAGGGTCAACCCCGCCCGCGTCCAACTGCTTTGCAGACATCAAGAACTGATGCCCACGTGCAACCCGATCTGACCTGCTGAAGGCAAGGGTATCACTATCCTCCAGGCCCTATCAGCTGTACCCGACTTGCCGGGGACCCCTTTCCAACCGCGGGCTCGGAGCCAACCCAGTAGACCGAAGCTACGATAGCACCGCTACCGGGACTTCCTCTCCGCGGCCACTTAATCGCTGTAAGGGTCGATCTCGACCGCAGGGCACCGGTATGACCAACGAAGCCGACTTCGAACCCCTGGACTACCTCTTGTACTGCATCTGGACTAGCCATTCTCCGAGTCCACGCGCCACCTCCTCTGTAGCTCCCAGACGATATGGGTGATAGCCGTTGAAACGGCATTCCAGCTAATCTCATCCCTACACATTCTCTGGACCAAGTTGTCCGGAGTTGTGTCCTCCCCGCATGTGGCAAGCATGCGGTCACGCATTGTGCGAAAACGCGGGCACACGAACAAAACGTGTTCCGCCGTTTCCTCTAAACCATTGCATACTGGGCATTCGGGAGAATCCGCATGCCCGAAACGGTGTAGATACTGTCGGAAGCAACCATGGCCTGTAAGGACCTATGGCAGGTGGAATGTAACTTCCCCATGGCGCCTATTAATCCAACTATCTACCCTCGGTATCAACCTATGAGTCCACCTTCCTTTGGTGGAACTGTCCCACGCGCGCTGCCATTTGACCATAGAGGCCATCCTGGCAGTCCTGCGTATGCCTCTTGTGCCGCGCATTTCGAAGCACTCCATGTCCTCACTGATAAGGATGCTGATAGACACCAAACCAGTAATGACGCAGAGAGCGTCGTGTGACACGGTACGGTACGCGCTCGCAACCCTCAGGCACATAAGCCTGTAAGTACTTTCCAGCTTCCGTCGGTAGCATTTAGTACTTAGCGCGGTGCCCCACGCCGGGCCGCCATACCTAAGTATGGACTAGCCAGAAGCATGCGCTTACTGGCGTACACCGCAGAGCTATTGGACATCATCCGGGACAGTGCCGCAATAGCTGTGGAGGCTCTTTTACAGGCAAAATCGACGTGGCTACCGAAGGTAAGCTTATCGTCGATCATCACGCCCAAGTGCTTGACAGAGCGCTTCGACAGGATAGTACAGTCTCCTACACTGATCTCCGTCTGCTGCGCCGACTGCATGTTGTTAACAACCGTCACCTCTGTCTTGTGGTGAGCCAGCTCCAGTTTCCTGGACCGCATCCACGCCTCCACAACCTTGATCGAGTGGTCGGTAGTCAACTTCACATCCTCGGTCGTTTCACCGTAGACTTCAAGCGTAATGTCGTCGGCAAATCCGACAATCTCCACTCCCACTGGGTACTCTAACCTCAACACCTCGTCGTACATGACATTCCATAACACCGGACCCAGGATGGAACCTTGCGGGATTCCTGAAGTTATGTGAAAGCACTTCCGACCCACCTCCGTGTCGTAAACTAGTACGCGATTCTGAAAGTAGCTTTCGAGAATCTTGTACAAGTACTCCGGTATTGCTCGAGTGCTTTCTCGGCGGTTTTTGTAACCAACAAGATAGCGTCTACGGTGGACCTCCCCTTCCGGAAGCCGTACTGGTTGCTCGAAAGACCATTTTCAACCTCAGTGAACCTCAACATTCTATTGGGGATGATCTTTTCGAGCACCTTCCCTGCCGTGTCAATCAAGCATATTGGTCATATGCCGACGGGTCTCCGGGTGGTTTCCCCGCCTTTGGCAATAGTACCAGGCTCTGCCTCTTCCAAGCTTCTGGGATAACTCCCTCGTCCAGGCATTTCTGCATAGCAGACCTGAACATCTCGGGAGCATTTGCAATAGCTACTTTTAAGGCCAGGTTCGGAACTCCGTCCGGACCTGGGGCCTTACCTACGCTAAGGGACTTAGCTATCCCCGCAAGTTCCACATCGGTGACTCTCTCCTCATCGCCAGCCCCAGTCCCCGGCTGTCCTACGAAAGGAAGCCAAGGATTAGGATCATGACGCGGAAAAAGTCCTCCAATGATCCCCTCCAACATCTCTGGAGATTGCTCTGTAGGAGCCATCACACCTCTCGTCTTGGCCATAACGATCCTGTAGGCGTCACCCCACGGGTTCGTATTGGCACTCTGACAGAGACCCTCAAAGCAGGCCTTTTTGCTTGCTCTTATCTCGGTCTTGAGCGCGGCTTTTGCAGCGGTGAACACTACCCGCCGTTCGTTTCGCTCTTCCTCTGATCACGCTCGCTGCATCCGCCGCGTAGCCCGCAGGTCCGCAATCGCGTCGGTCCACCAGTAAGCCGGTGGCCTCCCATTTCTAGGGTGGACTCGCCTAGGCATGGTCGCATCACACGCACGTGAGAGCACCGCTACCAGCTCGTCGCCGTCTAAACCGATTAAGTTTCGCTCACGGCAGAGCGCCTCCCTAAATACCCCTTCGTCGAAGTATGATGTCTTCCACCTGCGAGGGCTTGGCCTTGGCCTAGCCGCCTCTTCTTCTATCCGCTGTCTGCTGTTATTGTAGTCGATACTGTAGCGAACCGCCAGGTGGTCGCTGTGAGTGTAGCCATCATCTACTCTCCAGTTCGAACTACTTGTTAGGCCAGGACTACAAAAGGTCACGTCAATAATTGACTCCGCTCCGTTTCGACTAAAGGTACTCTTGGTACCGACATTAGCCAAGTCGACATCTAAGATGGCCAGTGTTTCTAGCAGGATCTGACCCCGCTGGTTCGTGAAACGGCTTCCCCATTCCACGGCCCAGGCATTAAAGTCACCCGCTATTACCACCGGCCTTCGCCCTGTTAGCACGGTCGTTATGCGGTCCAGCATTTGCGTGAACTGTTCGATCGGCCACCACGGAGGCGCATAACAGAACCCCGTTTACTTTGGCGACCACGAAGCCCTCATAGGTAGTAGACACCAACTCCTGGATGGGGTATTAACCCGTCGTCCATATTGCTTCCTTCTTTGGATCCATCCGCACAGTTGTCGTTGCGGACAGGTACTCGGTATGGGTCCACTATGATGGCGATATCCGTCTCCCACTCAGAAACCGCCTGACAAAGCAGTTGCTGAGCCGCGTCACAGTGGTTCAGGTTCAGCTGCGTTTCCTGCACTGTGATTTGTTGTTCACTGCGTCTTTCTTGAAGGCCGGGCACCTTGGACCACCCTTTGGATGTCTGTTGTTCGCGGATTTCCCGGTACAGATCATGCAGATGTCTGGACTCGTTCAGCTTTGGGCCTTATGACCTTCAGCGCCACATCGCCTGCCCTGTCCTTTCCTCCTCCTCGCCGGTCGGCGGCGTTCCTTTCTTCGGCGTTCGTGGTACCTCAGGTTCTTCAGGCCACGTCTGGCCGCGTCTCTAGCCTCGGAGTGGCTTTGGGGTACAGCTGCAGCTGGATGGACCCGCCTACACGTCCTAGGCTGCCGATATTTGGACGGATCGGCCTTCGGCCAACAACGCTGCCGGAATCTACCCGGTTGAAACACTAGGACGTGGTTTGGCGAATGGGAAACCTTTGCAGGCTTCACACTAAAACTGCGGGGTCCTGGTGAAAAAGATGGACAAATGTCGATGTAAGGAACAGGTTGACCACGGATGGTTGAGTTTCGTTACCTAATGTCCTCTTCCAGCACTTTCACACCACTTAACTCCTCTTCTAGCTCTTCAACTTAGCTCACTTCAAACTATCGGTTTTGATTTTCAAACTTTTCCGTTGGTTGGACTTGAAACTAGTTTGGTCAACGTTCACCGGGTAAGTGAAAGAGTTAAGCTTTTTCATAAGGCTTCAAGGTGCATAACCTCGGCTTTTGGTCATTGCCTTTTCAGAGTGCATCCTTCGTAATGGCCCCATTACGCCACCCCTAATGGCCGCCCATAACTGCATCGTTTTCGACCTCTGGTGGTGGGTTATGGAAGCTGGGTGGGAGGTATGCAGCGTTTAAGGTGGTTTGCCTACTACTGCCCTAGCTGCATGTAAAGTGGAGGACTACTGGGGGGACTTACTTATATCTAACACGAAGTCTACCTGTCATTCATTTTTCGAAAATAAAACACAAAATCACTTCAACACAACCAATTAACAAACCAAACACTCACAATCGTTAAACATGGAAAAGTGATTTGGTGATATCTTCGTCATCTATAGTTCAATTTTAATTCTTTTTGGCTCATTTCAAAGATAATTAACTAAATTACGTTTGATGTCTTTAACATAACATATTTAACGATTTTTGTATATAAAAATGTTGTGTAAAGTTAACACATTTCCCACATTTAAAAAAATGAGGCAACTTTACGTTAAGTTTAAGTATGTAAGGACTGTTCAATTTATAAAACGGACAACTTTATAAGGCTATAAAAAGAAGACACGTAGTTCAAATTTAACCACCTTTGCTTCGATGTTCAGTACATCATCTGTCATTATAGTGATCATTTTTGAATCGAATAAAAATAATTTTATTTTATAGAAAATCGGCCAGGTGTTAAATAAGGTGAATTTTTCGATTACTGAAAATTGAAAAAATATATAAAATTACTGTTCACATATGGTATATTGTTTTTAATACCAGAAAAGTATGTACCATGCTGCAGCAGCATGAGTAATAAACATTCTGGCAAAATTTAAACTCAATCGGAAAATTAAGTGTTGAGATATTAAAGTCTCAAGTAAGATTCGATTTTTTTCTATAAAATTCAATGGTAAAGCAAAAATGGCTTAAAAATATTAAATATTCAATTTTTTTTATGGATACAGTCGAAAGTGGGAATAATGTGGTTTTAAATGCAGAAAACTGCTTCTTAATAGCATTGCTGGTTTGGTTACTGTGCGCTACTGCAGACACAGTAATCAAAACGGTTTCGTTCTTTGAAGTTTCTTACAAATAACAATGCAACCTAATGCAAACTTTGCATAACAATAATGTTGGAAATGAAAACTTTGCATCCGATTATTATTAAACTAGTTTATTTGTGGACGCAGTAGCGCCCGTGGCAAGTTTTTTTTTCAATATAAACGGTTCATGTGTTATTCACGCTTGTAGATTTTAAATAAGAGAAGCATTACATTTTTCTACGTTTTGAATAGTTTTTTTTTGGTGAATTCAAATGCAGCTTATATTTACATCTAAAAATACTTCGGTGAAGTCACCGGACAGACAAACAGGGCTATCTGTGTTATTTCCAGCAACTGCTTCATTCGGTTGTCTAAGAGTGACAGATTTATTTCTGCATTAAGGTGAATATATAACGAAGCCACACCTCAAATTTTCAAGAGCACAAATCTGAGAAACCAAAAGACGGGTTGTGCTGAAAAGTTGATCGATTGGTGACCCGCTGGTGGTGACCAATCGATCAACTTTTCAGCGCAAAACAACCTTCCGTTCTTCAGATTTGTGCTTTTGGAAATTCGAAGTGTGGCTTCGTTATATATTCACCTTAAAATAATCAAAATTTTCAGTGTCTGTTGTCTGTGTGTGTGTTTTTTTTTTCATAAAATGCTCTGCTTGGTTGTCTATGGTTGTCACTGGTTTTATTTTCTGCATTTGACAGTATAAAAGCATTTTATGAAGTCAAATATTGAAAAAAAATCAAAATTTTCAACGTCTGTTGTCTGTGATTTTTTCATCAAATGTTGTGTCTGGTTGTCTATGGTTGTCACAGGTTTTGTTTTCTGCATCTGACAGTAAAAAGCATTTTAAAGAGTCAAATATTTAAAAAAATCAAAATTTTCAACGTCTGTTGTCTGTGATTTTTTCCATCAAATGTTGTGTCTGGTTGACTATGGTTGTCACAGGTTTTGTTTTCTGCATCTGACAGTAAAAAGCATTTTAAAGAGTCAAATATTAAAAAAAAAATCAACATTTTCAACGTCTGTTGTCTGTGATTTTTTCCATCAAATGTTGTGTCTGGTTGTCTATGGTTGTCACAGCTTTTGTTTTCTACATCTGACAGTAAAAAGCATTTTAAAGTGTCAAATATTAAAAAATTCAAAATTTTCAACGTCTGTTGTCTGTGATTTTTTCCATCAAATGCTGTGTCTGGTTGTCTATGGTTGTCACAGGTTTTGTTTTCTACATCTGACAGTAAAAAGTCAAATATTAAAAAAAATCAACATTTTCAACGTCTGTTGTCTGTGATTTTTTCCATCAAATGTTGTGTCTGGTTGTCTATGGTTGTCACAGGTTTTGTTTTCTACATCTGACAGTAAAAAGCATTTTAAAGTGTCAAATATTAAAAAAATCAAAATTTTCAACGTCTGTTGTCTGTGATTTTTTCCATCAAATGTTGTGTCTGGTTGACTATGGTTGTCACAGGTTTTGTTTTCTGCATCTGACAGTAAAAAGCATTTTAAAGAGTCAAATATTAAAAAAAACAACATTTTCAACGTCTGTTGTCTGTGATTTTTTCCATCAAATGTTGTGTCTGGTTGTCTATGGTTGTCACAGGTTTTGTTTTCTACATCTGACAGTAAAAAGCATCTTAAAGTGTCAAATATTAAAAAAATCAAAATTTTCAACGTCTGTTGTCTGTGATTTTTTCCATCAAATGCTGTGTCTGGTTGTCTGTGGTTGTCACAGGTTTTGTTTTCTACATCTGACAGTAAAAAGTCAAATATTTAAAAAAAAACAAAATTTTCAACGTCTGTTGTCTGTGATTTTTCCATCAAATGTTGTGTCTGGTTGTCTATGGTTGTCACCTGTTGTCACTGGTTTTGTTCTCTGCATCTGATATATGATCAAGAATTGAAGAGCCAAAATTTTATTTTTTGTGTGAATTTCCCCGCGTGCTGCATCTGGTTGGCTAGTCACCGGACTATTATAAGGTGTATACAATAACAAAGGACCAACTTTGCAGAAAAAAAAAATAATAACAAGATTGGCTAGAGTCGAAAATCTGCATCAATGGAGCAAAAAGTATGAAATTTTTTATATGGCCATCTTTATGGATTGAATTTTTGATGAAAAATGCAATTATAAGAAAATTTTTCTTCTGTATCATTCACAGAGCAATATTCTACTATTCTGGACAAATTTTTAGTCGAATCCGTGATGTTATTGCAGCACAGGACTTAAATGAACATTTTTTCATAATTTCTATGAAAATATGGTAATTAACCATATCAAGCCGGAGACTGCTTGGTACATTATTACTGACCAACTATTAAGCTTTACCTTTAGTAGAATAGTATAAGATTCCAATAAATTGAAAATTTCATGAAAATGTACATATTAAGTATGTGGAAAGTTATGTCGAATTTTGAGAAATGGGTTTTTATTGATGTTTTACGAAAACCGCTTCAGTTACACAATAAAGAACATTTTGCTTAATGTTATATTTTTCCTACATTTGAGAATAGCTATAGAAAGTTATGCAAAAAACTGATAATGATTTTACTGAAAAATAAAAAAAGATATCGTACAAGCAAGTTGTCCGTTTTATAAATTGAACAGTCCTTAAATTTCAACATATATGTATGGTTCAATGTCTATGCAGTAAGTACCATTCATTATGTTTCAAATAAGCAAAGAAGAATTAAAATTGGATGAAAGATGACAAAGATATCTACAAATCAATTTTCCATGTTTTACGATAGTGACCCAAAACTTTAGGCCGATTCATCTTTTTGAGGGGTGACCCCAAACTTTTGTTCAAGAAGTTAATCAAGTTAATCAAGGGTTAATTTACTTAATAACTTTTTTTTTTCAAATTTGTTTGCTAAGTTCTATAAAAAGCAGTTGAAAGCTAATAGAAAATAGGTTATATTACCGCTCTCATCTTAAAATGTGGTCGACCCAATTTCCAGCTACACTGTCGTAAGTTTATATTCATTTTTTAGAAAATTTGGCAACTTTAGGTTAAGTTTACACACCATTTTTTTTTTTTTTTTTTGAAAATGCTTCTTTTAAATCATGTTCAAAGTTTCTTTGATTTATTATCTTTTGAATGAAACCTAGGGTTTTGAAATCGGACGCAAATTGGCGGAGATATGGCCTTAAAAAATGACATGTTTTTGAGAGGGTGACCCCAAACTTTTGATCGGGAGTGTATATCAAGTGTACAGAGAAACGAAAATTATGAAACGAACAAAACATGCCATACAGTAGTTCTGAGAGACCTAAGAGTTTGCGGAAGCTGGAGGAACATTGTCTAAGACCCACGATTATTCGGCTTTGTTATGCACTTGGCGCAAGAGTGAAGCTACTCTGTAACTGTCAAGGTTAATATCTTTTGATAATCTCTATCGATTTTGCAATGTTTTCCCACTGTGCAACAACCTATCCTTGCGAAGAAAGAAACACCGCTCCCGATGATGTTCGGTGTGATAATTTCCCCACGCGTACGCATCGCGCGTCTACTGCTAGGATCTCGATGGATGGTAAGTGGATGTGCTGCCTCCCGTGCCGTTTGACCAAACGTGTGCACCAAGCGACACGCAAATCGACCGAAGACACATAAAATCGTCATTCGAAATCACGCAAATCGAACGGATTTTTTTTTTTTTTTGCTCGGAGGAATTCCTTTGGGGATCGGCACAGAGGCGCAGAGCGACGATCTAGTGCCGTCTCGCTCAGCCGGTTGTCCCAGCGCCAATTTAATAATGATTTGCGCGAAATAAAGTTAGTCTCTTTGTTCATTCCACCGGATCAACAGCTTATCCGCTCAGGTACGGAAGACGGTGGACACTTGAAGGAATTCTGTGTTGGGTGTTATGTGGGAAGTGCTTATCAAAACTATAAGAATGATTGATCGGTTAGCGGAATGTGGCTCATAAGAAATGGTGATGAATGAGTGAAAATATGGACTTTTTAATGGTGCAGATGTAGTGCACTTATGGACTGATTACCAAGAAAGTGATAGAAATTAGTGATACTTGGTTGGTTTGATTATTTGAGTTTTCAGTGGTTTTGCAGTGTAAGAGATAGTTACATAATTGTATCCGTTATATAAGTGATCGACTTTACTTCATATTTGTCCGTAGTATTTCTTACTTGCTGATAAAATCCTAGAGTATAGGAAACTACTGTCGAACCAAATCCAGGAAATCTATCACAATGTCACTACAAAAACGTTGATGGTGCAGTCATGGGAAAAATTCCATCAATTGTTGGATTAATGTGAAGCATTGTTAGGCTCTAAGCCGTTCCTAGCTTTAGTAAGTTATAAAGCAACACAATGATCATGAAGCGCTCTCTTGATTATCATATGGGATTCCTGGAGCAATAATAATATCTTTGAGAAAGGAAGCGCACTGCTCGCATGGAAGTGGTGTGCTGAAGTGATCATGGAACACTATGCTATGAAGTTTGCTCTGTCTGAAGATCAAGAGAAGGAACATAATAAATAAAAGAAGATTCACTTGTATAATAATTGCAAATGATCAGTTTATAAAAGTGTCAACGAGTTACAGATCTTAAAAACATTATGCGAGTCGCAACTTTTATGGATTTATTACTTTGGCATACTGCAATGGGGCCGCATGGTTGTTCATCTCAGACCCTCAAGAGGACTGTAGACTGTTCAACTCACCGATGAGTTAAACTTGATGGTTTACTATTCGAATGAATCTTTGTACCTACTTCTTTTCAAAATAGGAAACGAAAAGTTTTCGCCAAAAAACAATTGTGTGTGTTATTGCACACATATTATTTAAAAAAATTGTAGCTTAGGTTCTGATAGTGATATGGAAAAACTGTCTGAGAACAAATTATAGGGATTGATAAAACTTTGTTGAAAAAATATTACACTGGTTAATACATTTTTTTTTCTAGGAGAAAAATCCAAAATATATATGATGGGAAAATAATGTTTGAAAAGTTTTTGAAGAGGCAAAAAATTGGTGCATAATTTAAAACATAGAATAATCGTAATCATTTGACAGCAAATGTTCGATTCTTTGGTCAATAATTAGGTAAATAATCCGTCATGCATCAATTTGGAAAGTTATTAAAGATTCTCCATTCTCAACTTTAGGTTTTCCAAATTACACGTGAAATTCCCATATTTCATTCTCTTGCACCAAGACACCCTTCTTCGCATGTCAATCTCATGTCGTTTTTCAAAGTGCCTACCTTTTGTACTAGAACTCCAACAGTTCAAAGATAAGTTGTCCAAAAAATAGTGTTTTGCGCGAACGGTTCTAATTTCGCGAAAGAATAACCAATCCGGCTCAAATTTGTACCAATGATGCTTTGAAATCATTATAAATTTCTGTATATTGGTCTTTCTTTATAGTAGAATAACTAGCCACAGAAGTCCAATGTCGTAACTGTTCGTGTGACTAACATCTAGTTTGCCACGCCCTTACAGCGTCGGCAGCGGTACTAGAAGTGTCAAGTTAATTTTGTTTACCATAACAAAAGGTCCTCTACAAGATGGACATTTTAAAATAGTAAATTATTGACTACAGCGCCATTGGAGTTCTAGTGTATTTCTATTTTCTTTATTAACCGTTATGTGTCCAACAAACTTTTTGCTTTTTTCTAGGATCTCAAGCTTCATACGGCATGCCTCATTAGCTAGTTGTGCCAGTTTACCCTGCCGGGCTAGGGTTAATACATTCCAAGTTCCAATTCTTGTCCGTTGTTTCGCGCTAAAAGTCGTTGCCGTTGCATCAGTTCGTAATCTTTCATTTTCGGTTTCTGTAACGTTTTTTTTTTTGGTTTTGGAAACAGTAGGTTGTTGGCCTAAGGTCCCCTATCCACCGTGGTGGGACTGTCACCTTAGGTATAGCCTCCGGTGGAGGAGCATTTCATACTTTGCAGCCCATCAGAGGACATGGACCCACTGAAAACCATTTATTTTTATTAATTACAAAATCTTGTGCACTCAATCGTTATAAGATTATGCATTATTCAGGGTTTTCAAACCTTTTGGCTCTCGATGCACTTTTTGGAAATAAATCTCTACGCGGTGCACCTGGTTATTATTGCCAAAAAATGCTATTTAGTAATTGTTAAAAAAAATGCGTTCTCAGGTGCATATACAGTGAAACTCTTGTGGTTTTTTCAATACGTTTTTCTGAGACCATTGCAGGGTTTCTGGAGAAATAAATACCTAAACCCCAAATAAGATTATCCAAAGCTTCACTTTCAAAATGTTGGCATATTTCTGACAGGGTATTTGATAAATTTATTCCTGGTCAACTCATGAAATCAGAAGAAAATTCCCTCGAAATGATTAACACGATGCATTCGTGAAATTCTGATGAAAAACTGATAACGGCCTCAGGCTGTGCTTGAATCTGAGTGAATACGAAAAATACGACCAGTTATCAGCGCCAGCAACCCCTACAAAGTAACACGCGAAGAAAAACCTTGCCAACTGTGACTACTGCTCTTCATCGGTCAGTTGGCTTGTGTAGCAAACTGACTGGTGATCATTTATGCTCACTTTCTACGGCGAGTGTGAAGATGCGGAAATGATTCAGTGGCTTTATTTGATGCTCATAACTTAAATTTTTGTGGAAAAACGCTTCATTTTTCAAGCTTTGGCCTCATGTAGTGTATTGCATACCTAGGCATTCGTATTTTGCTATGTTTGGCATCCCCACTTATCGACGCACACCTATCATAAGCCTGAGTATGTTGACAAAATGCTTTTGTTCTTTGACTTTTACTACGAGCTCTGTTTTGGTGCTGTCCTGCTCACTCTTACAGGAATTTTGAACACAGTGCTCGCAGAAAAAGTCAAAATCTCAACTCATGCAGATGATAATGGCAGGCACCTTGTGCTTCATGACAACGGACTGACAGCTATGATCAAAACAAACGGACATTATGTTGTGAGTGGCACTGGTGGACGGACACGATCCTACACCTCAGGTCCTGCGCAAAACTACAAGTATACTATGTAGTAATATTGCTTCTGAGATTGTTAGCGAAGTTTGGTATTGTAGATATCCATAGCAAACTCTCAAGAAAAACGACGATATGATATTTCCATCGAGAGTGTTGGTCCATCATTATTCGCGAATGCCATGTAGGGCTCTTGCTGGATTATCTTTTAAATCCATACATTTTGTAAATTATTCTCCGCCTCTTGATGACCCTTCTATTTCAACAGTAGGCTTCCCTTGTTCTCATTCATTCGATTTTCATTAAAGAGGTAATGAATTTGTATATGAAAGCAGGATTTTGAAACTGTTGTGGTGCACTTGTCAAGGCTTCGCGGTGCACCAAGTGCACTGCGGTGCACAATCTGAAAACTCCTGCAGTATTGTATATTTAGGGGTCGTCCATAAATGACGTAGCTTTTTGGGGGGAGGGGGGGTGTTTGTGATTTTGTGACGAAGTGTGACGATAGGGGGGTAGGGGTTTATGATATGCTACGTAGCTTTCTACTAAGCCTAATGAAAAAAAGTATTTCGTAAATAATTAAAGGCTGCCTTAAAGAATGTCTCCAACAATTTCTAAAGGAGTTCCTCCAGCAACTTTTTAAGGAACTTTTCATGGTGTTTCCTCTGGGATTCCCCAAACAGTTCCTAACAGGAGAAGGATAACACTTCCACATCTGAGAATCACAGGAAAAACTTCTCCTGGAACTCCTGGAAACTTAACAGGAAATCATAGAGAAATCCCAAAAGAAATCTCGTGAGGAGTTCCTGGAGCAATTCAAGATGGAACTTTTGGAGAAATCTTGAATAAACTCTTGGAAGAATCTCAGAAGGAGCTATTCATGGAGTCTTAGAAGGAAGTCGTGGAGAAATCCCAGTATAATTTCTGAAGAAAACACGAAACAAATGTTTGAATCCCGGAAGAAATTTCTGAAGAAATACCGAAAACAACTTTTAGAGAATTCCGGAAATATCCAGATAACATTCCTGGTGAAATCTAAGAAAGAAAATCCCGGAGGAATTCCAGATGGACCTATAGGAGGAACTCGTGAAGGCGTTCCTAGCGAAATTCTAAGAGATTCTGGAGAAATCCTGGAAGAAGTGAAAGAAAGGATGCCGGAAGAAATTCCTAGAGGAGTTCTGGGGAAAATCCTGGGACTTCAAAGGAGAGGAATCCCAGAAAAACTTCTAAAAGAATCCAGGAAGGAATTTGAAAAAGAACTCTTGGAGGAATCCCAGAAACAACTCCTGAGGGGGTTTTGAAAGAATTCCGGGAATTCCTGCAAAAATCTCGGTATGAGTATCTGAGTGAATTCTGGAACGAATTTATGAAGCAAACCCAAAAGGAAATCCTGGAGGAATCCCGGAAGGAACTTGTTTAGGTAACCTCTTAAAGAAGTTCCGATGGACAAGATATTCCGGAACCCCCGGGAGAGATATCAAACTCCTGGTGAAATAAAGGAAAACAAACCCTTGAAAAAACCACAGGTTAACTCGTAGAAAAAATACAAGAAGGAAGAATTCTCAAATGGAATCCTAAAGGGAATTTTTGGAGAAATCCTAGAAGGAAGTTCTGGAGAAATCTCAAAAATGGGAATCTCAAAAGGAACTCCTTGAAGAATCTCAGAATGAACTGTTGTAGGAATTCCAGAATAAACTCCTGCAGGGTTCTCCAAATGTAATGGACACATTATACCGTGAGGTTACAACGTTTCGACACCTTTTCTGTTAGGTTTTCCACTATAACTCGTAAATTCGACCGTGAACCCTCAAATACAGGGGATGGCCAAAATGTTTGGGATAGGCAACTTTTTTTTTCCCACAAAAAAAATTCAACATGCTGTAACTTTTCATAGAGTGCATCAAAAAATCTCAAATTTTGACTGTTTATCAACCTGTTATATGAGCATTATTGGTACAAATTTGGGCTGGATTGAATAATTTTTCGCAAAGTTATAACCGTTCGGGTAAAACACTATTTTTTAGACAGCTCATTTTTGAGCTGTCATATCTCGGAAACCAGTGAACCGAATTGAATGAATTTTTTAACGTTTATCAACAATATATTGATACTTAATACAACGTTATATAATGTAATATTTTCTCACGGCGAATTAAGTTTTACCGGGTTGAAATTTTTACACATATAGAGGAAAATAAATCAAATTTACAATACCATACAAAAATTACTAAATGTGTTCTTTTTTTAATCTAAATAGGCTCTAATATATCTGATTAAAGATAACTTGAGAACAGAAGTGGAAAATCTTTGGACATCAACACTTAAATTTATTGACATTGACGTAAAAAAATTACACTTTTTCGAGAAAAATCCAAAAAGTGTCAATCCATGATAACTTTTTTCAACGTTCAAAAAGTATCTATGTTTTAATAGTTTGTGAAGCATTTGTATATTGTTAGTGTACGTTCAAATTTTCATTCAATTCGGTTCGCTGGTTTCCGAGATATGACCGCTCAAAAATGAGTTGTCTAAAAAATAGTGTTTTACCCGAACGGTTCTAACTTTGCGAAAGATTAATCAATCGAGCCCAAATTTGTACCAACGATGCACATATAACAGGTTGACAAACAGTCAAAATTTGAGATTTTTTGATGCACTCTATGAAAAGTTATAGCATGTTGGACTTTTTTGTGATAGAAAAAAAAGTTGCCTATCCCAAACATTTTGGCCATCCCCTGTATTTTTGCTTATTCGGATTCCTTGTAAAACTTCCAAAAAGTTTAATCTGTTAAACATTTAATTTTCATTGGAAATGTATGTTAGAAATGGAAATTAGTAGCGTGACGTTACAACGTTCCGAATATGCAAAAATATTTGAGGGTTTACGGTCGAACTTACGAGTTATAGTGGAAATCTGACAGAAAAGCAAGGAGGTTTTCGATCACCTGGCAATCGTTTGACTCATTTGTCTATACCTCATTTCAGAAGCCTAATATTGAAATGTTGTGTTCGGCAAAGTTGTAGATTAGTGTTTTTCCTATAATTATCACCAAGGATGCCATATTCTAACTCTAATATTTACGGCGTAAAAGTGTAAGTACCACCTACTCCTACTAAACGATCGGATTTTTCGATCGTTTAGTAGGAGTAGGTAGTACTAGCGCTCTGGCGCCGTATATATGAGAGTTTGAATATGACTTCCTTATTGATAATTATAGGAAAACTACTAATCTATAACTTTGTCGAACGCTTCATTTCAATGTTAGGCTTCTGTGTTAGGCTTTCAATGTTAGGCTTCTTCATTTCAATGTTCGGCTACTGTGTAGCGATCAGTGGATTCAGCGGCTACCGGAATCCGCTGGCTGTCGTCTTGGCGTGGCTTATTCACGCTTGAATACCTCCTCCTTTATGGTTCCATATGGGTGAACAGCGAACACTATGTTTGATGCTTGCAGTTGGTAGGTAGGTAGTCAGCATCACACATTTGGGGTTCATTGCGGTTGGAGTTCGATCCAGCACGCTGGATGATGGTGACGAAGGATGACGACGACGACGACGGCCACGAATTGCACTTCCAATATCGGGTTTCACTTCTTCGTGGGAGATCTTGATGATGTGGTTAGTAGTGATGCTGCTGCTGCATATGTACCTCAAGCTCTCTACATTGTCATGTCTGGACTTGGGTCGTGTCGCCGTGGGTGAAATGGGGCCTTTTGTGATTGTCGTCTTTTGTAGTGGTTTGCCCTAATATGCAAACTGGTCGTGATTCGGTAATGCACGAGTTAATGTGGAGCAGATGGATCGGTCGGAGTGCCACGGATGAAATGCCATTTCCAAAACAGCGTGTTGCCAGAGGAGGTGTTTAATGGATCCGTTTGCATATTTTCGATCACAGTGCATTCCTTTACACAAAGGTGTCATCGAGGTCACTCCAAATTACGTACTGAGTAACCAACGCTATGCCACAAAAGTTCAGCCTATTGGACCCAGTGGCTTAATTTCCCCAACAGGGGAGGAAAAACAAAAAACCAACGCTTTGAATAAAAAAATATGTTCTTTTCAACCCCCAGAATGTGAATATGCTTCTTTGGAAAAGCTAAAAAGGGCTATTTTCGATTAATTCATAACTTACTCAAATTCTTTGATTTTTTGAGCCCTCATAAACACAACAAATATCCATTTTGAATTTTTAATTTCTCGCGCCCCCGTACATACGAAAAAGTCTCCATTCAAATATTGGGAATAACATTTTCTTGAAATACGAGAAAAACACCTACAGTGTATCAAACAATTGTCCGTACAGCAATTTTCTGGTCAAAATAATTTTTCATTCAAATGATCATAACTTTTTTATACATCAATCAAATACGCTGAAATTTTTATCAATCATGGACCATATATCAAAGCTTTATTGGTAAAATTTTGAGCGAGATCGGATTAGTTTTCTGGAAGTTATAGAACTTTCAGTAAAACTTATAAGATTTTTGAATACATTTTTAAAACATTATATCTCAGTATGTACTCGATGAAACTTTTTCATTTTTTTTTGTGATACAGCTTAAACCTAAGGCTTTCATATGCAGCTTCGTTTGAGGTTTTATATTCACTACAAAAAATATGAAAAATCTGTATATGTTCAGAGTGTCATTTGGAAATTTACCATATTTTGATCAATAAAAGTGACAAGTGTTTTCAGCGTTTTTAAACTCTCTTAATGTAATATTTTTATACAGGACCTACTGAAATACATATGAATAGTAGGTCCTATGTATTTTTCATTTAGTTAATGCACTTTTATTGGTGGAAAACGTTTGGCTGATTATAGCATAGCATAGCATAGCATAGCATAGCCGACCGTACACATCCTGGGGTGGCTGTCGATAGAGACGTTTAATGCGCCAGAAAAGTTGCCTGGGACTTGACAAACCTTTCATTTAACGAACTCTCGACACCTGGCCAGGTCCTTACGATCAGCGGGGATGGGGAGGAAATGTTGATTAGATATCTACTCAGAATATGTCCAAGAACTTGGCCCACTTCATAGATATCTGGAGTTGGAAATTGGATAGGGTTTATTGGGGTGCTTTCCTTGGCGAAAAAGCGTATGAGAAATTGTTATGGTTTAATCATTTACCTGGTTACCACTGAAAAAGAAAACATAAGCATTAAGCAAGTCACACAGATTTCGTAGATAGTACAGCCCTAGACCACACTTATGAGGATTGTCGGATACCAAAACACAAAGATTGGAGACTTATCTCTGACTTCTCGACAAGACTGACGCAATCCTCCAACATTCAGATACACCATTATTAGATTGATTCGAATTAGTTATCAGCCCAGTACATCCATTGCACGAACCCGAAGCGGGCGCTAAATGTCAATGGTCGATAATGATGTATTAAAAAATGGTCAGATCTCACCCATTTGCTGGAATTGGCATCACTGTCATGGAACACATCAGCACTTCAACTTTCCAGAACCATCAAGGCACTCCTAGTCGCACCAGCACCCACAATCTATCTTTTGTGAAAGTTTCCCTCCTCGCACACACCATCACTCCCGGCCGATTCGACTTCCGTTAACGTTATCATCCGATTACACGACGACCTTTGCGAAATAAACACGCTACCCAAGCCAACAAGACCGACACAATTAGTTATAGAACTAAAAAAAAAGAAATTCTCCAAACAAAAATTTTCACTATCCTGCGAATTGAATAAAAGTTTTGACAATCAGCACGACAAAAACGCAGCACGTAAAAATTTTCCATCCGTCTTCGCGCGCGGCACACTGCGATCTCCGTGGAAAACGTTTGGCTGATTATATGTGCAAAATATGGCAAATTTTTAAATGTCGTCATCTGCATAAGCACATTTTTCATATTTTTTGTAGTGAATATAAAACCTCAAACAAAGCTGCATATGAAAGCCTTAGGTATCAGCTGTAACACAAAAAAATTGAAAAAGTTTCGTCGAGTACATACTGAGATATAATTTTTTAAATATGTGTTCAAAAATCTTACAAGTTTTTCTAAAAATTCTATAACTTTCAGAAAACTTATCCAATCTCGCTCAAAATTTTACCAATGGAGCTATAATATATGATTCATGATTGGTCAAAATTTCAGCGTTTTTGATTGACGTATAAAAGTTATGAATATTTGAATAAAAATTATTTTGACCAAAAAATTGCTATACGGACAATTGTTTGATACACTGTACATGATTAAATGAAATAATTACCCAAGTAACCAAAAGTTTCGCTTCCCATGACAAAATACACTTTCAAGTTCCGCGAAGTTCAAATAAAGTTCCAAATGGAACTTTCTGGCTGCTTAAGAGGCTAACGATGAGCCTTGCTGGAACTTCGGTCACGAGTTCCGGCAAGGCTCATTGTTAGCCTCTTAAGCAGCCAGAAAGTTCCATTCGGAACTTTATCTTAACTTCGTACAACTTTAAAGCTGCTTAAGATACTACTTCGAACTATGTCGGAACTTTCAAGCTCATAGAAGTTCAGTTCAGTAGCATAGTGTTTCAATGAAGATTAAATTTATTTCTTCCACAGAAAACAACTGTTTAAGCATACACGAATAAAAGACAAATATGAATTTATCAAATCAATGAATACTAGGCGTGAGCAAAAAAAAAATTGGCGCCCATCGGATTCGAACCGATAGTCGCTGCGTGAGAACCCTACGTGCTACCACAGTACTACAGTTGCGAATGGAAGAACAGCAGGTAAAGTCTAACTTGAATCGATTTTCTGTCGGCAGCAAGTTTTGCACATTTGTACAGTAGTGAAGTTAGCTTGACTTCGACATGTGTATTCAGCAGCGTAGCGGTAAGTCGGCAGGCTATCACGCAGGAGGATCCAGTTCGAATCTACATAGCAGCGACATGTGTGAAAATATAATTATCAGAAGCAATTTCCAGACATGATTCCGAGAAACACATTTTTGTTTCTGCATGAATTTTGTCAAAGCTCTCTCAGAAGCTGCTTAGAAGGCTATCCAGCGTGATTATGTGAACTTTCAAGTTCCAAAATTACTTAAAAATGAAGCTGCTTAGAAGGCTAATGAGCAACCTTGAACAAGCTGCTTAGCTTCTAAAGTACCCTTTTATCTGAACTTTTGGTTACTTGGGTATGCTTCCGGAACTGCAGTGAAGACAACCTTGATTTTTAGAGCTTTTGCCATCATAAGTGTTAGGGAAATTTCTATCAAGATTTTGATAATTTTATTCAATAAAATAAGTTTTTAAAATATTTTGTTTTGTTTGCGCTTATGCAAAAATATGAGAAAAAAACCACTTGTTTTTTTTACAAAAAAAAAATTAGAAAGTTTTCGCCACCCTCCTAAAGCATAAAAAATATCCCCTTCGTAACATTTGCATCATTTTTGCGCCCTCAAAAATATGAGAAAAACTTTTTTCCTTATTGTTTTAAATTTGATCATTTTTCTTACACTCTGCCAAATTGCCAATTTAATTCTTAAAATTTTTGTTTACTCACTAATTCGAGAAAAAAAATCTAAGTCTCTTTTTTTATTTCAAAAATTGCTTTAGAAAATCTTCCAGATATTTCTTGAGGGATTCCTTCAGAAAGGCATCCATATTTTTTATTTTTTTTTATGGATTCCCTCAAAAAATCTCCAAAGAATCCGTAAGAAATCTGCGAACTCTCTCGGAAAATCTTTCTCTAATTCCTTCAGATTTTCTGTATTGATTTTTCCGAAAAACTACAAATTTTCGGAAATTTTTCCTTGAGTTCCATCAAAAAATTTCCATCGATTTCTTTATAAAATTCGCCACAGAATCCTTCAGAGTTTCTTCTGAAGATTCAATTCGAAATTACTCCGGGGATTCCATCAGAAATACCTCTGGTAAACTCCTTCAAAAACTTTATTCAAGATTCTTCTATGCATTCCTTCCGAATTTGCTTTATGAACGTCTGTGGAAAATCCTTCAAGGGTTCTTTTCAGAAGATCCCCCACGGATTCCTTCAGAAATTTATCCAGCAGTTCTTTGGAAAATCTTCCATGGATTCCTCAACAAAATTCATCTCTTTTCTTGTTCAGAAATTTCTCAAGAAGTTCCGCTTGAAATTTCTCCAAATATTATATTCCCAGACTTTCTTCCAGAAATTATTTCAGGAGCCCTTCAGAAAATCTTGCACGGATTTCTTGAGAAAGTCCCCCGCATTATAACAATTCAAAAATACTGAGTTTGTTCAGACATTTTTCCATGTATTCCATCCGAAATTCTCCTAAAAAATCTTGTTTTAGAAAATCTTCCTTGTATTTCTTCTCAAAATAACTTCATTGAATCCTATCTGAATTCCTCTACGGATTTTTTTAGAACATCTTTCAAAATTATTTCAGAGATCCCTTCTTAAAATCAACCAAGATTTTTTCAAAAATTCTTTCAAGAATTATTAAAGAAACTAATTTAATAATTCTTGAATATACTCTCTCAAATTCTTCCTAGGAGTCAATGACACATATCTCTATTATTTCTTCAGGAGTTTCTCCAAGGAATCCTTGAAAAAGTCTATCAAAATTACTAACAGAAATTTCTTTGAAGTTTCCTCCAGAAAATTCTCAAGTTATCCCTACAGAATTTGCTCCAGACATTTCTTCAACGATTCCAGGATTCCTGCAGAAACTTTTCCAAGGATTCCTTTTGGAAATTATCCATGGGTTTCTTAAGTAAATTCATGTCACTGAAAAATCCTTTAGTGATTTTGTTCAAAAAATTGTGTCAGTGCAACTTTAAGGAAGTTCAGAAGTTAATTTAATAATTACTTCAAAAAAATCTCCAAAAATTTAATTAGTGAACCTTCCATAAATTTCCCGCGATTTTTTAGAAATTTTTCTGGGAATCTTCCAAAAAATATTTCAGGAATTCATTCGAAAACTTTCTCTAGCAATTTCTTTATTTTTTTTCAGATTCTTTTTGGAAATCTTCCATGGATCGCTACAGAAATTCATTCAGAGTTACATTATGTTATTTCTCAAAAAAATCCTCCAGAAATTTCTCCAAAGATTGCATCAGCAAATCCTTCAGGCATTCCTTCAGAGATTAAGCTATGGGTTCTTTAAGAAAATTTTACATGGATTTCCTCAGGGCAAAATGTCCAAGAACTCCAATAAATCATAACCTTCGGAAAATATTCCATAGATTTCTTCGAAAATTTCTCCAAGGATTCTTTCAGAAAATTGTCCATGCATTGCGCAAGAAAAATCCATGAATTTGTTTAGAAGTCCAAATCCAAATAGAAACTTGGGAATTTTAGAAGAAGTATCCATGCGTTTTTTTTTTTTATTATTTCAGAGTTTCCTTCAGAAAATCCTCACGAAAATTTTCCCGGACAATTATCTTAGGATTCCCTTGAAACTTTCCATGGGCTTTAGCAGATATTCGATAGATATTTTTCTGAAATTCATACGGTCATACTTACGGGCAATGCTCAACAGATGTTTTAGAAATTCTAACAGCAAATCTTAAGAAAATTAGAAAATCAGATTTTTTTTTTCAAATATTTCTTCACAGAATTCTCCCAAAATTCCTCTTAAGTTTCTTTCAGAAGTTCTAAATGGAATTTGCTCTATTTTTTTTTCTTCAGAACATCTAAGGATTCACTTAGATATTTCCAGTCTTTTTTCTATGGATTGCTTTCAGAAAATGAAATCCTTTCAAATTTGCTTCATGGATTCCTTTAAAACCTATACCAGGAATGCCTCCATAAATTGTTTCAAGAATTATTTCCTAAACTTTTCCAGCAGTTTCTTAGAAAATTCTTACTCGAATTCGTTAAGAAATTCCTCCAGAGAGTCCTTTATAGTTAACCCCAAGAAAATCTTGCTTGCTTGCCCCAAAAAAAATTTCTGGACAGCCTCCTATTGCTTCAAAACACCTTCTGGAATGCCTTCTTTAGAAAATCTACCAGGGGTTCTTTAAGATATTTCTCCAGGGTTCCATTCCCAAATTTTTCCAGGGACTCGTCCCGAAATTCTTCAAGCGAATTTTAAGAAATTCTTTCAGGGATTTCTTCTTCCTCTATCATTTTCTCAAAATTTAGTTTTAACAATTTCTTCGCAAACTCTCTTGGGTATTTATTCCGAGATTTCTCCTGATATAGAGTGACTTTGAGATTATCCTCTAGAAGGATGGCTCACCAGTCTTGACAAAGTATTATCGGCAGGTTTGTTCTATTCGTCAATGGAGGTTTTAGTCGGCCAAATTGCCTGAAACTTAGTAGTATTATTCAGCTTGGTTGGAAAAGATTTGTGGCCGACTTTTAGTTTACCATGTTTTAAAAAACCCCCTCTGACGATGAGAACATAACTGTCGAAAATACGTATGTTCCTCTGTTTCTGCAGATGCTCTTTTCAAAACTTCTCAATAGAATTTTTAAGCATCCAGGTATTTTTTCCGGATATTTCTCCGAGGATTTCTTCAGAAATACGTTCACTCATTCTTCCAGGAATTCTATCATAAAACCTCTAAAAAAAATTTTTCAGAGATATTTCTAGTACTTTTTCTAAAGATTTCTCAAGCGATTCATCTAGAAATTCCATGGAAAGATTTCCATTTTTTTCAGGTTTAATTCCTGGAAAGCCTTAAAAAATAAAATAAATAGGCTATAACACGAATTAGAGCGGATCGGGAGTGATGGTTAGAACACTTGGCTATCACGCCGAGGACCTGGGATCGAACCCCACTTCCGACAAACTCACAAAATGTCACAAAATTTCACTGGATGTTTTATTTCATTTTTTTTACCAAGGTATCATAACCCACATTAAACAAATCATCCAAACAATATTCGTTAGGCGAAACACTGAAACTATTTCCATAAGGTCGTACTTGTATAGGTGTGCTGAAATTTGAAAACCTAGAGTAACTAGCTCTGATTATACCATAATAACAAAGCATTATTAAAAGGCCCATCAACTGAATAGAAGCCAATCGAGTCCGGTGATTTAATATGCAGGATATAATAGGTTAGGATAGGATATACACAATATATTTGATCCAGTATTTTGCTCCAGGAATTACCTAAAAAAGAGAGAGAAAAAATATATTAAATACTAAGTAGATGCCAATTCCACGATAAGATACGTAATGTTTAAAGATTTGAAATCAAATCAAAACATTCTTCAAAAAATAACAAATGCTTTGAAACTTCATCATGTTATAAAGGTATACTTTGAAATACATAAAACAGAAATTGTATCAAAAAATTATTTTAATTTATTTTTTTTTTAATTTTTAAATTAAACTGTCTTAAGTTCTACAATATCTCCGCTTTTTCACGTATGCCGCAAATCCAGTTCCCCCAAAGAGGCGAGAAACCGTATTACATCTGCAACCGATACTCATCCAGTCCGTTGTGGTCTTTATCCTTAACCAGCTGACACGCGATATTATTTTCAGCTCTTCTTCATTGGTGGGTCGAAAAACATCAAAAATCGTCTTTCATCTCCCCTCCCTTCAGTTCTCTTTATCCGCCATGGTTCACTCTAGAGGCCGTCGTCGAACCTCTAGCAAGCACATTCGAACCCAGAAAAGCATATCGATTTCCCGAAACCTGAAACAACTCCGGCCCTCCCCCTCTCCCAACACACAGAAGAAGTATAATTTATGCTTGCAGCGCTCAGCATATAAAAACATAATAATCGTGAAGCATCATCGCACGCTACCGCAGATCGCGACCGCGTCGCCGCCGCTAGCACTGACTGACTGGATGCCCATTTGTCTGCCGGCTGTTGGCAGATGTTTCTGATGAATTTGATACCAATTTGGAAATGAGTTTGTTCCTTTCAGACAGACAGAAAGACATTGTCGTCGGGGTCGGACTTTCATATGTGAGCGGTTGTGTTGTCATCAGCTCACATGAAGATTCACAGATTTGTCTTTGTGAGATCTAGTGGGGGTGGGTCGAATGAACAATGTGGGGAGTATCCAGCTCCAGCAGTATCAAGTGTCTGAGATGTTTTTGGGGGGAATCGTACGACCAATTAGGGACGATCTCCGATTGAACCATAAAAGCGGAGAAAATATGGAATTGATAACAAAGTGCTGAGTTTGGTGGTTAGGTTTCGATGAAATGGGGAGAGCATATCAGCCTCGTTATCTAATGGTGACCCAAATAAACTTGTAAGAGCTTGTAAGTATAGAACCTGACTCAATTTTCACTGAACACTGACAATGAAACCAGTAGCAGGATTTTCGATGGAAATGTCGCTATCAAGACAAATGTTTTGTTCAATCTGTGTGTGAGTGTTGGTGATCTTCTATTTTTAGACGACACATCAGGTTGCAGGTCAGTGTGGGGAAGGGGAAGGAAGTGACGATTGCAATCGTTTGTATCCACAGCAGACCGAATATACCTCTGCGTCTGCACTAAGTCATGCGGATGTCGGAGTGTTGGTGGGATATGGTTGTCAATGGGTTCACACATTGGTACGTGAATGCTGAGATAGATTAGTACATTTATTTCCCTGAAGATAATGCGGCACAGTTCGCATGATTGCATAACTCGTAGGCATTATACACTAAAACCTCAATTTATGCACAAATATGGCTGGGGGTGCATAAATTAAAAATGTGTCTAAAGTAATAAAGGGATAAAATGAGGGAAATTTGTGCATAAATAAAGTTTGGGTTTTAATGAGTCTTTCAAAGGCATTACAAGAGGTTTGAGGGGCGTTTGACGGCATTTCTGAGTAATTTCAGAGAACTCCAGGGGGTTTCAGGAGCATTTAAAGGGCGTTCCTAGAGATTAAAAGGGCGTATGATAGCATTTTAAAAGACACGGACACGTATAATGTTTCCAGTGAGCTTTCTGAATTAAGTTATGGACAAAAGAGTCAAACGATTGCCAGGTGATCGGAAACATCCCTGCAGAAAAGGCGTCCAAACGTTGTAACGTCACGGTAGAATGTGTCAATTGTGCATCTCATTTGAATGAAACCTATTTGATACATATTCATTAATGAGAAAACTAATCTATTAAGTTCCTACCCAGTCAACCAGTGATCGTATAACATGTTATATAAGATGTTAAAGTGGAGGCGATATGCGTACATTTTGCATGCGCCTAAATGGAGGCATGCACGTATATGGCCTCCACTTTATCATCTTATGCAACATCTTATACGATTACTGGTTGTCTGGGTAGGTAAATATGGTAGATATTAGTACAGATAAATTTTATCTGTATTGGGAGCATCAACTTTCTGTTCTTCGCCATTAAGCAGAAAGATGGGTGGTTTATTAGGTTCTTAGCTTTGTGATAATCTTCACTGGTTGCATCTGATGTCGGTGATCTGTACCCGGCAGTCAGCAATGTATTAATGGCTTGAGATCGATGACTTGGAAGAGTTGATGGTTACGGGTTAACTTATGAGTGAAGAATGCTGTCCGGTACTCACGCTAGATGCACGAATTGAGATGGTGTGGTGAAAGTGGTACGGTGTAAACGGTGGAAGAAGAACGGCATAAATATGTTTTATTCTTGGTTTTCCATAATATTCTTTAAAAAATTAAGTTGAAATTGAAATCAGAACTAAGTTTTGAGTCTTTTTTTTAATTTTGGTGAGTAAGGGGGGGGGGTTGTTCAGAAAGCTACGTCATTTCTAGAGGAGGGTATCCAAATTTGTGACGAAATGCTACGAGGGGGGAGGGGGGTGTTAAAAATCGCTTGAAAAAGGCTACGTCATTTATGGACGCCCCCTTAGACTAAAGTGACCAGACGTCCCGCATTTCGCGGGACAGTCCCGCGTTTTGACCAAATGTCCCGCGAAAAACTATGTCCTGCGAAATGTCCCGCGTTTGTCTCAAATCGTAAAATGTGCCGCGTTTGTAAAAATCCCAACAAGCATACAAAATATTGTACTCACTTTAGTGCTAAAATTGTCAAACCGTTTTTGTACAAAGCATAAATAACATCAAACATATTAATGGATATTTCCATACTTTCAACGTCCGAATTCAAAAACTTAATTTTTTTGCGAGAATGTACATGAAGATTCTGGGTTACAGTAAGATTAGGTGGCATTCCTTGATGCCGACTATTGAAATGTTTGAAAGCTTTTTTTATCGAACAACAGCAGTTCCAGATTTTTTTTTTATTTTTGAAGAAAAAAAAAACAAAAATGTTGATTTTTATGCCAATCAGGCAGTATTATTTCACAGTTCGGCGAAGAAAATAGAGAGTGACAAGAGTACAATTACAAATTATTGAAGATAAAATCTTTCCCAGCCAGTATGGTAAACTTTTAGCGAAAATGTATTTTGACTATGTTAATTGTTTCATATAGGTGCATCTCAAAAACCTCATGAAGCATCAGAGCTACTCAATGAAGTAATATGCAAATATGGATAAGATTGGACAAGCAGAAGATATTGATTCCCTTATTAAACATGTGGCTCCCATTTTTATATTACAAAAAAAAAAAAACAAATGATAGAAGCGCTGTTTGTTTCGTTTCTTTTTTTTGTATTCTGTGTTAGTAGTGCGCACGCATGAATCAATCGGTGCCGTAATCGCTTGTTGTCGAATAGGATTAATATGGGAGCGTGAGATTACTGATGGCACTTATACCCTAGCTAGAGTTTTAAAATAATGAAAGCATTTTTGCTAGCTAGATTTAATTATCAGGATTCTTTTGAATACTGTAGGAAAATGTTTATGAGTATATCCCACTTTTACGGAAAGTTCGCAGCGCAGAAAAATATGCTTGATAGCAAAAACGAGTGTTTCGTATACTACAAACTTTTCAGTTAACAAAAATAAATGAAATAATAAAAATGAGGTGTGCGAGTTCATGAATTCACCTTATTACGCATCTTTCCAAATTAATGTCCCGCGTTGAAGCTCTGATCATCTGGTCACTTTAATTAAGCAGAGAAAATCCGCGAAATCTTGGAAATAATTCTAGAAATAATTAATTATGTTGGATGCATACGCTTTTATTGGTAATATGTTTCGATATGGCCTCCACTTTATTATGTATATAGACTAGCATGGGTCATCGGAACCGTTTTCTCAGATCAAAGCTTTTTTGGTTCCGTTTCGGGTCCTGAGTATCTGTGCAAAATTTGAGCACGATTGGTTGCGTCTACACTTCGCGCATTGCAATTAAAATTTGTATGGGATTTCGTATGGGAAAACATACATTTTTTGCATTTTTGTCATAAGTTGAAAAAGTTTGTCAGAAACTTTATAACCGATACTGTAAAATGATAGCCTAGGATGTTCTGAAAAACTTCGTTGAAGACCACAAAGCGATCCAATGCTTGTGAAAATAGTTATAACCAACGAACCGCATACATGTGTTTATGTTTTAACATGTAAAGGAATAACAATAACAACAAAATCATGCTGTTTCGGCAAGCAATGTCAACGCTATAACTTTTTCATAAGCATCAGATCACTTTGCGGTCTTCGACAAAGTTTTCCAGGACACCCTAGGCTATGTTTTCACTTTATCGGTTACATGGTTTTAGAAAAAAATGAGCTTGTTATGGAAGAAATGCAAAAAAGGGTGTTTTCCTATGTAAAACTCCATACAAACTTCAAACGCGATGCGCAAAACGTAGACATCACCGATCCTGCCCAAATTTTGTACACTTATTTGGGTCCTGAAGTGGGATCAAAAAAGCTTTGATCTGATGGGATACCATAGAATTTTTCATGTTTTCATATAAACGATGACCCACTCTAACATAGACATTTCATACATTGATAATGATTTTTATTTGCGCTATATATGAGTGCCTAGTTGCAAACCAAATTGCAGGCTGGGTTAGCCTAGAGGAAATTCTGTAGGAATCCTTGGAAAATCTCAAGCGAACTACAAACATAATTTTTTGATGGATTTCTTTTTTTTTTTTTAACCGTGGAGGAACCATAGGAGCACTTTCTGGAGAAACCCTTTAAACAAAAAGGATTTCATCAGGTATTCCAGCGTGCATTATTAGAGGAACTCCTAGGGGAATTCCTGATGGAACTCTTGGAGAAATCCACAGAGACATACCAGGAGGAATTCTTACAGGTAACTATGGAGAAATCCCTTCAGGAGTCAAGAGAACACTTTCTTGAGAATTCCAGCAGGCATTCTCACGAATTATACGGTCATCTATGCTCATGCTCAATTCCAGCAGCCAATACTGGAGGGATCCTTGGAGAGATCACAAGAGAAATTATGACGGAAATTTTGAAAAAAGTCCCCAAGAAGAAAGCATCGGAGTAGCTTCATCCCAATACGGGGATGAATCAGCCTCAGGCTGAAAATCCCCATAATAAAGAGCCAATAATAATAATAATAAGTGTCCCAAGAGGAATTCTTGGAGAAATCCTTGGAATAATTTCTGGAAAAAGCATTGGAAAAAAATCATAAGCAATCCCAAGTAGGAATGTCTAAATTCATCGATCAGGAATTCCTGTAGGAATTCCATGAGGAATACAGGAAGAAATCTTTGTAAAAATCTGATTGAAATGCCTCCAGTAACCTATGTAGCAATTTTGCTAAAATTGCTATAAAGGTTACTCCAAAGATTCCTTTAGGAGCTTTTCTTGCAACTCCAGTAGAAAATCTTGCTAGAACTTCTTCAGGAATTCTTCGCTAAGATTTCTCAAATATTTCTAGCTGGGACTTGTTCAGTAAACTTTTGGGAGTCCTTTTAGAATTCCTGAATGATTTCCAGCAGTGATTGCCTCAGGAATCACAGCAACACTACCTCCGAAGCAGCACACAAGTGACAAAGTAGTGTCGACAGCGCAGGATTTGGTTGGACGTGAGTCATTTTCGAGTTATTCTGCCTTGAATTTGGATTTACATAAATGTAGCTCCAGAACAACCAAAAACCTGCGCTGTCGACACTTCTTTGTGATTGTGTGCTACTTGGGTTACTGGGACCAATTACTAATTCCCGAAGAAATCCCATAAATAAATCCCAAAGGAATCTCAAGTGGATTTCCAATTCTCGAAAAAGTTACAAGGAATTTCTGGAAGAGTCCTTGTAAAAACCCCTGAAGAATCACAGCAAGAAATTTTGAAGAAATCTCTAGAACAATCACAATATCAATTTTCGGAGGTTTATCCGCTGAAATCTAGGCTGATCCAAAGATTTGTGGGACAAAAAGTGAAATAAATATTTGTAACGGCCTTATTTATGTAGGAGCCTTAGAATCCTTTCCTCTGTGATTCTTTCTTGTATTTTTTTTCCAAGGACTTCTCTAAGAAATATTTTGGGATGGAATCACTTTGAAATACGCAGGGCCCCAACTGTAAAAGCATGGATATGCAGCATGACCATACTGAAAGTGACGGGTGCGATTCCCGATCAGTACGGCAACTTTTCGTAAAGAAAAATATCTCGACTTCCTTGGGCATAGAGTATCTTCGTATTTTTTTTGCATTTGGCTTATGTATTTGATGTGGCACGGAGAATGTGAGAAAAAATGAAGAGAACAGGTCTACTGGAACATAATCAGGTCAACATAATATGTTGAACATTTTATGTTAAACTGAAAGAATAATTCCAAACCATATTTTCCGGATACCATTGTAAATTTGGAATTGATATAACAGTAAACACTTGATGTGATTCAATCACTCAAGATTCTCACATGACCGGGATTTTCTTGCCTGAGGTACGTACTCAGCGAGTAGGGTAATCCGGCTCAAAATGCACTGATGGGGTAAAATGGCCCAACTTATAAAATCATTACTGAACGTAATTTGATCATTACTATAGGTGAATTGTGCCAAAACATGCTTGCATTAAACATCCTACTAGAAGCCAGGCAAGAAAACCAACAGAAAATTTGTTGAAATCTTACATGCAATTTATGTTTTCTGGTGATTTTATATTATCATACATGTGCATTAGACTGGGTCACGAAGTCGATTTTTGGGAACAAAGCTTTTCCGATTCCTTTTAGTGTCCAAAACAACTGTGCAAAATTTGGGAGCGTTTGGTTGCTTCCCCGTACTCCGCATTGCGATTGAAATTTGTATGAAACTTAGTATGGGAAAACGTGCTTTTTTTGCAAATTTTCTCATAAATTGAAATTTTTCGTCTAAAACGATCTAACTAATGACGTTGAAGTATATCTTGGGAGATGCCGAAAAACTTTGTCGAAGACCGCAAAGTGATCCGACACTTGTGAAAAAAGTTATAACGTACAGATTGCCCAGTGGTGCTTAACATTCAACATGTAAAAATGGAATAATATAATAAACATAATAACATCAATAATAAAATCTCAATTTTTGGCCTAAGTTGCCAGGCGATTAACTTTTTTCACAAGCGTCGGATCACTTTGCGGTCTTCGGCAAAGTTTTTGGGCATATCCTAGGCTATATTAACGTCATTAGTTACATGGTATTAGCCATAAGAATTCAACTCATGAGTAAAATGCAAAAAAAATACGTTTTCCCATACTAAATTCCATACAAATTTCAATCGCAATGCGGAATACGGGGACGCAACCAATCGCTTCCAAATTTTGCACAGTTGTTTTTGACGCTAATATAGATTGAAAAATCTTTGTTCCGGGTTGATACGATCAAATTAAAAGATTCTCCATACAACGTTGACCCATTCTAATGTGCATCCTCCAGTTAGCCTAGTAGTTAAGACTAACGATTTTTCTCTACTCCCTGGGCATAGTGTATCACTGTCCTTGCCCCACAATACACTAATACATGTAATGGCTGGCAAAGAAAGCCCTTCAGTCAATAACTGTGGAAGTGCTCAAAGAACACTAAGTTGAAACGAGGCAGGCCAAGTTCCAGCGGGAACGTAGAGTCATAAAGAAGAAGAAGAACATGTGCATCCTAGGAGACTGAGAAACACATGAAGGCGCATGGTTGTTGATGTCTACGCTATCCATGTTAATAGATAGCGGGGAAGGCATCTGTAAAAGTGTAACACCCCATTTATTGAGTATACGAAAAAGTGTTACAGAAAAGCCCAAAAAATTAAGTAGGACATTTTTTAATGTTGTCATCAAGTGGCATCTTACCCCATGGTAAATGGCCTTTTCGCATCATTTTCGTTTCATGAACCAACTCACAATCGCTAAACATCGATCAAAATGCATCTGCTGAAGTATCAAACATGTATTCTTTCGTTGCTGTTACCACTTTTAACGCCTAACATATAAGTATATATATATTGAAGTTTTAAAAACGGCATCTTATCCCATCTACTACTACTACTCACCTGTTGCGCATAAAACAAAACCGAGCCAAACTCGGTCGTGAGCTCACTCGTGCATTTTCGTGAATATCTACAACACCATTCAGCAAAAAGAGCGACGGCTCGTCGATTGTTTTCCTCATTACTCACAATTTTGAACCGTTGCCCAGATATAGTCAGTCGCAAGTCACACTAGAAGTGGCCGCCAGCCATAGACGAAGCTCACGATCTAGCTACAAAAGGAGGAGGAATGCGGCGCGAATGTCCTCTTTCCAATTCTAAATTTACGTCGGTTTTCTGTGATTGCATCGTGGCGTCGTCGTCGTCGTTGTCTCACTAGCAGCCAGTAGTAGTGTCACTTCTAATCTGCGATCGACCATAGTTGCGGTGAGACGCCTCCTCCTTGCTTCGGTTGATTGATTTATTCTTGAATGGGATCTACGAGCGCGGCAACTTGAATTTTACCGACAGTATTGTATGATTAATTGCTTGGCTTTTCTTTGCTTTACGTTTTCAGAAATAAGCGCTCGTGAAACGAAGACTCCGTAGCCATGGATGATGAGAAAGCATCAGCCAGAGTGGTGGTGAAAAACACCCGCGGAGCGGAGCCGCTGGACATTGTCGATGACTTCCAGCGACGCAAGCTGGTGCTGAACAAGCACTGGGTTCGGTGAGTGGGTGATGGGGACTCGAGCGGATATAACCAACTAATAAACCTTCTTTCAGCCCGAAATTCCTCCAGTACAACTACATGTACAACTACCGCCAGAACTACTATGATGACGTCATAGACTACCTGGACAGAAGGGCCCGCGGAATGCCTGGAGATATCCCACGTCCACAGTACTGGGCCGAGCGCGTACTGCGAACTGAGAGGAAGTAAGTTGTAGAAACATATGTATGTGTAATAAACATTCTGTATGTCTAATATGTGTAAATTGACCTCTAAATGGAATTTTACTGAATTTGGGGAAATATGTGTTTAAGTCAGAATGAAAAATAACAAGTTTTGTGTAGATTGAACCCAACCTGCATTTTATTGGCACAACGTCCCAATATCTAAAACAAATCGCTTAAAAAGGTTCATGGATCAATTGCTCTGGAAATCGTTCTTCTAGGATTCCTGTTAGGATTCCTTCGAAAGCTTTGGCAGGCCTTCATCTAGAACAAGCTCTAAATAGAGGTGTGCGCCGCCACGCCACGCCGGCGCCGCCGCCGATTTTTGGTTCACGCCGCCGCCGCCGATTATTTTTCGGCGTGCCGCCGCTTACGCCGCCGAACTCCAATTTTCTACGCCGATTTCAAAAATGCATTGAAAAATTATATTATTTCGTTTTCAGTGGTGGTCCATTTTATGGTCCAAATTTATAACAGTTCTAAAAATTTGGAACGCTAAAAATAGATCAAATTACGCTCAGTTTCACCTGTAGTTGTTTTAAATTTGAAACGCATGTCGCATCAACGATGTTTTGAAAGTGAAAAAGTTTGTTCTTTGAAGTAAATCGAGTATACAAAGATATCGGGGGTTCCTGAAGATAACTGATGGCTGTAGAAAGAATCTACGGACTCCGAAGATTGAAGAAAATGCTAGTGATTCTAAAAACATGTTTTTGTCGTGTTTATCTCCAAAAGAGATAAAATTTCTCCAGCTACTCTTTTGAAGATTCTTCCAGCAGTTTCGCCAAGAACTCCGCTAGGAGTTCCTCCTGAAACTTTAGAAGGTTCTTCTGGAATTCCGAGAGTTTCCTCCGAGACATCCCCTAGGAGTTTCTCCGGGCATTGCTAGCTACAGAAGTTTCACTGGGACTTTTTCTAGTACTTCCTCTAGAAATTCCTCTAAAAGTTACTCCGGGTATTCTTTTAGAAGATCCTCCGGCAATTCCTCTAGAAGTTCTTCCTGGGAATTCCTCAAGGAGCATCCCCGGTAATTCCTCCTCGAGTTCATCAACGAGTTCATCCGGGAATTTCTTTACGAATTTCTACGGGAATTCCTTTAAGAGTTCATACAAATTGCACTGGTAATACCAGAAGTTTACTCTACAAGTTCTTCCGGGTTTTCTTCTGAGAGTTCTTCCTGTATTTTCTGAAGTAGTTCCTTCTTGAAATCTTCCAGAAGTTTCTTTAAGATTTCTTCCTGAAATTCTTCCAGAGGTTTCTCCGGAATGTTCTAGAAGTTCCTGTGGGAGTTCCTCTAGCATTTCCTCCAGGAATTCCTCCACTAATTCCTCCACGAGTTCCATCAGGGATTCCTTACCGATTCTTTTTTCGGGAATTACACAAAAAGTTTCACCGTGACTGTCTCTAAAAGTTCTTCCGGGAATTCGTCTGGGAGTACTTCTGGGAATTCGAACATTTTCGGGAACACCTTTACGAGTTTCACCGGGAAGAAGTTCCCCAGGCAAGTTCACTACGAGTTGCTCTATAAGTTTTATCTAGCAGTTGCACTGGGTATGCCGAAGTTTCCTCCGAGAATTCCTTTGAGAATTCTCCGGAAGTTCCTCTAGAAGTTCTTCCGGAAATTCCTGTAAAGTTCCTTCAGTAATTCCTTTAGGAGTTCCTCCGAGAACTCTTCTAAGGAGTTTTTTCAAGATATCTTCCGGGAATACATCCAGGAGATTCCTCAAACGCTCCTCTAGGAGTTCTTCCAGCAATTTCTTTATAAGTATCTCGGGGAATTTCTCTAGAAGTTCTTCCGGGAAACCCTTTATGAGTTCATCCGGGAGTTCCTCTACGAGTTCTTCCTGGAATTTCTTCATGAATTTCCTGGGAATTCTTCTAGGAGTTCCATCGAGAATTTCTCTACAACTTCTCTCAGGAATTTATGTGGGAATTCATCCGGGAATTTTTTAGGAGTACCTCCGGGAACTCCTCTACGAGTTTCTCTACGACCTCCTCTATGAGTTCCTCGGGGAATTTCTTTACGAATTTCTTCGGGAATTCCTCAAGGAATTCTTCCGAGAATTCTTTCAAGAGTTCGTCCGGGAACTCATCTAGGAATACCTCTGCTAGTTTTTGTACGAGTTCTTCTTTGAATTCCTGTCCGAATTTTTTCAGCAATTTCTCTAGGAGTAACTCTGAAAGCTCCTCCGGCAATTTATTAAATAGTTGCTCTAAAAGTATTTCTGAGATTTGCACAAGGAATGACCAGAGTTTTCTCCGAAAATTCCTCTATGAGTTCCTCCGGTAATTCCTCTAAGAATTCCTCAGGAAATTCCCATAGGAGGTATTCCGTGAATTCCACTGAAAGTTCCTCCGGCAATTTATCTAAGAGTTCTTCTAAAATTTGTTTCCGGAATTCTTCCAGGAGTTTATCCAAACGTTCCATTAGGATGTTTTTTTTGCAAATTCGTTTAGGAGTTAATCCGGGAATTCCTCTAAGTGTACCTATGGGAATGCCTGTACGAGATCCTCCGGGATTTTTTTTTTAAGTTTATGCGGAAAATCCTCTAGAAGTTCCACCGAAATTTCTCTACAATTTCTTCCGGGAATTTCTTTAGGAGGCCATTCTGGATTAATTTTTGCGCAGCTGATAGATGATTCACCATAACAATTATTTCAAAAAATTTAAAAAAATGTGAAAATAAAAAATATATAGCTTAATCGTAACTATAAACATGTCATTGCAACATCAACATGATGAGTTACAAAAAAAAAAAATAAAACACTAATATTGATTAACGGAATTAACAAAAAATTAAAAACTATGGCCACGCCGTTTCACGCCGCCGCCGCCGCCGAAAATGCAAAAAGCCGCCGCCGACCGATTTCAAATCGGCGCACACCTCTACTTCCAGCATTATTTTGAAAATGCCTTCCGAGAACTCTTCTTGGGATTCCTTCAGGAACTGCTTCAGGGATTGCTCCAAAAGTTCCTCTGCGTACATTTTTAGTATTCCTTAAGGATTTCCTCTGGAATTTCAGCAATTTCTTCAGTACGTCCTCCTGGGATTTTTTCAGAAACTCCTATTTAAATTTCCTAAGAAGTTGATCCCTGATTTTTCTCAGAAATTCTTCCTGGGATTCCTCCAAAAAATCCCCCCGGATTCCTCGGGGAATTCCTACATGGATTACTCTAAAAATCTTACAGGGATTCGTCCAGAAATTCCTCCAGCGATTTCTCTAAAGATTCCTCTAGGAATTCATCCAGAAATTCTTATAGGTAGTCATCTTGAGATATCTGAAAAAATTCTTCTAAAGATTCCTCCAGGATTTTTTCCAGAAAGCGCTTCAGTAGTTCTTTAAGGAAATCCTCCAGGAATTCCTCCAAAGACTTCTCTAAGGATTTCTCCATGGATTCACAATATATGTATACAGGGATCCCTCCAGGAATTCCTCTAGAGATTTCCCAAGAAATTTCTCTAGAGATTCCTCCCGGAGGTTATCCACAAATTATTCCAAGAATTTCTCCAGCGATTCCTGCATCAATTCCTTCTAAGATTCTTCTAGGAATTCCTTGAAGGATTTCTTCAGGATTCCTCCAGGGATTCCTTTAGAAATGCTCCCAGAAATTCTCCCAGAGTTCATCCAGGAATTATTCCTGGTAATCCTCTAGGCATTTCTCTAGGGTTTCATCCAGGCATTTGTCCAGGGACTTCTCCGAGAATTTCACCAAGAATTTCTCCAGGAATTACCCTAGGTTTTTCGTCAGGAATTTCTCCAGGAAATCCTGCATGGATTCTTTCAGAAATTCTTTCAGAGATTTATTCAGGAGTTCCTCTAGGAATTTTTCCAGGGATTCCTCAGAGATTTTTTCCAGGGTTTCCTCCAGGAATTCCTCTGGGAACTCCTCTACGAATTCATTCAGAAATTTCTCTGCGGCTCCTCTTAGGATTCTTCCAGAGATTCCTCCAGGAATTTCTCCGACGATTTCTCCAAAAATTCCTCTAGAAATGTTCTCGGGGAATTCCTCTAGGCATTTCTTCAGAAATTTCTCCAAGAATTCCTCCCAGATTTCCTCTAGAGATTCCTAAAGGGATATATTCAGGGATTTCTTCAAGAATTCCTTTAGGGATTTCTCCAGGAGTTCCACCTGGGATTCCGCCAGGAATTTGTCCAGAAAATCCTCCAAGGAATTCCTCCTGAGGTTCCTCTAGAAGTTACTTCAGGGATTCCTCCAGCGATTTTTCAGAAATATCCTCCAGGAGTTCTTAAAACAATTTCTCCCGACATTTCTCTTAGGATTTCTCCATGAATTCCTCCTAGATTTCCTCTAGGAAATCCTCCAGGAGTTCATCCAGGGACTCCTTTAAGATTCCTTCCAGAATATTGGTGGGCTTCGTGGCCGTGCGGTTAGCGGCGTCAGTCGTTTAAGCGTATTGTGAGTGCCACGGAGTGAGGGTTCGATTCCCGCTCCAGCCGGAGGAAACTTTTCGTCAAACGAAAAATCCTCCACTGGTCCACTGGTTGTCCCGTGTTGTCCGTTGCCTAATGTTAGTGAATGTTCAGTCTGATTTTTGTTCAGGAATTCCTCCAGAGATGGTTCTATGTACAATCTCAATTTTTGTATTACATTTATTTAGACAAATGAATCATCCCAACTTGAACTCCAAACTGTAAAATTTCAAAAATTGTTTCATTTTGCTTGCTTTAAAATTAAATGAAAATAAGAATTCAAGGAAAAACAGTTAAAAATTATGGGGCTGGAAGACTGGATGAACATGAGACAGCGACGATACTCTTCAAATATCTTCAAACATTTTCGTAGATATCATTTCAACGCAGCAATCCATTTTCAAGTGATATTTTTTCAAAAACGAAAATTTTTCATACGCCTTTTTCAATAGTTAGGTGGAGAAAAATGCTTATGTGATGATACAAAGATTAATGGTTCACAAAATCTCATTCAAATTGAAAAAAAAATCGTGTTAAAAAGGAAATTTTGTTCTTGTTTTGGGCTGGAAAATCTATATTCTCGAGTACCACGATAGTGCACCGATTCTGGTGATTATGTATTTCAGTGATATCCAAAGAGTTTCAGGAAGTTACTGGAGACTTCAGGGGCTTTACGGGGGGTTCCAGGGGACTTCAAAGGCGATCCAGGTGTTTTCAGGGGCGTTCCAGTGGGTTTAAGAGCTTTACAGACGTTTTCAAGGGATTTTGGGGTCGTTCCGGAGGTATCTTAGACCCACCAGTATAAAGCACAATATAACCTGGACGTAAACTTGGCCCACCAGAATCCCAAATATAGCGACTTGGTTTGACCACATTAAAGGGAACATCATAGTTGTAATCAAGAGCGTTACAAGAGTTTTCAGTGGCGTTCCGGGGTTTTGTAGGGCATTAAGGAGGATTTCAATGGGTTCCAGGGGTGTCCCAGAGTGCTTCAGGGACATTACATTAGGTTTCAGAGGATTTCAGAGGTGTTCCAAAGGTTTCAAAGAGTTTCAGGATTTTCAACAAGTTTTAGGGGTGATATAGGATATGAAGGATTTCAAGCGCTTTCAGTGGAGTTCCAGGGATGTTGAATGGTGTTCCGGGAAATTTCAGGGCCGTTCCTAATATGTCTCAGGGGGTTGTATGACCCTACAGGATATTTCAGGGGATTTCATGGGCTCCCCCTCAATCCAACGTAAATCCCTTCGGAACCCTTCTATTGAAGGATTCCTTCAATAATTCGTGCAGTTATTTCTGCAGAAATCGATTCCTTCAGATTTTTTTTCAGGGAGTATAAAAATTCTTCCACGGCATTTCCTAGGGAATTTCTCATGGGAATAATTCCAAGATTCTTCATGGGGTTGCTTTTCCTGAATTCCTCCAGATGTTTTTCCTAGAATTTCTTTTGGGATTCACTCAGAAATTTTTTCTGTGATTCTTTAAGGAACAACTCCAGTGATAATTTTGAAAATTAAACCAAGGATTTCTCCTGCAACACTTCTTGGGATTCCTTCGGGAATTCTTACTGAAATTCTTTCAGGAATCCCTCCTGGAACTAATCTAGGACTTCCATCAGGAATAGCTTTGGGAATCCTTTAGGAATTCCTCTTGGGATTGCTTCCAGGATTCCTCATAGGGTTTCTTCACGAATTCCTCCAGGATCTGCTTCAGGGATTCCTCCAAGAGTAACTTCTTTAACTTTTCTTAAGATTCCTTCTGGATTTCTCCATGAATTTCGTCCGCGATTTTTTGAGACCTTCTTCCTTAATTTCCTACTAAAATTTCTTCAAAACTTCTCTTGGGATTCCCTCAGGAATTCCTCCTGTGATTACTTCGGATATTCTTCCTAGGATTATACCAGGAGTTCCTCCAGGAATATCTTGAGGGATTCCTCCAGAAAATTTTCCAGGGTTGCTCTGGGAATTCTTGCGGGGATTCTTCTAATTTTTTTTTCTGTTCTCCAGGAACTCTCGCAGGGATTCCTCCATTATTCTTTCTTGATATTCCTTTAGGATTTCGTCTAGAGTTTCCTCCAGGAATTCCCCAGAAGTTCCTCAAGGAATTCGTCTAGAGATTCCTCCAAGATTTTTACTGGCACTCCTCCAGGAATTCCTTGAGAATCTCTTCCAGGAATTGATCCAGGAACTCTTCCAGGAATTCCTCCAGATATTCACGAAGCAATTTCTCCAGATTTTTTTCCAGGGGCTTTAGGACAGAAGGTCGAAGGACAAATGGTCGAAGGACATAAGGTCGAAGGACAAAAGGTCGAATGGACAAAAGGTCGAATGGACAAAAGGTCGAATGGACAAAAGGTCGAATGGACAAAAGGTCGAATGGACAAAAGGTCGAATGGACAAAAGGTCGAATGGACAAAAGGTCGAATGGACAAAAGGTCGAATGGACAAAAGGTCGAATGGACAAAAGGTCGAATGGACAAAAGGTCGAATGAACAAAAGGTCGAATGGACAAAAGGTCGAATGGACAAAAGGTCGAAGGGACAAAAGGTCGAATGGGACAAAAGGTCGAATGGTTCATGTTGTTGCTCATTGAGAGAAACATTATGGTGCTTTTATAGTAATCATATGTATTTCAGTCACTAACATTTCTATAGGAATTTTTTCCTTCTTTTGTTTATAGGCTATTCTTCCAAGTTGTGTTGATGTAGTATTTAATGGCCATTTAGTTTGATGTATTGTTCAGTAATTTTTCCTTCTTAAATTTATAGGCTGTTCTTTTAAGTTTTGTTACTGAATTAATTATCGACTATTTAGGTACTTATAATTCAATCAGAAATTTTGCCTTCTTTAATTCAATAGCTGTTCTTCCTATCTCTACTGCATAAAAAATACTACTTGTGATTAGTGATCATCCGATATGATTCACCCCCTCTTGGATTTATAGGTAGTTCCGACGAATTACACTGTATAAGTATAAATAATTTCTTCGAATTTCGACTGCTGATGATTATGTTGGGAGGAATGGCGTTCAGTCTTTGCAAGAATAACTCAACAACGGATTCTTAAGCTTTCATAAATTATTCCTCCAAGGATTGAAAGCCTCCCAACCCGTGAACCGTATAGTACATTTTTTCATTATCGGATTTTGGAGGCATTCCAAAGAGCTTCAGAGCATTTTTCGGCGAATTTCACAAACGTTACGGAGGCGTTATATGGCGTTTTCAGGGGTTTCGGAGGGCCTGAGGTGCGTTACATGGAGTTTCTGGGGGTATTAGGGGGATTTTGGAGGTATTCAAAAGAGCTTCAGAGCATTTTTCGACGGATTTCAGAAACGTTACGAAGGCGTTACATGCCGTTTTCTGGGGTTTAGGAGGGTCTGAGGTGCGTTACATGGGGTTTCCGGGGGTTTAAGGGGGATTTTGGAGGCATTCCAAAGAGCTTCAGAGAATTTTCGGCGGATTTCACAAACGTTACGGAAGCGTTACATAGCGTTTTCAGGGGTTTCGGAAGGTCTGAGGTGCGTTACATGGGGCTTCCGGGGGTTTAAGGGGGATTTTGGAGGCATTCCAAAGAGCTTCAGAGCATTTTCGGCGGATTTCAGAAACGTTACGGAGGCGTTACAAGCCGTTTTCTGGGGTTTCGGAGGGTCTGAGGTGCGTTACATGGGGTTTCTGGGGGTTTAAGGGGGATTTTGGAGGCATACCAAAGAGCTTCAGAGAATATTCGGCGGATTTCACAAACGTTACGGAAGCGTTACATAGCGTACTCAGGGGTTTCGGAAGGTCTGAGGTGCGTTACATGGGGTTTCTGGGGTTTTAAGGGGGATTTTGGGGGGCATTCCAAAGAGCTTCAAAGCATTTTCGGCGGATTTCACTTTCATGAATAACATTACTTTATATCCTTCTATTGTCTTCTATTTTCTATCATTCTAGGCATCTATTTCGGATTGCAATGCGGTAGTAAATAGCTGCATATAAGCTAATTGTCGTTTTTCTGTCAAATACTGACCACTTTATCATGTCTTCCAAATTGTCTACTGTCAATTATACCTTTTGTTCTATTCGACCTTTTGTCCATTCGACCTTCTGTCCCATTCGACCTTTTGTCCATTCGACCTTTTGTCCCTTCGACCTTTTGTCCATTCGACCTTTTGTCCATTCGACCTTTTGTCCATTCGACCTTTTGTCCATTCGACCTTTTGTCCATTCGACCTTTTGTCCATTCGACCTTTTGTCCTTCGACCTTTTGTCCTTCGACCTTATGTCTTTCGACCTTTTGTCATAGATTCTTTCCAGGTAATCATCCAAGGTTCTTCAGGGATTCTTTCAGAAATTCCTCCTGGAATTTATCCAGCGATTCTTCTAGTTGTTCCTTTAGGAATTCTTCCAAAAACTTCTCCAGAGATTCATCCCGGAATTCCTCCAGGAGTTTCAACGGAAACTCATCCGAGAGATTCTACGGTAATTCCTAAAAGGAACACCTACAGGAATTCCTCCACGCGATTCTACAGGTATTCCTCCAGGCATTCCTCCAAGAGTTGCTCCAGGAATTCCCCAAGGAACTCCTCCAGGGATTACTCCAGAAACTCCTCTAGGAACTCCCCATGAAATTTCTTCAGCCATTCCTCCACGAATTAATCCAGGAATTGTTTCTGGAATTTTCCCAGGAACTCTTTCAGAAATTCCTCCAAGAATTAATCCATGAATTTCTTAAGGACCTATTTCAGAAATTTCATAAAGAAATTTCTCCAGGTAGTTCTCCAAGAAATTCTCCAGGGATTCCTTCAGAAATTCCCGCAGGGAAACTTCCAAAAAAATATCCAGGAATTCCTTCAGGGATTCCTCCAGGAACTCCTATAGGAATTTCTACAGGAATTTCTTTACGCATTATTCCAGGCATTCCTCCAAGCATTCCTTCAGGAATGTCCTCTAGAGGCATTCCTCTAGAATTTCTGAAGAAATCTCTGGAGTATTTCGTGGAAAAATTCCAGCAAGGATTTCTTCAGGAATTGTTTCAGGAATTTCTTCAGGAATTCCTTTAGAAATTCCTACAGTAATTTATTAAGGAATATCAACAGCAATTTCTCAAGGGATTCCTCTAGGAATGAGAAATTTCTCCTTCAGATATTCCTCCAGGAATTTCTCAAGGAATTTTTTTAGAGATTCCTCTAGGGATTCCTCCAAAAATTCCTAAAGGCATTTCTCCAGGAATTACTCCATCCATTCCTCCAGGAATTCCTTCAGAAATTCTTCCAGTATTAGAAATTTATCCAGGAATATTACCACCAGGGATTCCTCCAGGAATTCTTCCAGGGATTCTTCTAGAGATTCCTCTAGTAATTCCTCCAGGCATTTCTCGAGGAATTACTCCATGCATTTCTTTCAGAATTTCTTCAGGCATTTCTCCAAGATTCCTCCAGTAATTGCTTTAGGGATTCCTCCAAAATTCCTCCAGAAATTTCCCTGGAATTTCCCCCAGGTTTTTTTTTTCAGGAATTCCTCCATGGATTTCAATGATTGCTCTAGGGATTCCTGCAGAAATTCCTCTGAGAATTGCTTCAGGGATTCCTCCTGGAATTCCTCCTGGAATTCCTCTAGGAATTTCTCCATAAACTCCTCCATAAATTCCTCAAGGAATTTCTTCAGGACTTTCTCGAGGGATTTTTTCAGATTTTTTTTTCAAGGGTTTCTTCCTGAATTCCTCCAGAGATTTCTCCATGAATTAATCCAGGAATAGCTGTAGGAAGTTCTCCAGATATTTCTTCAAAAATCACTCCAGGGATTGCTCCAAGAATTCCTCAAAGAGATTTCTCCAGGAATTCCTCCAGGATATCCTCATCCAGGGATTCCTTTGTGAATTCTTCCAGGGATTGCTCCAGGAATTCATCTAGAAATTCCGCCACGGTTTTTTTTCTTTCAACAGTTCCTCCAGAAGTTTCTCCGGGAACTCCTCCGGGAATTTTTCCGGGGATTTCTGCAGGAATTCCTCCAAAGATTTCTCCGGAAACCCTTCCAGGGATTGCCTAAGGAATTCCTCTTGAGATTCCTCGGGATCTCTTCCAAAGTTTATTCAGGGATTCTGTGAGAAATTTCGAAAATTCTTTCTGCATCTTTTCCAGAGATGTACCCAAGATTTTCTCCAGGATTACTTGAATATTTTTTAAGAACTTCAAGGATTTCTCGAGGGATTCCTCCTGCGATTTGTATCGGAATTCTTTAAGATAATTTAAGAGGAATGCATGCAGGAGTCAGGAAATTCTCCAAAAATCAGTAAGGAATTCTGTCGAAATAAAAAACCTTTTTTTTTTCATCCAAGAATCCTTTCGAAAAGTTTCCATTGTTTTGTTTTTCAGGAATTCCTCCAGAAATACTACTAGGAGTTTTTACTCTAGAATGTTTTGAGAATGTTCCATTAGAAAGTCCTTCAGCGATTCTTCCAAAAATTCGTCAAGGAATTCCCAGTTTCTTCAAGAGTTTACTAAGGGATTCCATCTGAAATGTTCAATTTCTTTGTGTTGCGTTTAGTTATAAAGGAGTTAGCAGGTATAAATTTGCTTAGAGTGCTCGACCAAAAAGCTGGCTACGCTCTTATTCTTAGGCACTCTCAGAGAGTGTTGAAAGTGGACACCTAAAGACCGAAAGAGATGGAGAGATGCGAATACGAACGTGGGTGGACGTAAGCTTCAGGTTGGCTTTCTACTCAGTGGAATCATTTCCTGTTCTAGCGTGGGAGAAGACGTGGGTTCAAACCTTACTGGAATTATATGTATTTTTTCATCTCAAGTTTGTCTCGATTTGTCCATTTTTCAACACAATGTGTGCCTATGAGCTTTACGCAATACATAGGGTCTGGGACCATTTGGGCAGGAGCACCTATCTTAGGCACTTGCTGCCATAATTCAGTCAATTTCAAACCGAAAATTGATTAAGTTATAGTAGCAAGTACTCAAAATATGGAGCACCTATCCCAAATGGTCCCAGACCCTATGTTTAATATTTTGTGTTTATATCCCAAATATCGATACCAAAAATTCTGCTCCTTTCAAATCTCCTGGGGCAGATGGGATTTATCCTATTTTGCTTCAGAAGGAATTTGATCATTTCAAACATGTTTTGAAACAACTACTTGTTTGCAGTTTTGCTACAGGGTATATTCCCAAATCCTGGCGGGATATTACTGTGAAGTTTATTCCGAAAGTGGGTCGCGCGTCGTATGCAGAAGCAAAGAGCTTCAGACCTATCAGTTTGACCTCTTTTCTTCTGAAATGCTTAGAACGCATAGTCGATCATCACATCCGTGATGTTCATCTGGCCAATGTGCCTCTTCATGTGAACCAACATGCTTACCAATCTGGAAAGTCCACTGTGACTCTTTTACACAAAGTTGTTTACGATATCGAGAAGGCATTCGCTCAAAAGCAATCCTGCTTGGGTGTTTTCTTAGATATCGAGGGTGCCTTTGACAACGTGCCTTTCGATGCCATATTGGAAGCCGCACGGGGTCATGGTATATCTCCAATGATTTCCAATTGGATTCACCAAATGCTCAAAAACCGACATCTTTTCTCGACATTGCGTCAAGCGGCGATTAGGAAATTGAGTGTTTGTGGATGCCCCCAAGGGGGAGTCTTATCACCACTTTTATGGAATCTCGTAGCAGATACGCTATTGAGGCAACTCAATAATAGCGGTTTTCCTACTTATGGTTTTGCCGACGACTACCTAACATTGTTAGTCGGTATGTGCATCAGCACCCTTTTCGACCTGATGCAAAACGCTCTTCAGGTAGTTGAGGGTTGGTGTCGCCAATATGGCCTTTCGGTAAATCCGAGTAAAACATCTATTGTTCTTTTCACGGAAAAGCGAAACCGTAATGGTGTTCGAACTTTACGTCTCTTTGATTCTGAAATCAATGTGACTGAACAGGTAAAGTACGTTGGAGTCATTCTTGATTCCAAGCTTTCATGGACACCTCATGTTGAGTTCAGAATCAAGAAAGCTTGTATGGCCTTCGGGCAATGCCGGCGAACCTTTGGTACAACTTGGGGTCTAAAACCCAAGTATATCAAATGGATCTACACAACTGTTGTTCGGCCAATATTGGCCTATGGATGTCTTGTGTGGTGGCAAAAGGGCGAAGTGAGAACGGTCCAATCAAAGTTGGGCCATCTCCAAAGGATCTTCTTCTTCTTCTTCTTGGCGTAACGTCCTCACTGGGACAAAGCCTGCTTCTCAGCTTAGTGTTCTATGAGCACTTCCACAGTTATTAACTGAGAGCTTCCTCTGCCAATGACCATTTTGCATGTGTATATCGTGTGGCAGGCACGAAGATACTCTATGCCCAAGGAAGTCAAGGGAATTTCCTTTACGAAAAGATCCTGGACCGACCGGGAATCGAACCCGTCACCCTCAGCATGGTCATGCTGAATACCCGTGCGTTTACCGCCACGGCTATATGGGCCCTTTGAAAGGATGTGCTTAATGGCAATGTCTGGAGCGTTCTCTTCAACTCCCACGGCAGCGCTCGAAGTTCTCTTTGACGTTGCCCCACTACACATTCATCTCAAACAAGAAGCACTTTCTTGCACTTACCGCCTATGGGTACTCGGTTTACTAGAGGAAACTCCTGTGAACCGCAGTTCAACACACACCTCGTTGTTTCCACTTTTGGTGAATTGGGACAAAGTTGTCCTTGCTCCAAGTGATCTTACAATTGCTTGTAATTTTCCATATAGGACATTTTCCACGAAATTCCCTTCCCGGGAAGAGTGGACATCTGGTTATCTGGAGAGAAGTATTTCAGACGGCATCGTATGTTACACTGATGGCTCCCTGCTCGAAGGTCGAGCAGGTGCTGGTGTTTATTCTCGTGAGCTAAGGCTGTATCAGTCTTATTCACTTGGCAGACACTGCACCGTTTTTCAGGCCGAAATCTTTGCTCTTATGTGCGGAGTGCAATCAGCACTTCAGCAGTACGTAATGGGCAAAGTAATATACTTCTGTTCAGATAGCCAGGCTGCTATTAAAGCACTTGCTTCGGCCAACTCCAGGTCGAAGATAGTTATCGCTTGTCGAACTCAAATTGAGGAGCTGAATTCAGCGAACGCTGTTCACCTTGTATGGGTACCTGGCCATTCTTCCATCGCTGGAAATGAATTGGCTGATGAGTTAGCTCGCACTGGAGCATCACATGACTTCATTGGCCCTGAGCCAGCTATTCCGGTATCCAAGTGTTGGGTGAAGCTTCAGATTGACACCTGGGCTGCCACTCAGCACAAACAATACTGGAATAGTTTGGAGTCATGTCGTCAAACAAAATTGTATTGTACTGAGCCATCTCTAGGGGTGGCAAAGTATCTAACAAATCTGTCAAAGCAGAATTGCAGCATGCTGGTCAAAGCATTGACTGGCCATTGCCGACTCAGTTATCACATGGCGAATATTCAGCAAGCTGATTCATTTGCATGTGATAGCTGTGAATCCGATTATGGAACTTCGTATCATTTAATATGTAACTGTCCAGTTTTTGCGCAATTGCGTTTCCGAGTACTCGGGAAACACTTATTAAGTGAAACTGACTTCAGAAACCTGAATCTTCAGGATGTTCTGTTGTTCTTGACCCGCTGTGGTAAAGAGCTATAGGCTCTCTTTACGCTTTATGCATTATCACAGTGCCCTTCTCAGGGCGCTGTTCGAACCCATTGTGGCACGCTTATGCGTTATTACAGTGTCCTTTTCAGGACGCTATGTGAACCCATTGTGGTACGCTTTTGCGAGTATGACGATCCTATTCCCTTACCTGTCCTTTCCCATGTCCTATCCTCTTTCCTTCCCTTCTCCGTCAGGTAAATGATGAATAGGCTCGTGTTCATGGCGATGGCACAAATTTCCCGAATGGAGGAGAACGTGCCTCTAGAGCCGACCTACTGATACTGGAATTATATGTATTTTTTCATCTCAAGTTTGTCTCGATTTGTCCATTTTTCAACACAATGTGTGCCTATGAGCTTTACGCAATACATAGGGTCTGGGACCATTTGGGCAGGAGCACCTATCTTAGGCACTTGCTGCCATAATTCAGTCAATTTCAAACCGATTGACTTGAATTGCACATGGCTAGATACTGTGCGTATCTTATCGTGTCTCAAGTCAATCGGTTCAAAATTGATTAAGTTATAGTAGCAAGTACCCAAAATATGGAGCACCTATCCCAAATGGTCCCAGACCCTATGTTTAATATTTTGTGTTTATATCCCAAATATCGATACCAAAAATTCTAATGACTATAATCCCATTCCAGAACGCCGAAGAGCATCGACGAAATGTACAACTACACCAACATCGGATTGAAGCGGGATGACAAGAAGCTTATGTACACTCTAAGTAATCAGATCAAGTCGTACAACTTCCACTCGAAGCGCTATCTTAACAGCAAATACTCCAGGATTTTGTAAACGCCAACTAAATCTTCTAACAAGGCATCGAGTCGCGACAAAAAAAAACAGAACTGGAAATTTCGTTAACCGCTTTTAATTCGAACGCTTTCTAAACTACCAAAAGGCAGACCGAAGTAGGCAACTCGACTTTCAGAATGTGCTTATATTCGCAGCAACCGGCGCCCTTGAAACTGCCTGCAAAAAAATAGCAAAATGAAAAACTATTTTCCCGCTATTTCTCCCACATAACAAAAAAAAATGAAACCCATTTTCCCCATTCCTCATTTTTTCCCAAATTCCCCATTCCTAGAAAACAAGAAGAACTTTCAAACTTTAATTTTACTAACGCTAAGAAGCTTTCACGCAACAAAATAATGGAATTAACAGAGAGACTACAACACAACGAAAACATGCAAACGACAACCTTAGTAGAAGAAAAAAAAAACCAATCCTTTTAGTTTAGTCGAGCACAGGGGGCAAAACGACCTCGTTGTTTCAGTAGGACCCATTTTGTCCCGTTTGTTGTCGAGCGGAGACTCCAGAATACCCAATCCCATGTAGCTTTTGCATATCTTAGACCTCATAGACGCTTAGAGAGAGACACTTTGCGGATCCTTCGGGATTTCGAAAAATTATTTTGATTTTTTTCACACAACCCCTTTTTATTTTTTAAGCGCGCACTGTAACCTTTAAGAAACGATTTTTGAAGCAATCTTTCAGCAAAAACTATATAGATAATCGCTTAATTCGTTTGATTTTAACCCCACATATTTAATCGCTTATAATCCTGTTTGACTTGAAACCACTTTTAGAAAGAGTTAACCGCTAGTGTTACGTAATCAATACTTATAGGATTGTCGTTTCTTTGAACAAAAAAAAACAAATGCAACTCTTGTAGGTAGAAGACAACCTCTAAGATCTTACACCGTCTACCGAGTTTGGTGGTAGAGAAAATGGCGATCACCATGTGCTTAACCAACAGCGTCTAGAACATCAAGACCTGAACATCACCAATAACAACAACAACAACATCAACATCAGGAAAAATCGTCATTTTCCCCGCTCCCGAACGGCAAGAGACAGTTTTGACCATGGAAACGCAGCAAACAGCGATGTCAACTTTAATCATCCACATACTTTAGGTATAGATAATTGACCAAAAAGCCATTGATCTTTATATTGCAATTTATGTTTATGGGACTCTGCGTCCCGCACTGTAAACCTTGGAACTTATGTTATATCTATCATATTTTTTTCTTTTATTTTGTATTTGATACCCAATGAAACTATTTTACCAAATAAAGAAACACCCTAGAAATCCGTCATTTTTTTTTTGAATATATTTACTGGCAAGAGTTTATAGTTTACTTTAATTGCGCAAGATAAACTGAGAAAAATAAAGTAACCGATGAAGAGAGAAAAACATCTTTTTTGTGTTTTAATCGTCATTACTAGGATATTGTAAAATCATCATTTAATAATTCATACTTACCTTACTGGTTAGATGCAGGCCTGAGTGTCCCCTGCTGTACGAAGGAATCGTCTCCTTTCGACTCGGTCCATGCATGGACTGGGTCTCCACTCCAGTCTCGCACTTTGCAAAGAGTCCGCAAATCGCCTTCCACTTAATGTGGGCTTCCGTGGCCGAGCGGTTAGCGGCGTCAGTCGTTTAAGTGTCTCGTAAGCCTCGGAGTGTGCCCGAGCAGAAGGGAATAACAACAGCATAAGGAGCTGTGTTATTTAGGAAAAATAACTGAATAATAAAATTGATTATTTTTAAGTTATTTCCATAACATATTGTGTTATAAATTTGTCTGTCATAAGCGGCAAAATAACAAATTCCATAACAAAAAAATGTTCCTGGAAAACCATTTCAATAACTTGTTTTGTTAGTTTCAATAACAACTTAATAACAGTGAATTCGGAACATATTTCAATAACGAATTTTGATATTAATATGTTATTGATAATAATCGGAGAGCAGAATTTGCTATGATATCAAACTCGTTACAAAAAAACTTATAATACTTATTATATAAATTCATTCGCTTTGTCTCACAAACCCGCCAATAACATGAGGTTCATCACTCTGACGCAAGAAATATTTTCAAATGATCGAAAAATACTATATTTAGCTTTAAATTAATTCTAAGAGATTTGAAGTAGCAAGATAATCGAACTTTAGTAATTTCTATATTATCAAATAGGACGAGCTTCGATTTCCACCTTTAATTTATAAACTGCTATACTTTAATTGTTTTCGGAGCACGTGTGACCTTTGTTTTTTTTTTCAGCATAGAAACTGAAGTATTTTTTAGACTGCTCAAAGGTTTTGCAGAATTTTTTTTGGGATATTGGAAATATTGTACAGATTATTACAATTTTCCTGGAAAGATTGTTTTAAATCCTCCGATTTTTCCTGGATTCAAGAATTATGTCGAATATTCCTCCTGGATTCTGCAAGAATTCCTCCAAAAATTTTGCTATAATTTCTCCTTAACTTCCTCCTACAGGCTTTCACCAGAAATTTTTGCATTTTTTTGTTCTAAAATTTCTCTATTTATTTCACTAAGGATTCCGTCAAAAACTCCTTTTATGTTTATCAAATGACTTTGTCATAAAATTCTTCCAAAAATTTGTCGACTGATTTGATCATAAACTTTTCCATAAATGTCTCCAAAAATCTTCCAGAAATTTTTCCGAGAGTTCTTTGACGGGATCTTTCATTGATTTTTAAAGACTCTTCTAGAAATTCCTCCAGAATCCTGAATAGAATCCCTTCAAGGGTTTCTTCAGAATTTCCTGTGATCATTAGTCCTGAAGTTCATCTTAAGATTTCTCTGAAAATTTCTTTGAGGATTTCACCATGAGTTTTTCCTAAGAATTCACCAGGAGTTTTTCAAAGGATTCTGCCAAGAATCCTAATAATTGCTCAGAATTTACTTCGGAATTTCTAATAAAATTGCGCCCGCAGTTCTCTTGAAGACTTTTCCAGGGATTTATCGAAAGGTTCCTCCAGAACTTCCAAGAACTTATCCGAAAATTATTTAAGGAATTCTTAAAAGGAGTCGTTCAGGAATTTCCCTTTTAACTGAATATAAAAATGAAACAACACAAAGGGACAGGTCATAATTGTCGAATTGTTGCTGTGATTTCAAAACTTGTTACTGTTGTGCTATTGCTGATAGGTTGATCAATAGTACAACAATAACTAAACTTGTACTTCAACAAAACATGTTATTTTAATGTAATTTAGTTAATGTATATCAATAGCTTGATTATAACAAAATGAGATTGTCCAACAAAATTTGTTATGGTAAAGCTATGCCTTGATAATTTAATAATAACAAAACAAGATATAAAAACAGGTTATGTGATTTCGTAGTTATTAACTTGCTATTCTCCTCTGCTCGGGTGGGTTCGATTCCCGCTCCAGTCGGGGAAAACTTTTCGTCAAACGGAAAATTCTTCACTGGGCCACTGGGTGTAATATATGTTGTCCGTTGTCGAATGTTTGTAGTGTTCAGTCTGTAGAGGCCGCAAGGACGAAGACGGTGAAATTGTCTTTTTTTTTAATCGACCTACCTAGTTCGATACGTTCCACGGCTTCTTGTGCCGGTCGGATGACTCTCGAGAACCATTTTAGCCGGGTTGCTGTCTGACAACCTAATTACGTGACCCGCCCACCGTAACTCCCAGATTGTTAGAATGGTATTACAATCTACTCCACGATTGATCAATTTCAAGAATTTGCCGTCGATTAGGTATGACTTAAGAAAATTCAGTGGGAATGTAGTTTTTATTGGCATGGGTAGAAGAATTACATTGGAGTTCGAGAGGAGAGATCTAATGCAAACCAGATCAATATTTGTCGAGATTTGATGTGGGTTCCGGCGAGTTTCCGACTAGGATAATGAGTACCCGACCAGAAGCACATAACAGGATTATAACAAAATTATAACAACTGTTATTAGAAATAACAAATGTTGATATAACTCTGTGTAGTAGGCTATAGTAGGCATTGACTTAGGATACAGATTAGGTTTGACATTAGACTGGCTTAGAATGTAATAAACCACTGAAACAGCAAGACGTGTAATTATTGCTATAATTCAGAAGTGGGATAACACCATGTTCCTTCGAAGCCAAAAAACTTCCGCTGAACTGGAGAAAAATGCTACACCGAGTATTGGAGAAATGGAGAATCAGGGATATCTCGAAAATTCTGCCGAAACCGTCTACCCAAGTTACTCAAATGCTGCTGGCAGTGCTGTTAATTCTGTCGATTCGCTATCCAGGAGAGTGGAGGATGATATGCATTTTGAAATGAGGAGAAGTTCACTTGAAGAAGGCGGACAATTTGCTGCAGGTATCGTCGTGTCAAGCGCAATGAATGCTGCAGCTGCCGCTGTCCAACCGACTGCCGGATCCGTGTCGAATTGCATTGGAAACGGTGGCGGAGACAATATTTGTGATGTGCGTAACAATAATCGTGGAAATTTGTCGGCTCAAGTAGAAATCTCAGGGATCAACGCAAGTCCTGTTGGTCAACCAGTTCATTTCAAACCAGAAGAAATTTCACTGATGCTGCCGTCGTATTCTGGAAGTGCTGAAGAAGATGTCAACCATTTTGTTGCTATACTTGAAAACACGAAACAAGCTTTGAATATCGATGATTTCATTATGAAGCTGGTTGTCATTCGTAATCTGAAAGCTAATGCTCTATCTTGGTTACACTCTCAAGCGGACTTTATGACGAAGGATTATGCTGAAATAATTAGAAGTCTGAAGGTGTTTTTCGACCGCCCAATCAATACGTTTGAGATTAGGAAGCGCTTGGAGAAGAAAACATGGTCTGGACTATTTGAAACCTTTGCCGATTACTGTCAAGCTAAGAAAGTTCTTGCCCAAAAATTGAAGATGCCGGATCAAGAATTAGTAGACTACATTGTGGAAGGCATTTTGGATCCCGTTCTTAAAAATCAAGCCAGAATGTCAAACTTTAAAACCGTTACAGAAATAGTTCAAGCTTTTCGCATGATTGGAAATGATTCAAGATATCAAGCCCCATTGAGAAATTCAGTCAAGTGCTACACCTGTAATCAGTATGGACATGTTGCTGCTTGTTGCTGGAAGACGCGTGAAAATTTTGGACAACCGGAACGATATCGGAGAAATCCTGGTAATGGAATTGCTGCATCAAAACGAGTGAATGCTGTTGCAGAAAATGACTTAGCACTAGGAGATGGACGACATGGCATTGTAGATTTTCAGTTAGCTGATCATAACAGTAGACTAAAAGCTTTATTCGATACTGGAAGTCCAATTTCACTAATACGCCGGGGTTTGGTTGAAAAATTCAAAATTTCTAAATTTAATAACAGTAAATATTACCGGAGTATTAGTGGAAATAGACTTAAAATACTAGGCATTTTTAGAACTGAAATAATTATCCAAAATATTCGTTTCAGAGTTGAATTCCATGTAATCGCGGATAAGTTTATGGGACTCGTCGATGGCATAATCGGACGAGATGTGATCATGCGTCCAGATGTTCGAACGATTATTCAAAATGGAATCCGAATGTATGAGGATGATAAAAGGTATTTGCAGATTGAAAATCCATCAATGATAAAGGTAAATAGAAACAACATATGTAACATCAGTTCAGATACGTATAAAACTTTGATTAAGAATATTGGAAAAGTAACTGATGACCAAAAGGCAAAATTTTTAGAATATTTCAAAACTTATTATTACTTTAATAAAAAACCTTCAAAACCAGTTACAAACTATGAAATGACCATAAGTCTTAAAAAAGAAGAATATTTCCATTTTAAACCTAGAAGATTATCCTTTGCTCAGAAAAATAAAGTTGATGAAAAAATCGAAGAGCTTTTGAAAGAAGGAATCATTAAAGAAAGCAATTCACCTTATGCGAGTCCAATTGTATTAATTCCCAAAAAGGATAATGATTTCAGACTATGCGTAGATTATAGAAAATTGAATAAAAATACCGTTAGAGATAATTACCCATTGCCTATTATAGATGATTTGATTGATTCTTTGAGAGGTAAAACTGTTTTTTCAATTATTGATCTGAAATCCGGATTTCATCAAATAAGAATAGCTGAGGAATCCACTAAATATACATCGTTTGTAACACCAAAAGGCCAATATGAATATCTGCGTGTGCCATTTGGATTATGCAATGCTCCTGCAGTATTTCAACGATTTATAAACAAAATTTTTAAAGAATTAATTGATGATGGTAAAATTATTGTTTATATTGATGACATTTTAATTGCAAGTAAAAATTTTGATGAACATTTTGAAACGTTGGCAAAAGTTTTTCAAATTTTAAATGATAATTTATTGGAAATAAATGTAAGTAAATGTTATTTTTTGTTTGACGAAATAGAATACTTAGGTTACACAATAAATAAATTTGGCAAAAAGCTTAATAATAGCCATATTGAAAATATTTCAAATTTTCCTGTTCCTAAAAATAGTAAAGAAGTACAGAGATTTTTAGGCCTCACTAGCTATTTCAGAAAATTTGTCAAAAACTTTGCAACTATAGCGAGACCTTTGTATAACCTTTTGAGGAAAGACACAAAATTTGTATTTGATGATGTAGCATTGGAAGCGTTTAATACGTTGAAAAATAGATTGATTTCTTCACCAATTCTTGCAATTTATGATCCACATGCTGAAACACAACTTCACTGTGACGCAAGTTCTCTTGGATTTGGAGCCATTCTACTACAAAAACAAAATGATAATAATTTTCATCCAGTTTCATATTTTAGCAGAAAAACAGATGAACTTGAATCGAAATTACACAGTTTTGAGCTTGAGACACTGGCAGTAGTTTATGCCATCAAAAGATTTCACATTTATTTGTCAGGAATTCACTTTAAAATTTTTACGGATTGTAATGCTTTGGTGCAAACTTTATCAAAAAAAGATGTTAACCCAAAAATTTGTAGATGGGTAATGTTTCTAGAAAACTATAATTTTGATTTACAATATAGAGATGGCTCAAAAATGCAACATGTTGATGCTCTTAGTCGTCAAAATCCAATTGAAAAATATCAATCAGTTGATGACGAAATTCAACGAATTGGTTCAATAGAAGAAAATAGCAAAGACAACACTATAAATGTGCTTAATGAAAACGATATAGAACAAAACATAATAATAGCACAAGAACAAGATCAGAAAATAGTTAAAATAAAACAATTGTTAGAAAGATCTTCATTTCCAGAATTTGAACTTATGAATGGAGTGCTTTTTAAAAAAGATGGCATCAAACGATTATTGGTTGTTCCAAAACTTATGATCGATAATGTAATCAAGTTAAATCATGACAACTGTGGTCATATTGGAATAGAAAAAACTATACATGAGATTAAAAAACAATTTTGGTTTAGTAGAATGAAGAAATTAGTTAAAAGTTATATTAGCAATTGTTTAACTTGTATTTTTTATAGTCCATCTGAAAGGAAAGAAGGATTTGTCAAAATTATTGATAAAGGTGATAAACCTTTCAATACTATTCATTTAGACTATTATGGACCAATTCAGTTACAATCTTCAAACAGAGCTAAATATGTTTTGGTAATCATAGATGCATTTACAAAATTTACAAAGTTATTCCCTACAAAAACCGTTAGCTCAGATGAAACTATTGTTCATTTAACAAATTTTATGAACTTTTACAGTAAACCGAATAGAATTATAACGGATAGAGGCAAATGTTTTACATCGAAAAAATTTAATGATTTTATGAACATCAATCACATTGAACATGTAAAAACAGCAGCTTATACTCCTGAGGCAAATGGCCAAGTTGAGCGGGTAAATAAGACTTTAACTCCCATGCTTGCAAAATTGTGTCACGAATCATCGAAAAAATGGAATCAGTTGTTACCAAAAGTCGAGTTTGTGTTTAATAATACCTATAATAGGTCAATTGGTAATTTCCCTAGTGTATTATTGTTTGGAGTTCAACAGAACAACTTGGATAGTGAGAACCATAATATTGCAAATTTTGTTGCCAATAAACAAACATTGTCTGAACCAATTAACATTTCGGATGCTCGCGAAAATGCTCGTAATCAAAATTTTAAAAACCAAGTATACAATAAAAGAAATACCGACCGGAAAAGAATTAAGTGCACGGTCTATACTGAAGGTGATTTCATAGTATTGAAAACTGATGAAAAACATAAATTGGCCCCAAAGTATAAAGGACCGTACAAAATTCATAAAGTTTTGCCAAATGATAGGTACGTCGTAACTGATATTGATGGATTTCAAATTGCAAATATTCCGTTTAATTCGGTTTGTTCTCCTCAAAATATGAGGAAATGGATGAGTGATCACATATCTGAAGAAAATGATATCGATGAGGACATCGATAATGTCAGGATGCCCGAGATGTAGTAGGCTATAGTAGGCATTGACTTAGGATACAGATTAGGTTTGACATTAGACTGGCTTAGAATGTAATAAACCACTGAAACAGCAAGACGTGTAATTATTGCTATACTCTGTCATAAGGATTTTTCCATGTATGTGAAGAATTAGCCTAAGTTAAAATTCACAAATAAAAAGATATTAAAAAAATCCCATGTAAATATCCATACGAAAATTATATTACCATTTGTTATAGTTTTAATAACTAAATTGCAACTAAACTTGTTTTTTTTTATTCAAACAGATGTATAACAACATTTGTTATATTATGCATTATAATATAATTGCCTCTAACATTTTTTCGCAACACGATTATTGCATTTTTTGTTAAATTTTTTGTAACAAAATCATTTCAAAATTTTCAAGGTTTTTTGTGTTGTTGCGAAAAAGATTAATAATTTTTGTTATTTTGGTCACTCAAGCCAAGAGATTTATAACAAAACTTGCAACAATTTTGTTCTTAAATATATAACAAAACTTATAATTTATGTTATAATTCTGTTATTATCTAGCAAGTTTAGTCTAAAAAAATTTGAAACAATCGTGTTATGATTATATATCAACTTGTTATATTTTTGTTTCACTTGGAACGAAGTTTGTTAGAATTTTTGTTTTTTTTTTAACTACTAACGGTACATGTTTTATAACAACCGTAGTTACAAAAATCATTGTAACAAAATAACACAATCAATTATAATTTTGTTTTTCCCATCTAGTCGGGTAGAGGTTTTTGTGATACATATAGTTCAAGAGGGAAAGCAAGGAGACTCTGAAAGGGTTTATGGTCCCGAGCAAAGGCGGATAACAAAGTGATATCACTTTGATTCACTTTGATAATAAAATGTGTTATCAGTGTTATCATTTTGTTATTTTTGTTATCATCTTTTCAAATTGATGATAACCATATGATAACAAATTTAGTAAACGATAATTTTGATCTATTGCGATAACATAAAAACACTCAATGATAACAAAATATGTTATCAGTTTCCACACGCATATATCAAAGCTTTCCCAAAAGTCTGATGAACCTCGAATGTAAAAATAGATTCCGCTTTCCGCTTCAATGCGACAGCAGTAAGAAAGCGTAGCCTTCAACCACTCTCTCTCTCTCTCTCACTGAGTCGCCCTGATATAGGGGCTATCGGCTGCGACCGACAATCACTCGATCAGGGCTCGAGACCCGCTGGGCGCTATAGGGTAAAAAATATAATTTGGACATGTATATAATTTGGACATGCACTGCGATGTATGTCTTGTTCTGAAGAGCTAATAAAAGTTGATACTTCTGAATATCGATTATTGGATCAAACAGACCCTATTCTGATGACTTACGTTGAAAATTTGCTTAAAAATTAAGAATTTACTTCAAAATTATCGAAATTGTAAAATGTTTCTCTAAAACCCCTCAAATGCACAGGTATGCAAGACGACATACACATCACGGTCACATACAATATTCACCTCAAAATCGTTGAATTAATAATTGTAAAAAATTTAAATGCCTTATTGCAATGAAAACTGTTCAATAAAGAAGCATTAGGCAGCCAATCTCTTAACATTCATCTAGAACGCCTAAAATAGGTGGTGTCCAAAATACATTACAAGTTTTCTACTGTAAATATATTTTGGTCATCTGACGAACTGCAGGAGATGCTGTGCGATTGCATACTTAGAGGCGTATTCTGTGGGTCTGGCGATATTTCCTCGATTTTAACAAAAACTGTAATAGTTATCAAAATAGATGCCTGTTAAGCGGAGAAATTTGATTATTTGTAAGAAAATATTTGTTAATTTATGCTACTTCCATGATTTAGCAGTATTCATGGCTAAACATTGAAATAATTGCCTGTCCAAATTATATATACCTGAGGGTGTCCAAAACATATATTCGGTGTCCAAAATGCAATTCTTACAGGCGATCGGAAATTGCGATTTTCTCAGCTTAAAATGCTTTCGTTAAGGTTTTTGTCACCAGGAACGCAAAGCACAATCATATTATAAGCGTATTGGTAACTTTGCAAAATAATCAATTGCTTTCTAAGAAAGCTAGGGGACGATTTTTTCAACGTTGTCCTCAGCCTGTCCAAAATACATGAATTACCCTATTATCGGCAGGTTTGTTCACTTCGTCATGGCAGGTTTTTGTTGGTCAAATTTCCTGAAACTTGGTCGTATAATTCAGCTTGGTTGGGAAGGATTTGAGACCAACTCTGAGTCCAACAGCATTAAAAAACATGACGAAGAGAACGAAAAAGTGAAATTATTATTATTTATTATGCTTTATGCCATAGAGATGCATCTTAGGAAACACAGCGAAACAAAATTCAACTTTTGGCCTGTCTCAAAAGCACATTTATGTGTCTCTGACAGATTTTGGGTCGCTGAATCCGAATCCGGGCTAAGATTTGCACCAGCACGTCACAATTTTGAGCTATACCTCAATTTATAGGACGAAATGTGTGATTTTGGGCTTTTTTGGCTGCAAGCCATTAATGGAAATTATTTTCTAAAGCAATTAAAGTAATAATTGGTCAATTAACATCTAAATTAACCATTAACGCCAAATATTTCGTTTTACCAAATTTCATTTCATAGTTTTAAGCATTTTAAGTTGGGTTCTGAACTTGCATGCAAGTTTCGGAGGCTGACTTGTATGGCAAATATTGTAGCTCAAAATTCTGACGTGCTGGAGCAAATTTGAGCCCGGATTCGGATTAAGCGACCCAAAATCTGTCAGAGACACATACACTCCCGTTCAAAAGTTTGGGGCCAGCCCCTCAAAAACATGTCATTTTTTTAGGCCTATATCTCCGCCAATTTGCGTCCGATTTCAAAACCCTAGGTTTCATTCAAAAGATAATAAGTCAAAGAAACTTTGAACATGATTTAAAAGGAACTTTTTCAAAAAATTTTGTATGTAAACTTAACCCAAAGTTGCCAAATTTTCTAAAAAATGAATATAAACTTATGGCAGTGTCGCTGGAAGTTGGGTCGACCAAATTTTAAGATGAGAGCGGTAATATGACCCATTTTCTATCACCATAATCACCCATTTTCTATCACCAAATCACTTTTCCATGTTTTACGAAAATGACCCCAAACTTTTGGCCGATACATCATATTGAGTGGTGACCCCAAACTTTTGGTCGATGACATCAAGGATTAATTTACTTAATAACTTTTTTTCTAGATTTTTTAGCTAAGTTCTGTAAAAAGCAGTTGAAAGCTAATAGAAAATGGGTCACATTACCGCTCTCATCTTAAAATTTGGTCGACCCAACTTCCAGCAACACTGCCGTAAGTTTATATTCATTTTTTTAGAAAATTTGGCAACTTTGGGTTAAGTTTACATACAAATTTTTTTGAAAAAGTTCCTTTTAAATCATGTTCAAAGTTTCTTTGACTTATTATCTTTTGAATGAAACCTAGGGTTTTGAAATCGGACGCAAATTGGCGGAGATATGGGCCTAAAAAAATGACATGTTTTTGAAGGGGTGACCCCAAACTTTTGAACGGGAGTGTAAGTTCATTTTCGAGACAAAATAATGTTTCGCTGTGTAAACTTTTCCTTAAATCTAGTATCTCATCGTAATCCAGTACGAGTTCTTCTTGATGTTTCTCTTCATCTTTACATTTATTCGTATTGTTTATTTTCACCTCGGCCATTTGGCCATTTTTATTAACGTCACTTTAAACTATAAAGTTCGTTCGTGACGCCGTGCATTTGTAATTGAAGTTGGGAGGTGTTCTATGGAGAACGATAAGATGATCTAACAGTTTCTGATGAAGACGTCAAATCCATTCAGAGAAAACACTTCATTTTGCACTTCAGGTAAGCAATCAACTGCAATATTTGAGTGTTTTTAGATTTTTGAGTGTACTAGATATCGTAGAAATATCCACTGATGAACGCCCAGAATAGCTCGCTGCTCTCCGGAAACTGCAGGTCCAATATAAACTTTAATTTCAGTACTACGTCCAGGCAGCGGCACGGTAAAGGCTGGGTATGCTGCGCAATTCAGATCCCATTGTGATCCACTAGCCTCTGCCCAGCAACTCCTATCCTTACCTCCTCGTGGTACCGGCCAGAAACTATGAGCAACCTAAGGGAAGATCGGGTAACCAACCCCGGTGGGAACTTTGGTCGTAGGCTGACAGGGAAGGGGGGTTTGCTTCGGCAAACCTGTGCGTCTGTTCTCCAGGAGGAGCGGCTCACAACAGCGTCTGATCCCCATGTTAGGGGCGGCTGATTTACGTCCGAGTGCCAGGGAAGGACTCTAAGCTCAACTGTGCACTATGGTCCTCCGGAAAGTAGGGGGTTGGTGTCAGGCCCTACGAGCCAGCCGTAAAAAAACCATTGTAGCGGAAAATCAGCAACAGAATAATACGAACCGAGACCAACGGCAACGACCCAAGCGAACAAAAAGGACTTGCGATTGGAAACTTGGTACGTGGAACTGCCGATCTCTCAACTTCATTGGGAGCACCCGCATACTCGCCGATCTACTGAAGGACCGCGGGTTCGGCATCGTTGTGCTGCAGGAGGTGTGTTGGACAGGATCCATGGTGCAAACGTAATAGAGAGGTAATCATACCATCTACCAGAGCTGCGGCAACACACGTGAGCTGGGAACAGCTTTCATCGTGATGGTGATATGCAGAGGCGCGTGATCGGTTGGTGGCCGATCGACGAAAGAATGTGCAGGTTGAGGATCAAGGGCCGATTCTTCAACTTCAGCATAATAAACGTGCACAGCCCCCACTCCGGAAGTACTGATGATGACAAGGACGCAGTTTACGCGCAGCTCGAACGCGAGTACGATCGCTGCCCAAGGCACGACGTCAAGATCATCATAGGAGATTTGAACGCTCAGGTAGGCCAGGAGGAGGAATTCAGACCGACGATTGGTAAGTTCAGCGCCCACCAGCAGACGACCGAAAACGGCCAACGACTCATTGATTTCGCCGCCTCCAAAAATATGGCCATATGTAGCACCTTTTTCCAACACAGCCTCCCTTATCGTTACACCTGGAGATCACCACAGCAGACAGAATCTCAAATCGACCACGCCACTAGGGGGGGCTCCATACAAAGTGGTGGCCAAAAATATGTTTTTGGTTTTTCCGCATTTCTAGTAAGTATTCTAGTAAGATTAGCATAAAATTAGTCGAAATTATGTATTTTCATCACATCTGGAAGGTGTAACTAGTATTTAACCCAGTTAGGAACTACTTATTCGTGAACATAAACTTAAACGTTTGTTTTTAATTTTTAAGACAGTTAAAGGCAAATCAAAACTAGAATAAGATTGCCATGCATAAGATAAAATAAGGAGAGACGGAGGTGGAAGCACTCCCCCCCCCCCTTCGAGGTAAATCTGCCCCCCATGTTTTTAATGTTAATCAGGTATAATGGTAAAGAATTGTTTATCAACCAGAAGCCCCCCCCCCCCCTCTCCAATTTGCCTGCCACCCCCCCCCCCCCCCCCCCCTTTTTTCCTCACCTGTTGGGGAAATTAAGCCACTGCGTCCAATAGGCAGTAATATAAGCTCAAACTCGTCGATTGGATATTTTTTTAATATGCTTCTATTATTTTACTGAACACATATCAACATCATTCACAAAGTTGATGATATGTCTCCATTTTTTATACTGCAGGAATGAATATACTGCTAAGTGCTAAATAGAACATAATTTTCACTGTCTCTAGAAACTTAATCAAATTCACAAGCAATATCAATTTCACGATTTTTGAGAACATGGTCAATCAAATTCACCATATTCGAATCGTTATGTCTATATGCTATTTTTGTAAAGTGCCCACATTACCACCAAACATAACATCGTTTCCAAGTTCCGAATAAGCGTCGCGCCAATCGTTATTGTATTTTTCGAAGCTTTTTTTTTGCGTGAGCCTTTTTCTATGCATTGTTAAAATATTGTGCTACGTACTTCAACTTTTGAAGTACAGTAGACGTTCGATAATTGCAACATGTTTACGTTTCACTTAACGAATAAAATTCAATAACTGCAAAAACTAGTAGATGTCATAGAACAGTCAGTTGCTGCAGAATGCAGCCAATGTGCATGTTGACATTCCATTATGACGGATAGCGGTGCAATAACTGCAAAATTGTTGCACTTAGCGGACTTAAAAAGCATTGCAGTTAAAGCGTTTGCACCGAGCGATCGTCTACTGTAGTCGTTCTTCTTTAGGAAGATCAAAATTATATTTTGCCTTGATATATTCAAATGCTTTTGTTGCATTGACTATTTGAGATTTTTTTTAGATCTAAAGTAATATCGCAGACAAACAGACGTCCCACTGTACTCAGATCGTTTCCCTTTTTAACGTAATAGGCATTGGGCGATTATCTTTTCGTGGCGATGATTTTTATCGCATTTTGTTCCAAGTGATACGTCTGTTTGTCTGTGGTAACACGATGTTCCTATGTTCAATATTACCACAAACAATTATTTTCAGATTTGTTTACGATTAATTAACTACTGTGCGATGTTCAGGTTGCTAGCGTTTAAGTTCAAAACAAACTTATGATTTGAAAATATTGCCCTCGTCTTTTAAATACAAGTAGGTATTTTTAGTAAAACAAATATATAAGATGTGGTTTTTCTTCCCCCGTTGGTAAATATGTATTCAAAATATAAACAAGATTTTCGTGAACAAAAGAAGCATTTCAGTCCAGATGAGTTAATACAGTTTGTGTATGGAAAGATAGTTTTCGGTCAGCTTTTACCCATTTTTAACATAAAAATAATTAAGTGTATAACATTTTAAAGACTTAATTTGACAATTAACAGTTCCACCTTTGAAGCACTGCTTAATTTGTACGACTTTTTTGTATGTGCTCGCATAATCAATGATCGTAATTAACAAAAAAAAAATAGAAAAAATCCATTTTTCAGGCTTGTGTCAAAGTGATGCTCATCCGCAGCTATCCGCAGCTGGATTCGCGTTCTGCAGATAGTATGGACCCCAAACTAAACTGTGGAGGCGGTCTCTTGAGACTGCTCGACCCTGCTTGTTAGATATAGACCAACTTAGCCAAAAAATGTTGTTTTTGTCAATTATTACCCATTTTTTAGTCATTAACCGTGTAACACCAATAACACACCCATTTTAAAGTTCAGACAATAGCATTTCCAACGGTGGATTAAATTCCAAAATTAAACCGTTTTTTCACTGAGAAAATTGTATTTGTTTAAAATGCATTTTTTCTACAATTTTCACTATTTTTCTAAGTCTGATATCTGTGGCGCAATGAGTTTCCATCACAGAGGGCTAAAATTTTGGGAATCTAGGTTTGAACTATCTGGCTATCAAATGGTATATAAGACACGTCATTCAAAGCAAGTAAATTTTTCGATTTTTGGCCACCACTTTCCCCATAGTGCACGCTCTGATTGACGGACGGAACTTCTCCGACATTATCGACGTCAGGACCAATGGTGGCGTCAACATCGACTCCGACCACTATCTGGTGATGGTCAAACTGCGCCCACCTCTTTTCGTCATCAACAATGTACGGTACCGACGACTGCCACGGTACAACCTAGAGCGACTAAAACAACCGGATGTCGCCTTTTAACGGCTGTTCGAGTCCGTATGAAGTTGATCATCAATATTAACTTCTTTTCTCGATCAGCCTAGATAGCTGTGTAGTGTCGGTAGCGATTGTCTCAATTGGCTAAGAATAACACTACGGACCGCCTGTTCCGGTGGTAAGAATCCACCAACAGGTGACCCCTAATTCATGGTGTGATGCGGCTTTATGCTTACCGTGCCTAGGAATGAATGGCTAGGGGGGTCTAATAAAAACCTAACCGCTAACGGAGCCTGTGGAGTACCAGGGCGCCCTCCACAGTATGTAGCCCTTACTGCGCTAACCGGAGCAATGGTGCAGTGGACCTTGTGTTTCTCCGAGACAATCAGCTGCCCTTCTTTAGTCTCACTTGAGGCTAAATAAGGGCGGGATTATGAAGATGTTGTTAATTAGTTTAAATTTTCACCTATATGGTTTCGCATTATGCGATTTACACAGTGTATTCTGTGTATCCTCGCCTTTGGCGTTTTCCAATCGATACCGATTTGGTTTTATTGTTGCTGTTCTTTGTTGTGCTGCTGTTGCGAAGAGTTTAATCTTACCTAGTTTGGGTAGTGGCTACGGTTAGGATAGCTCAGATCAATCTTCAGCATAAAAGAACAGCAACGATCAATCTTTGCAGACTTATGCAAAATGGTACAGCCCAAGTGGCCTTGGTACAAGAACCTTACTTTCGTAAGGGAAATTTCTATCTAGGAAACCTTGTGAACCCGGTGTTTGCCACTTTCAGTAAACATGAAATGGCAAACTCGCGTGTCATGCCTCGAGCCTGTGTGCTTGTCAACAACGCAATAGTTGCTACACTCATCTCTGAACTAACCACCAGAGATGTATGTGCTATCACAATTGATGTATCTGTTGGAAACCTCAACAGGAAATACGTCTATTGTTCTGTGTATTTACCACATGATGAACCATCCCCTACGGATGCTTTCAAACAAGTCATCGCATACTGCACTTCAAAAGGCCTTCCGCTAATTGTTGGCAGTGATGCTAATGCTCACCATATCATCTGGGGCAGCTCAGACATTAACTTGAGAGGCTCCAGTTTGATGGAGTACTTAAGTAGTACAGATCTTGCATTACTTAACATAGGCAACCGCCCAACCTTCATGGTATCTGCTAGAGAGGAAGTGTTAGATATAACGCTTTGCTCTAGCAGAATTAGTCACGAGCTGACCAATTGGCATGTGTCAGATGAAGAATCTTTATCTGACCATCGCTATATCTTTTTTGAACATTTAAATGTTACTTCGCAAACATTGCGTTTCAGGAATCCTCGGTCAACAAACTGGGATCTTTATACTGATTTGGTTGCAGCCAAATTTCATGGATATTCACCATCCATTGACACTCCAAGTGATTTAGATGATGCCGTTGATACTACAACGACCTTCATCATGGAAGCTTTTGAAGAAGCATGCCCTCTACGGTCTGTGAAGATCACAAGAGGAACCCCTTGGTGGAACTCTGATCTGGCGAAACTCAGGAAACAATGTAGAAAGAGTTGGAACAGACGACGTTCGGCTGGTTCGGAGGCTTTCAGGTCGGCTCGCAAGGCCTACAGGAAAGCTCTCCGGTCTGCTGAACGATCCGGCTGGAAAAACCTTTGTACAAATGTTTCGAGCTTGAGTGAAGTCAGTCGGTTAAACAAAATCCTTGCGAAATCTAAGGATTTCCGGGTGAACGAACTTCGTTTGCCAAATGGCGATCTGACTTCCTCTGATGAGGAAGTTCTGGAATGCTTATTCAGCACACACTTCCCTGGATGTGTGGATATTACATCTTCGGATGATCCTGATGTCTTTTCTTGTAGTTATGATTCTTTAGCTTCGGCTCGGAGTATTGTAACTATAGAATCGATTGAGTGGGCTCTTAATAGCTTTGCTCCTTTCAAATCTCCTGGGGCAGATGGAATTTATCCTATTTTGCTTCAGAAGGGATTTGATTATTTCAAACATGTTTTGAAAAAACTACTTGTTTGCAGTTTTGCTACAGGGTATATTCCCAAATCCTGGAGGGATATTACTGTAAAGTTTATTCCGAAAGTGGGTCGTGCGTCGTATGAAGAAGCAAAGAGTTTCAGACCTATCAGTTTGACCTCTTTTCTTCTGAAATGCTTAGAACGCATTGTGGATCATCATATCCGTGATGTTCATCTGGCCAACGTGCCTCTTCATGTGAACCAACATGCCTACCAATCTGGTAAGTCCACTGTGACTCTTTTACACAAAGTTGTTTACGATATCGAGAAAGCATTCGCTCAAAAGCAATCTTGTTTGGGTGTTTTCTTAGATATCGAGGGTGCCTTTGACAACGTGCCTTTCGATGCCATATTGGAAGCCGCACGGGGTCATGGTATATCTCCAATGATTTCCAATTGGATTCACCAAATGCTCAAAAACCGATATCTCTTCTCGACATTGCGTCTAGCAGGGATTAGGAAATTGAGTGTTTGTGGATGCCCCCAAGGGGGAGTCTTATCACCGCTTTTGTGGAATCTCGTAGCAGATACGCTATTGAGGCAACTCAATAATAGCGGTTTTCCTACTTATGGTTTTGCCGACGACTACCTAACATTGTTAGTTGGTATGTGCATCAGCACCCTTTTCGACCTGATGCAAAACGCCCTTCAGGTAGTTGAGGGTTGGTGTCGCCAATATGGCCTTTCGGTTAATCCGAGTAAAACATCTATTGTTCTTTTCACGGAAAGGCGAAACCGTAATGGTGTTCGACCTTTGCGTCTCTTTGATTCTGAAATCGATGTGACTGAACAGGTAAAGTACGTTGGAGTCATTCTTGATTCCAAGCTTTCCTGGACACCTCACATTGAGTTCAGAATCAAGAAAGCTTGTATGGCCTTCGGGCAATGCCGGCGTACTTTTGGTACAACTTGGGGTCTAAAACCCAAGTATATCAAATGGATTTACACAACTGTGGTTCGGCCAATATTGGCTTATGGATGTCTTGTGTGGTGGCAAAAGGGTGAAGTGAGAACGGTCCAATCAAAATTAGGCCATCTCCAAAGGATGTGCTTAATGGCGATGTCTGGAGCGTTCTCTTCAACTCCTACGGCAGCGCTAGAAGTTCTCTTTGACGTTGCCCCACTACACATTCATCTCAAACAAGAAGCCCTTTCTTGCACTTACCGGTTACGGGTACTCGGTCTACTAGAGGAAACTCCTGTGAACCGCAGTTCAACACACACCTCGTTGTTTCCACTTTTGGTGAATTGGGACGAAATTGTCCTTGCTCCAAGTGATCTTACAATTGCTTGTAATTTTCCATATAGGACATTTTCCACGAAATTCCCTTCCCGGGAAGAGTGGACATCTGGTTATCTGGAGAGAAGTATTTCAGACGGCATCGTATGTTACACTGATGGCTCCCTTCTCGAAGGTCGAGCAGGTGCTGGTGTTTATTCTCGTGAGCTAAGGCTGTATCAGTCTTATTCACTTGGTAGACACTGTACCGTTTTTCAGGCCGAAATCTTTGCTCTTATGTGCGGAGTGCAATCAGCACTTCAGCAGCACGTAATGGGCAAAGTAATATACTTCTGTTCAGATAGCCAGGCTGCTATTAAAGCACTTGCTTCGGCCAACTCCAGGTCGAAGATAGTTATCGCTTGTCGAACTCAAATCGAGGAGCTGAATTCAGCAAACGCTGTTCACCTTCTATGGGTACCTGGTCATTCTTCCATCGCTGGAAATGAATTGGCAGATGAGTTAGCTCGCTCTGGAGCATCACATGACTTCATTGGCCCTGAGCCAGCTATTCCGATATCGAAGTGTTGGATTAAGCTTCAGATTCACACCTGGGCTGTCACTCAACACAGACAATATTGGAATAGTTTGGAGTCATGTCGTCAAACCAAATTGTATAGTGCTGAGCCATCTCTACGGGTGGCGAAGTATCTAACTAATCTGTCTAAGCAGAATTGCAGCATGCTGGTCAAAGCATTGACTGGCCACTGCCGACTCAGCTATCACATGGCGAATATTCAGCAAGCTGATTCATTTGCTTGTGATAGCTGTGAATCCGATTATGGAACTTCGTATCATTTGATATGTAACTGTCCAGTTTTCGCGCAACTGCGTTTCCGAGTATTCGGTAAACACTTATTAAGTGAAACTGACTTCAGAAACCTGAATCTTCAGGATATTCTGTTGTTCTTAACCCGCTGTGGTAAAGAGCTATAGGCTCTCTTTCGCTTTATGCGTTATTACAGTGCCCTTTTCAGGGCGCTGTTTGAACCCTTTGTGGTACGCTTGTGCGTTAGTACCCTCTTCCAGGGTATTTTTCCTATTTCCCTACCTGTCCCTATCCCCATCCAAATCCTTTTTCCTTCCTTTTCCCTCAGGTAGATGATGAAATAGGCTGTTATTTTGGCGATGGCACAAATGTCCCAAATGGAGGATAACGTGCCTCTGGAGCCGGCCTTCTGATACCTGATACTATTTTTCTAAGTCTGATATCTGTGGCGCAATGAGTTTCCATCACAGAGGGCTAAAATTTTGGGAATCTAGGTTTGAACTATCTGGCTATCAAATGGTATATAAGACACGTCATTCAAAGCAAGTAAATTTTTCGATTTTTGGCCACCACTTTCCCCATAGTGCACGCTCTGATTGACGGACGGAACTTCTCCGACATTATCGACGTCAGGACCAATGGTGGCGTCAACATCGACTCCGACCACTATCTGGTGATGGTCAAACTGCGCCCACCTCTTTTCGTCATCAACAATGTACGGTACCGACGACTGCCACGGTACAACCTAGAGCGACTAAAACAACCGGATGTCGCCTCACCATACGCGTAGAATCTCGAGGCCGCGTTGCCAGATGAGGGCGAGCTCGATGAGGCCCTTCTAGTGTACTGCTGGAGTGTAGAGAAAGCAGCCATCAACGACGCAGCCGAGAGCACCATCGGGTACGTGAAACGGAATCGACGGAACGAATGATTCGACGAAGAGTGCAGAACGGTTTTGGAGGAGAAGAACGCAGCGAGGGCGGTAATGCTGCAGCAAGGGACCCATCAGAACGTGGAACGTTACAAACAGAAGCGGAAACAGCAGACGCGCCTCTTTCGGGAGAAAAAGCGCCACCTGGAACAAGAGGAGTGCGAAGAAATGGAACTGTTGTGCCGTTCCCAAGAAACACGAACGTTTTACCAGAAGCTCAACGCATCCCGCAACGGCTTCATTCCTCAAGCCGAAATGTGCAGGAATAAGGACTAAGAACTCTTGACGGACGGACGTGAGGTGATCGAAAACACTTCGAACAGCACCTGAATGGCGTGGAGAACATAGGCACGGGAGACCAAAGCAACGGAGGAAACGACGACACCAGTGCAGCGGAGGACGGAATTGAACCAACTCCCACGCTGATGGAAATTATGGATGCCATTCATTAGCTTAAAACTAGCTGGTAAGGATGGTATCGCAGCTGAACTCATCAAGATGGGCCCAGAAAAGCTGGCCACCTGTCCGCACCAGCTGATAGTCAGGATCTGGGAAACTGAACAGTTACCGGAGGAGTGGAAAGAAGGGGTAATCCGCCCCATTCACAAGAAAGGCGACCATTTTGAATGTGAGAACTTCAGAGCGATCACTATTTTGAATGCTGCCTACAAAGTGCTATCCCAGATCATCTTCCGTCGTCTATCACCTAAAACGAATGAGTTCGTGGGAACTTATCAAGCTGGCTTCATCGACGGCCGGTCGACAACGGACCAGATCTTCACCGTACGGCAAATCCTCCAGAAATACCGTAAATACCAGGTTCCAACGCATCACCTGTTCATCGACTTCACAGCTGCATACGACAGTATCGACCGCGCAGAGCTATGGAGAATCATAGATGAAAACGGCTTTCCTGGGAAGCTGACTGGACTGATTGAAGCAACGATGGACGGTGTGCAAAACTGTTTAAGAGTTTCGGGTAAACTATCCAGTTTATTCGAATCTCACCGGGGACTGCGACAAGGTCACGGACTCTCATGCCTGCCTCTTCAACATCGCTCTGAAAGGTGTGAGGCGACGAGCCGGGCTCAACAGCCGGGGAACGATTTCCACAAAATCCGGACAATTTGTGTGCTTTGCGGACGACATGGAAATTATTGCCAGAATATTTGAAATGGTGGCAGAGCTGTACACCCGCCTGAAACGCGAAGCAGCAAAGGTCGGACTGGTGGTGAATGCCTCAAAAACAAAGTACATGCTGGTAGGCGGAACTGCACACGACCGGATCCGTCTGGGTAGTAATGTTACGATAGACGGGGATACCTTCGAGGTGGTGGAGGAATTCATCTACCTCGGATCCTTACTGACGGCTGGCAACAACGTGAGCCGTGAAATTCGAAGGCGCATCATCAGCGGAAGTCGGGCCTACTACGGCCCAAGTAACCAGTAAGCATTTAAAATAGCATTCCTTCAGCATTATAGTAGCCTTTACGACAAGGCGTTTAATGCTAATTAGCCGTACATGCGCCTATAGTGCTACCTCACAGCAGGTTTTGGCAAAATAACGGGCTGTCTTAGTGCTATCCCTTCAGGAACGTCGTGACGAAATGTCAAAGAAGCGTAACGCCTCGTCGAGCAAAAAAAAAATCAAAAATAGATTGACGTCTGCTTCTCGTTCTCTCGGCCTGCTTCCCCGCTTCATCGCCCTTCCGTATTCCAGCCGGTGCTATGTGGTCCTTTTTTGTTGATTTTTGTAGTGATGTAGGTTTGAACTTACGATCCGGAGATTGATGAATCATATCTGCTTCTGATTCTGTTGCTCCTGATCCACGATGCTAAAGCTGTTCCGGTGGCGTGCGTTGATTTAATCGCCAATATAAAGAATGATTCAATAAGAGCTTCAGATTCAACATCCAAAACTTGTTTTCATTGAGATGTTTCATTGTAGTAGAGCATTGCGATCCCTTCTTTTAAATATCTGTGGAATATTATTATTCTTTCTTCCCTCTTTCAAACAATCCTCTGATCCACCAAAGCATCCACCTATTCGGCACACATTTTCCAACGAAATGATAAATAATTGGTGATTCTTTGATGGACAAATTCTCAATCCAATCCAGTAGCAGTAATGTTTTCTTTGGTGCTTTTGGATGAGTAGGGGAAAATGAAGAAACAAATAAGATGCACAAATTTGTAAACAGAAGAATAGGCTCTGTAAGAGAGAGACAATATGTGTTGCCAAATGCGTAACATATCTCCCAACCTTTTTGCTCCTAGCATTTAAAGAGCAGTTGAAAAGCATTCTGAATGCTCCCAAGTGAAAACACTTCAAGCAGTTGAAATGCTAATTAACAGCCAAAAGCATTTGAGTAGCACAGCTTATGCTAACTCAAGGCAGTTATGCATTCGAACTGCTTATATAGGGCAGCAAGCAGTTTAAATGCATAATACGGGCTGATACACGGCTTATTCAAATGCTTAGTGGTTACCTGGGGGGCTCCAGAAGAAACTGCGGTCGAAAACGCTAATAAGACCGGTGGTCCTCTACGGGCACGAGACATGGACCATGCTCGAGGAGGACCTGTAATCACTCGGAGTTTTCGAGCGACGCGTTCTAAGGACGATCTTCGGCGGTGTGCAGGAGAACGGTGTGTGGCGGAGAAGCATGAACCAGGAGTTCGCTGCACTTTACGGCGAACCCAGCATCCAGAAGGTGGCCAAAGCCGGAAGGATACGATGGGCAGGGTATGTTGCAAGAATGCCGGACAGCAATCCTGCAAAGTTGGTGTTCGCGACAGATCCGGTTGGCACAAGGAGGCGTGGAGCGCAGAGAGAACGATGGGCGGATCAAGTGGAGCGTGAGCATCGGTCGTGACCGAGGATGGAGAACGGCAGCCACGAACCGTGTGTTATGGAGAAATATTGTTGATTATTTTATCTTGAATTTGATGTAATACTAAATAAATAAATGGTCATCGAAATGTTACTTGGGACGGGATCGATAAGTCATCGGATAGGATTAGTGGAATCGATTAAGTTCTGTGCCTTCAGCAACGGAGATGGTCAAGTGGCTCCGTAGCTTGGAGGAAAGAAGCCCCCGTCTAGCGAATTGGGAGTCATGGGTCCGATTCCCACCGGATCAAGTCGTCTTTTTTTTTTAATTCAAATCTCAATTTGTTCATCAAACACCTGTTTCTGTTGTGTGCTTGAATGTTAAAGCTATCAATCGTTGTTATTTCATTTTGGCTTGGTTAGCGTAAGCTCAAATCGAGAAATTGACAATAGTGCTTCTTGGTTGGGATAAGATTTTGCGTCGGAGTATTGGCTTTGCAGTATTTTATGTGAAACAAAAACGCAAGTTTATGATTTTTCCGGTGCTTCGGTCCATATGGAACCTCTTTCAAGTGTTGATTCGGTCATGGTTTTCTAACCAAGCTGGTCATGCGGAAATTTTGGTATAGATTTTGTCCGAACGATTTTTATCTGTCATGATTCGTACAATCCCCTACCTATCAGGCGATCAAGAATCCTTGGTTTTGGCATCTTCGGCCATTACAGCAATCAAGATCAAAAGTAAAAAGCGCCATTTCTTTACAATAACTAACACCCCACTAACAGTTTTCAAACCTTATTTTATTCATTTTTATTTGATTTTCTTCATTTTCTCGTCCTTTTCACTCCACTCAATCCTTTTTGCGCTAACCTACCGCTGCTGGATCTGTATGTTTTTTTTTCTTTGTATTTTATTTTTCCATTTTTTTCATCTCATCAATCGAATGCATTAGTCTGACTTTCTTTATAATATTTACTTTCGGGTTTCCTCTAGATATCTTTTTGTTGAACTTCTTCTCTTCCTCTGTCCATGGTTCACGATACACTCAAACTGCATTTTTTTTTTGTTTTGGATGTTTTATGCTCTGTTTAACCTTTTTACTCTAAATGCTGTTCCGTTACCTTATTCGTTCTTGTTTTTTTTTTGTTTGTTTTCTTCGAAGAATAATAAGAGATTGGAGAAGGAATTGTTAATTTTTTTTATCTACGTTTTTCATTTTAGTTGTTTTGTGTTTATAGGTGGCAAGCGCCGTATCGTAGGTGTTGTGAAAGATGATGGTTTGACATTTGCTGTCTCTATTTCTCTAGTTATTACTTGTTAGTACCATCAGCGTTTTTTTTTATTCAGAAGAAAAATACAAACAAACGCTGGAAATGATTTGAGAATGAGCGTTGAACGGGATACTGCTGTGTGTATGTGTTTCTTATCGATGATATATAGCCATTTGTCTTAGCTTAGTATGTGTATTTGCTGCTATTTTGTTGTTATCGTTTGATCGCATTACGGACTGGGTTTGTGTTTTCATTTTCCTATTTTGATTGTTTTTCATTCTGTGTGGCTGTTTGAGTTTCTCTTCGATTTTGTTTTGAATTATTGCCTATGGTGTCGAATATCCAATTCACTGCAACTGATGATTTGCTTAATGCTAAATGTGTAAAATCATCTCTAGTATATGTATTAACTTTTTGTTGAATGTTACTTTTAACGTCATTGAGCGTTTTCTTTTTCAAAAATTCCATGCAATCAGATACAGACTCTATACAATTATAGGTTTGTCAATCGTATGCGTAACGCCCTATTGGTTTCAATATCAGTATCAATGTGTTTACCTTGATTGAACTTTCTGAGAAAACTTTCTGTTGCTTACGCTTAGTTAACACTATTTATCGAGTAAGTCAATCAATTACAGAGTTGAACAACAGTAGATTCGATCGAGTTAAAGAAGAGTAATCGTAACTGTTTTACATCAGAGTTTGCTGAACTTTCTAGAAAGGCCATTCCCGACAGAGAACCACTTTGGCTCTCCGCTCAAGGGAACGATCATTCGCGAAAGTCTTCAACTTCCGCCGTCAATCGTAAAGTAGGCCACAGCTTATTTTGACAAATTGATTACAAAGATGTTCTATCTGCGTGATCTGACATATGTATGTTGAAAATTGTTAAGTAAGGCTACCTATTCGGCTACGTCGACTTTCGGCTCTGATGCTGTCACTTAAACGTCACTTTTCAATGGAAAGATTACGCCTTTGACTGCCGTCCAGTCCTATTCTAGGGCCTGATGTGCAGCGTCTATGATCAACAGTTTTGGTTTTTTGATTTTGCAATTTGGTCGATTCAGTAAACAAGTTGGGAAAAAGTGAACAGCTTCAATTCTACTAACGTCTCGTCGCACGTGGCTAAATGTTTGCTGTGTAAAAGTTGTTACAGTTTGGAAGTTGACGGGTAATTTTGCTAGAATGCCTTTTCTTTCTACATGTGTACAAAGGTAAGAAATGTACAAACTACGCTTCGTAGAATTGTTTAGATGTCATCTTGTTTTCCAGCACAATTCTACTGAGTAAAAGTTGTATACAGGTCTAATTCTCTCAAATAGGCATAGAACGATTTCAACGCTTTCCTACGGCTTTTTCCCGCATTTGATAACAAGTTCTGATCTAAATTTGATGTAAACACTTTGGAAGAGCTGTGCTTGTTTAGAACGTGAGTTGGTGCTAGGGAATGTGCTAAGTATAGGGAAATGCCTGTATGCTGCTTAATTAGTGAAAATATAAGCGAATCTTTCGATTTTCTTCATAAGTACGCAAAGACAAGATTCGGTAATGCTGGATCTGTCGATTTTTGTTTTAAATAATGTGCTGAGTTTTCTCCCTGGGATCCCAAAGGGATAGCCCCAAAAATATTGAGTAGTTCATCCTGATGTCAGATTGATGACTGATGACTGGTTTAGATTTATAGTTCCTAGTTTCGTAAACTATATGGGTATGAACAATTTCTCCAGGAATTTTTCCATAGCATGCTGCAGTGATTCCATCATAGATTCCTTCAAGAATTCATCCAGGAATTTTACCAGACATTTCTTCGGGAATTTGTCCTGGGATATCTTTAGAGGTTCCTCCAGTGAGTGTTCCAGTGATTTTCTCGAGGTTTCCTTCAGGAATTTCTCCAGAGATCTTTCAATGTATTTCTGTAGGTATTCCCTCAAAGATTTCTTTAGGGATTTCTCCATATATTCCTTCCACAATTCCGCTAGAGATTGCTCTATAAAATTCCATCTGGTATTATTCGAAATATTTCTGCAGGAATTTCTTCCAGAAATTCTTTCAGAAAACATCACTAGAGATTAATGAAAAATTAATCCAGGAATTGTTTGAAAAAAAATGTCCAAAATTCCTTTAGGACTCCATCTAAGTATTCCTTCTATAATTCGTCCAAAAATTACTGCAGACATGAATTTCTTAAGATTTTTAGCCAGGGATCGCTACTGAAAACTCTCCTGAGATTCACAAAGCAATGCCTCGTGGAGTTGCTTCAGAAATTCTCCCAGGTATTCACCCGGGAATTACTTTTGTGATTCTTTCAGGAACAACTTCAGGGGTTATTTTAAAAATGACTCCAAGAACTCTTCTTGGCGTGCCTTCAGGAATTCCTTCTGGAATTATTTCTGAAACTACTCCAGAAATTAAACCAAGACTTCTTCTAGATACTGTTCACAGATTCCCTAAGGGATTCCTCTTGGGGATTCTTCAGGAACTCCTCAATGTATTCGTACAGGCATGTGCACAGGAATTTCTTCAGGAATTTCTCTAGGAAATCATCTAGGCAATCCTCTAGGAATTCCTCCAAGAATTCCTTAAGGAATACCTCCAGGAACTCCTTCAGAAATTACTACGGCAATTTCTCCAGGAATTTCTCCAGGAAATCCTCCAGAAATTCCTTTAAAAAAATCCCTTAGAAATTCCTCCCTAATCTATCCAGGAATTAATCCAGGTATTTCTCCAGGAGTTGTTCCTGAAGTTCCACCAGAAATTCATGCAGGCTTTTCTCCTGGGACACCTCCAGGAATTACCTCAGGTATTTCTTCAGGAATTTCTCCAGAAATAATTTCAGTAATTTCTTCAGGAATTCCACAAGGGATATTCCAGGGATTTATCCAAGTTTTCTCCAAGAATTTCTCCGCCAGGGATTTCTTCAGCGATTCCTCCAGGAATTCCACCAGAGATTCCTCCAGAAATTCTTCCAGGAATTTCCTCTAGGGATTCCTCATGCAATATTCGCAGAGATTCCTCTAGGAATTCCTCTTGAGATTTCTCAAGAAATTTCTCTAGAGATTCCTCCAGGAATTCCTGCAGCAATGTATCCAGGAATTTATTCCAGAGTTCCTCCAGGCATTCTTTCGGGAATTCCTCTAGGCAATCCTCAAGGGATCGCTCTACGAATTCCTCCAGGTATTCCTCTCGGAATACCTCCAGGCATTCCTCCGAAAGTTCCTCCAGGGATTTCTATAGGGATTTCCCCAGGGATTCCTCCATGCATTCTACCAGGATTTCCTTCAGGGACTCCAGGAATATGTTTAAGAGTTCCACCAGGAGTGTCCCCAGGAATATCTTCGGAAATTCCTCGAGGAATTCTTTCAGAAATACATCCGGAATTGATCCAGAAATACCTCAGCGAATTCCTTCAGAAGTTATTACGGTAATTTCTCCAGCTATTTAATTCCCGAATTTATGCATTACATTTCCCCAGGAGCGCTTCCTGAAGATCCACCAGGAGTTCCTCCAGAATTTCACCCAGGCATTTCTCCTGGTACTCCTCTAGGAATAAGCACAGGTATTTCTCCAGGAATTCGTCCAGGAATCGACCCAGCAATTTCTTCGGAAGGTCCAACTGTCCAATTTCTTCGGAAGGTCCAGGAATTTCTCAAAGAAATTCTCCAGGGATTCCTTTAGAAATAATTTCAGGAATTTCTTCAGGAATTCCACCAGAAATTTTCCAGTGGTTCTTCCTGGAATTCTTCTAGGATTTTCTCCAAGAATTTCTCCTCCAGGGATTCATTCAGGGGTTCCTCCAGGGGCTCCTACAGAGAATCTTCCAGAAATTCTTCCAGGGATTTCCTCTAGGGATACCTCATGGAATTCATGCAAATTCCTCCAGGAATTCCTCTAGAGATTTCTCAAGGAATTTCTCTAGAGCTTTCTTCAGGAATTACTACAGGCATGTCTCCAGGAATTTCTTCAGGGGTTCCTCCAGGCATTCCTCCAGGAATTCCTCTAGACAATTCTCTAGGAATCATTCCAGGAATTCCTTTTGGAATACCTCCAGGCATTCCTCCAAAAGTTCCTCCAGGGATTTCTATAGGGATTCTCCCAGAGATTCCTCCATACATTCCTCCAAGAATTCATTCTGGGATTCCTCCAGGAATACCTTCAAGAATTCCACCATGAGTTACGCCAGATATTTCTTCGGAAATTGCTCTGAAATTGATCCAGGAATACCTCGAGGACATCCTTCAGAAATTACGACGGCAATTTCTTCAGGAAATCTTCCAGGGATTTCTTCAGCAATTCCCCCAGGAATTCCTCCCCGAATTTATCCAGGTATTTCTCCAGGCATTCTTCCAGGAGTTCTTTCTGAAGTTCCAACAGGCGTTCCGCCTGGCATTCCTCCAGGATTTCATCCAGAAATTTCTTCTGGGACTTCTCCAGGAATTACCCATGTATTTCATCAGGAGTTCCTCCAGGAATTGATCCAGGAATTTCTTCGGTATGCTCTACAGTGACTTCTTCAGGAATTTCTCCAGGATATTCTTCAGGGATTCCTTCAGACATAATTTCAGGGATTTCTCCTGAGATTCCACCAGGAATTCCTCCAGTTATTTACCAGGAATTATTTTAGGGATTTTTTAAAATAATTTTTCCAGCGATTCCTCCATGAATTCCTTCAATGATTCCTCCAGAAACTCCTCTGGAAATTCCTCCAGAAAGTCCTCTGGTGATTCCTCGAGGAATTTTTCAAGGATTTTTTTCAGAAATTTCTCCAGGGATTCCTCGAGGAATTCATCTAGAGATTCCTCCAGGGATTCTACCAGGGATAGTTCCACGGGTTTTTTCCAATATTTCCTCTAGAGATTTCTCCAGAAGTTTTTCCAGGCATTCCTCCTGAGGTTCCTCCAGAAATTGGTTCAGGGAATCCTCCAGGAATTCCTGCAGAGATTTTTCCATAAATTTTTCCGTTTTCTATACGGCATCCTCTAGGAATTCCTCGAAAGGTTTCTTCCGAAATTTCTCCAGGTTATCCTACTGGTCCATTTTACCCACATAAATGGAAAACACAAATTTGGAGAACACTCTGAAAGTCATGGAAAATCAAATTTTATTGCAAAATCGGTGTGCAGGCTGTAAAGTACCTTAGTTGAATTAATAGTAGGACATTTTTTTTATTACCCGTACGGGTTTGGGCCGAAGGGTTTCAGATTTTCTTGAAGCTTTTTCCACAAATTGAGAAAAATTCAGGGTCGCCTATTTTCCCGGAAAACTCAGATGGATTTTTTTTTTGTTTTCCCCTGACAAAATCATAACGCAAGAACGAAGCATCATAGAAACATTTTTTTAGAAAATGAAAGCAAATTTTCTCATAAATCAAAAAAAATATGAACTGGAAAAAGTTTTCCTCAAAACTTTCCACAGTTTAGAAAATTCGTAAAGAAAAGCCGAAAAACAATGCCCAAACTGGTGGAAAATTTTCAAAAAAATATTTTCGAGAAGGTTATTACATAAGCTTTAATCGCTGAAATTTTTGGAATGCACTTTTTTTCTCGTTTTTGAGTTATGGCCAATTTTGTTGAAAAATGTCCAAATGTGTCATACAAGCCTTTTCTTTAAAAAATCAAGAACGAAGCATCGTAGAAACAAAGTTTTTTAATGAAAACGAAAGCAAATTTTCTCAGAAATCCAAAAAAAATACGAAATGGAAAAAGTTTTAAACAAAATTATCCACCGTTGAGAAAATTAAAAAAAAAGCCGGAAAAACTATGCCCGAGCTCGCACAAAAATTTAAAAATAATATTTTTGAGAAGGTTATTTCATAAGCTTTGTTAAGTTTTTGGAATGCACTTTTTTTTTTGTTCCTGAGTTATGGCCAATTATGTGAAGAATGACTATATAATATACGCGTAAAACTTTTTCCTCTTCAATTTTTTTTTTATTCCTGAGACAGCTTTCTTTCATTTTCTCCAAAAAACTTTGTTTCTATGAATTGAAAAAAGAGAAATTGAGCGTTTTCTTAACATATACATCTTACGAACCACCCCTCTCCCCTACGATATGCGACAGCTTAAAACCCTGATTGTTTTTCTTGTTACATTGTTTGATCTTTACAAATTTCATTTGGAATCTTCAGAAATTTCTTTTAGAATATTTTCTTAGATTCGACGAATTCCATTGAACCAATCTAGCTTAATTCAACACATTCTTTCAAAATTATTCCTTGCAATGTTTTTTTTATCTAGTGGTTCTACTAGAAACTATTCCATTTTTTGATGTTTTTTTATCTGCAGAACTTTATGTGCAGAACAGGAATTATTTCGAAATGACTTCCATTGCATCCCAGAACTCCTTACATGAGAAATCTCAGCACATCTCCAATCATCAGGAATAAGGAACCACCCATTCAAATTGTCCTGCACTGTATACGACTACATCCACCTAACTAGAGCCTACAAAAGAAAACATTTGTGCTAGGTTGTAACTCAACTGCATCGATCAATGTCTACAGAGCAATACAAACACTGCTTCGATTTGTTCATCATCGAAGAACTAGGTAGGTTGTAACAACTGGAGTTAGGGGACATAGCTAGATGATCGACCACTTGCGCTAAATGATATGTGAGAGTGAGATTTAGTCCGAATGGATAAGTTTACCAGGGAGAAGCTCCAGAAATTAAAGCGGTGGGAAAAACAATATTTCGAAGTTTGATGGTTCATCTTGATCTCTTTTTTTTAACAATTTGTCTCATAACCGTGTGGGGCGGCAAAGCAAATTCATGTCAAAAAATAATGATCAGGTATTCCGACACGCTTATCTGTTTCTGATTCTCATCTGTCTCAATCATTCTCTTGTAGCTCCTGTAACCAACTTCAACTTTAACTTAATTTACTCCATGATTACGTTAATAATGGTTATTTTGTTTCTCTCTTTGTCTTTTCCAAAAGTACTATCTAGTGTGTTATTTCAAATTTTGAGTGTATCTTTTTTCGAATTATTTTTCCCTTGTTTTAGTTCTTTCCATACGTAGTACCATAATAGTGAACTTATTTCATACTGTTTTCGACTTAGCATTTGTTTCACATTTGTTTTTTTGTTTTTGTATTCTCACATAATATTAACTATAAGTTTATTTTGGTTTGTTACGTTTTGTTTCCAATAATCAAGAGGTACATTCAATTCAATTGTATTTTCTTTTCGGCCTTGTTCTTAATCTTAATCTTCGTGTTAGTGGATAAGAGTTTTGATGTTCAGAACTGCTTTTCGTACGGATGAACTGCTCCAATCTCGTTCGCAAACGATTGTTTAAAATTCGACATTGGACTATATCGAAGTTGTATGGGAGTTGGTATATCGCAAGTTTTACCAAGGCTTAGTAGTAGTAGTAGTAGTAGTGGGTTACTCGAGAAGAGAAGAAAATGGAATTCACTAAAGATATCCCAGCAGGATTGGATTGATGGAATTTTCGATAGTAGTTTCGACGAATAGTTTTGCTAGTACTTGAAAGGTAATCACTTGGTGAAGTGAGCCGTGTAAATAAATACGCTTATGGACTCCTACTATAATGTATATATATTTAGAACGGTTGGGATAATTGGTTTCAACAATTATTACTAGTCCTTACTTACGATGGGTTTTGTTATGTATACATAGTTGGAAACTGGTTGATGGAAAAATTGATAACATCGAGAGGATAGCGTGCGGAATGGAACACTGTACACTGGATTCGCGCAAGGGAACACGATAGGGGATTGGATCTCCATGGTTGACATATGAAATAAAAAGTGTGACTTTTTTTAATAGAACATGAAATGTTGATTTAACGTTACTACAAAGATTCTGTTGTTAAATAATAAGAACTTCAAGGGAAAGGGCCTTTGTAACCGAAGGTACCAACACCAGCAGGATGAATTAACAGCGAACATAATATTCTCGAACGGCAGGAAAACGATCGTAACATTTTAAAATTTTGTTTCGAAATCAGAAAAAAAAAACAAAGGAATGACAACATAAAAGTGTTTGAAACATGTTGTTAATAGAAAAACCCGTTAATTCTCGGATGGCAAGCTACGTCACCTTCATGTTGTTGCTTAATGAACCTCAAAAAAGTACTGAACGGTCGTCACACATTAACAAACTATTCGGTACTTTTTGACTGTTCAAAAAAACTTTAGACTTGCATTTGTTTTAATTATCGAAACGATGGCCAAACATTCATCTGTTCTAATTTCGTCAGACAAAATGCTGAATTTGGTTAAAAAAAAGTATGCAATTGCGCATCTTTATGTCTACCGCACGACGTATAAAGCCAATGACCACAGTGAGCAGAGAAAGCTCTCATTTAATGACTATGAAAGTGCTCATAGAAAACTAATCTGAGAAACGAACTTTATCCCATTTGGGACGTAACGAAGAAGTAAAAGAAGAAAAACATCGAGATGAACCAGCCGAGGGCTGAAAATCTCGATAATAAAGAAAAATAATAATAATAATAAGAAAAACATTCGATACTTCGTAAGAATCCGTTAAGGGTAAGCTTCATAAAATCTTCACCGATTTATCTGGTTCGTTCATGACATTCTTTTTTTTTGTTGTTTGCGTTTGTCAATGACAAATTGTCAGTAGTATAACAGGTTGAGGCCAGGGTTGGCCTATCTCTCCATCCATGATATTCTTCCTGAATTTCTTAGATAACATATCCTAAACAGTACACCCGATTCTTTTTTTGCACGGGCCTGGTTTTCGCTATAACTCAGTAAATTTTTAACCGATTTTTGTGAAATTTTGTACACATGTAGGAACGGTAAGTACTATGAGTGTACAAAATTCCATGAGAATCGGTGAAAAAATGACTGAGTTATAGCAAAAACCAGACCCGTGCAAAAAAATAATCGGGTGTATTTGAACTTTGTTATTTCTTTGAGGTTGGAAATTCAAAGAACTCCTCTATAATCCATATGAAAAGCCATTCCACAGACTAAACCATTTTTTTTTCAATAATTACCATAATAGCACGGGGGTGAATCTTCATCGCGAAACGAGCCGCTCGTTTGATTGCTGGACACTAGCGAACCTGGTGGTGGAAAGCAAGCTTTTTTGTACAGCGAGCATAGGGCGCGAGCGACGCACGCTTTGATGATTTTTTATTTCTCCAAGTAAATTCATTGCAATCTAGTTCTCCAAGTGAAAATTTTACGACTTCCACCTGGAAACTTCAAATTCGTTCGAAGATACACATCTGTTCTGTGATATTAGGTAAAAATTTACCTGTTGGATTTTCATTTTCAAAAATTGGAATCAAAAATCTTATGCAACTGAGATTATTTCAAGAAACTTTCATTGGAGATGAACCAGCCTCGGGCTGAAAATCTCCCTAATAAAGCTAATAATATTAAGAAACTTTCATTCAGTACAGGTTTTGGCCAGCCTAAGAAAAATATTCTTTTATAAAAATAGCTAATAATCTAATGACAATTACCGATATGTTAAAAGAAAGGTTTCAATCTATATTTTGTAAGAAAAATGCTTAAATCAAGCTCATACAAGGGATAGACAAAATTTTCCTTTTTTCAAAAAATGGTCAAATAGCTGTAACTTGTTGAGTGTGAAGAAATAGCATTAAGTTAAAATTCACAAATAAAAAAAAATGTAACTTGTTGAAAAGTGCATCAAAAATCTAAATTTTTTACTGTTAGTTGATAAACTAGTTGTGTATCAATGGTCAAAATTTGGGAAAGATCCGGCTATTCTACATGAAGTTAGGAAGATTCTAGAAAAAGTCATAATTATCCGATAGCTAACTTTGAACTGTTATATCTCCGGATTCAATAAACCAAATGCAATGAAATTTTGAGCAATAATGACTTATGTGTTTAGCTTTGAAAAAAATTGGCATAACCTCAAATTGTTTACATGGAAGAAAATTATAGCGTTTAGGTTATTTAGATTATTTTAACACCAGATTATCAAAAATTTCAACATCGCTTCAAAATTCGAGATGTCAATTAAAGTTTATTTAAATTCCCTCTGGTTGACTTCAATATGAATTTGTTTTGAAAGAAAGTAACTAAATAACCGGCAATAAATTGAAAAAAAGTATTGGGAAGCAAATTTAAATCAGACCAATTTACTAAAAAATCATAAAATAAATGAAATTGCTATAATTTTCTTCCGTGTTAATAATTTTAGGTTATGTCAAAAGTTTTCCAAAGCTAATCATATAAGTCATAAACGCTCAAAATTTCATTGCAGCAGTTCAAAGTTGGCTATCAAATAATTACGCCTTTTTCTAGAATCTTTCTAATTTCATGTAGAATAGCCCGATCTTTCTCAAATTTGGACCATTGATACACAACTAGTTTATCAGCTTCATGTCACTACTTCATAACCGTGCTGGAAAGGTATGCGACCATGCCGAAAGACATGAACCCACCAAACTGTCCTGAGCACCGTACATTTGAAACCTACTGGGCAATAATGAAGTGTGAACTATGAAAGACCAAAGGACCCAAACTTAAGATTAAATTTATTGGTGGTGCATAACGAGAATTTTAGCCCTTGGCTGAATCATCTCGGGACCCACGTTTTACTTCCCTTCCGAAGGAAGAACCCACCTTTTGTGAGTTTGTCGGGAGTTGGATTCGATCCCAGGCCCTCGGCGTGATAATCAAGTGTTCTAACCATCACACCAGGTCCGCTCCACGATGAAATAAATATTAGGACTGAAAGTCTCTTAAATAAAAACAAATCAATCAATCAATAAAGTAAATACATATACTAAACTACTGTTAAAATTTGGTTTCATTTCTATAACTGTAGCTGATTTGCCAATCAATCTAAAGTGGCACAATAATTAACTTCTAGGATCTACTCGTAAAAAAAATGTATTCCGATTTGCATCGCAACAGGCTGAATAACGCACTATGGCCAAACACCTGTGTTAATTCGCGACGATTAATTTGCGATCGGATGCGAACCAATGACAGAGAGAAGAAACGAAAATAAACAACTAGCCAATAAGCACATAATTTACGACCCAAAAACAGAAGAAGGCAACTCATATTTACCATGCGAAGGAACATACTAGAACCTTACCGATCCCTTCCCCTACAGCACAAAAAACAGATGGTAACATTAGCATTAGAAAGTAAAGGCGCACCGCCTCATCAACTCAGAAGACACAGGGAAAGGCCATAAGAATAAAAGATCGTTAACAATTTTCCCTTCCATATCAAGCACGTAGGACCAAACCGTCATAAGCACGAAGCGCAGACCCTTGCTGAGCCTGACGCATTCGAGTGGTACGCGCACAGGATACATAACGAAGAGAAAGGGAAAGCATTGATTTAATGGTAAGGCGCAATACGAACTAATGCTTCCCTTTAAAACAAATATGTCTCTGCGTCAACCCACGCATAGAAAGTAATCATCCCACGCAACGAAAGAAACAAATTAATTAAGCGCGAAATTTATCACCTACGCACTCAGAGACATACTCTACGAGAAAATACCTAAAACGTTGAAATCTCTTTGCTTCTTTCTCGTGGGAGAAAATTAGATTTAGTCAATTACGACAATTGTCCCTTTCTAATCTTAAGAATTAGATAGGATCTCCGATAGAACTGCATTTGTCACTTCTTAGAATAAGCCTCCCAGATCGACGAAAGTCGCCTATAAAAACCCTGAACCAACCACGAAATACATGATCTTACGTTTAGACTCGGAACAGGCAACTTGTCCTTCTAGAAAGAACTCCGGGTAAGTCCAAGACTAAGGTTATCACCAACGGTTGACAACTCGACTCCTTCGGTTGCAGACTACTCGCCTGGCGGGTGTCGTTCTGATGAGTCAGCTTTCAATCGTTAAGAGAAAGACTTCCCTATTGGAACCTTCCACTGTCAGGTACTGGTTAAAACATCAGCCTGTCCGTCTGAAGGGAAAGACAAGAGGAAATATCCACGACCGGTTCTCCTCTGTTGTCGAACCGCCATAACAACAATTAAACACTCGCTTCCTTCGGTTGCGGACTACTCGCCTGGCGACTGTCGTTCCGACGAATCAGTGCTTAACTGTTAAAGAGACACGGTTCTCTAGTCAAACCTTCCGCCAGCAGGTACTGGATCACCCAGCCTGTCAGTCCGAAGGGGGAAGATTGGGGAAACGAACTCTATTGGCGTTTACCAGCTATCGATAAGATCGCGTGAACACCGCGAGATCGTACTAGAGTCGACGCGCGGACTCCGGTCATAAAACATCCCGCGGGCCGTTTACAACCTGACTGGCCAAAACTGATGCGTCTACCCTATATGATGCAACGAGGTGTCTCTAGAAAATTTACATTGAAATAAATTTTGTAGTCGAAACCTCGGGTCCGGAGTAAAAATTAATATTATCGTACCTATGATTCTCAACCGACAACAATTTCCAGTTCTTCCTACGGAAGGGGAGTAAAGTGCGGGCCCCGAGATGAATTAGCCTGTGGCTATAAATCTCGTTAATGCAGATAAAAAAAAATTCGGTTATGTCCACTAACATACTGTCTATTGAACTAGCAGTATAGTTAACATTACCAAAAATAATCTTAAATTAACAATTGGACATTGTAATTTGAACCGTAAAAAAAAAAAAAAAAAAAAAAAACCGTACAGTGTTGTAAGATGCGTGTGCAGGAAAAAATAACAATGTTTTTGTTAAGGCGGCTACGCTATTTGTCAAATTTACTGTAATGCATTGTAACTTCAATCATATTTCAGTGAACTTCACAGATTTTGTTGTCGGTTGAGAATCATAAAAAAAAAGTTTAATCATTTTACTATGTATAGGTAGTTTCCACAACAACATTTATTTCAGTGTACCACAATGGCTTCCAAAAACTCCATTTGTGGCAACGATTCGTCCAAAGATTCCGCCAAGAGTTTCACAATGTGCCAAGGATTTTTATTTTTTATATCTAACGCTACTCTTGGAGATATTTATAAAGGATCTTCATTTATATTTTTTCAAAGAATCTTCCAGAGAAGTTTTCAGATACACTTTTACAAAATTTCTTATCAAATATTTGCAAAACTTTGCAAATTTGCAACTTGCAATTAGAGCCCTAATCACTTCTACATAGTTTTTATTTTGACATTTTTTCATAACTTTGTAGAACGATTCAATTTTTTTAAAACTTCACTTTTTCGAAATATACGAATTAAACGACTTTTTGATGTACATTCATAAAATACTTGAAACAACCCAAGTAACCATTAAGCCGCAAAGTTGGCATTAAGTCGGCTCTATAGTCGAATATAGAACCTTGCTAACAGAGCTAATTGATTCTTTATCCTCTTACAGAGCTGCTTAAAAATCACTTTTGGTGAATTATTCGTCTAATATACGGCCAACTTCAAAATATCGTACCAAGTCTCTGGAACAAAAGTTGTCAAAAGTGAGACAAAGAAAAAAGAAAAAAAATGTTTATCTCCTGTTCTTTTCTAACTTATTTCGCTTCCATTAAAGTTGCTTTTTTGCTACTTCATCCAGATTCTAGCTGTTGTCCTCCAAGTTCCTGATCGAAAGTCCAAGTCTGTTGTTTTTCCCATCTGCTCCACCAATGCACCATGGGAACAGTATGATCAAACTGGTATTTAAACCATGAAAAACAAAACAGTTTGGGCATTTCGACGATTCAAAATGATATGGGAGGGTGATGATTTAGCTTGGTGGTGACGAATGTAGGAATTGATGCAGGCGAAGCAATATTTAGATAAATGGTCGGGAAGAGTTTCAGAAGAATGGGAAAATGATCTGGAGTTTGTCCAAGAACTAATAAACTATGCCCGCAACTATGCAACTCGTGTCTAGAATCACCACAATTGCTTGAAAAAATATCAAGAAACCAGATTCCATTATCAGTTAAACAACAGCATTCCGAGCAGCATTCCAATAACAAAAATGATCCCGACCGACATCGATGTTCAAAATGTATTGATCATGACCGCCTTGAGTCTGTTTTAGTCGAAATCTTTTTTGATTGATGATAACGTCACGTGCTTCAAGCCCTGTGACAGCACTGGCAAACTTCTTTACAGCTTGTAGGCTTTATAAAGTTCTTACAGTTTATAGTGCCTATAAGCATTAGGAATGCTTATATAGAGCTTTTTTGCACTGGAAAGCTGTTTAATGCTCAGAACAGTGCTTAGTGGTTACCTGGGAATAGAGAGGATAGATAGAGAGTTGGTATCTTCGACAAAGATATTATTTGTATTGAGTACATCTTCAACTTTATCGAAAAACAATCAAATGAAAAAGTTGGATTTTGCAGCGCCGCTTGTGGCAAAGTTGCGAACTAAAGTCAAAAGCCATGGAATGCGTCCTAATTTTAGAAAATTTTCATCAGGAGACACCATGTCAATAAAATCACGTTTAAAGACGCTACTGAAAAAAGTTCACGTTTTTGACCATTCATCCCGCTATGAGATGCTTCAGTAAAGATCTTTCTACAATTTGTTATATTTTTCACATATTCTAACTTAGAACTGGTTCTTCACATATTTTTAACTTTGGCTGTATGGTGTCTTGAAAAAAAAATGTTCTTTGTACAGAGTAAAGTAGCTCTGTATTTTGCAATTTTCACCTCCATGATTAATACACCTAAAAGAGCAACAGAAATAAACTATTTTTTTATAATAAAAATGAAGATAGAATATTGGTGTCTTCAGCAAAGTTTCCAAAAAGGTATTGTTGGAAAGCTTTCCGAACAAAATATCGCTATATACTCAGTTTCAAGAGTAACATGTCATTTTTTTTTTGTGGACGACCCCTTTAAATAGGTTTTTAGTCATAACTTATACTAGGTATTTTCTTATGTTTCACAAAGTTGCTTCTGGGGATGAAATGCATCTCCTTCTACTTTTTCTTGTTCCAATAACGCTCAGTGAAAGAGAGCCTGCTTTCTAACTAAAAATCTAATCCTAAAAAGAATTAATGGATAAATTCCTGGAGGGAACCCAAGATTCTTGCAGGAAATATTTCTGGAATACCTCATACAAGTGCAGCCACTGGCGTAGGCAAATTTTGCTTTTTTCTCACTTATTCTTCTTGAGAAACACGAGAAAAAGCGTGATCAGAGGGAGTGCAAAAGCCTTCTCTTTCTCGTGTTTGTTAAGGTGAAACATCAACAAATCCCATTGCAATTTTGCATACAAACTTAAGAGGCACAAATCTGACGAACGAGGCCTCGAATCAAGTCGCACTTGTTTATCCTGGCTTTTCTCACTTGCAAAAAGAGGCAGCTTTTCTAAATCGAGCGCATTTGTTTTCGAATTTTCAAGATTGGTGCTCTTGAAAACGTGAGTAGGGGTCCAAGTCGGCCATTGTGGCAGCCATATTAGTATTCTATGAAGTTTCTCCTTAAGGAGAGTCATTAGGAAAATAAAGCTGCCAACACTAGTAATTACGGATGAGATTCCTCAAAAAATCATGCTGTGATCCCTCCAGGTATCCCAGGTTGTCTACAGAAATTTTCTCAGAATGTTCCCAGTAATTTCTGTTGGAAATTGGACAATGAGCTTTTTTGAGGAAGTCTCAAGAATATTTAGACTTTAGAGTAATCCCAGCTGTCATTTTTTGAGGAATTCCAAGAAAATTTTCTCAAATGAATGTCTGATGGTATTTTTCAGAACATTCTACTGGGATTGTTGAAGATATGCCTTCAAGAATTTCTCCAAGAATTTATCTAGGGGTTCTTCTCAAGTCCACTTGAATTTCCATGTTTTTTTTTTTCAAAAAACTCCCTCAATAGTTCCTTGAGTGATGTCTCCAAGAAAACTTTCAGATATAGCTATCAAAAATCCTCCAAACATTCAACCTTCGGTTTCTTCAGAGATTTTCCAAGAATTCCTCCAAAAGTTTCTGCAAGGATTCATCCAAGAATTGCCCTGACATTACCTCTAGAAATTATTGTTGTTCTATTTCTTTTAGAAGTCCTCCAGGAATTCCTGGAGGTTTTGCTTGAAGAAACTCAGTAAGACAGTAAACTCCCAGGAGCTTACTTGGAGCAATTCAAACCGAAATTCTCAAAAGAAACTGAAGAGGATTTCAGTAATAATACGAAGAGAAATTCCTAGAACGATTCGTGAAGAATTCTGAAGGAATCTCTGGAAAAAAAACTTCTCTGGGAAATTTTTAAATTAAATCTTCCCAGTCAATCAGTGATCGTATAAGATGTTGCATAAGATGATAAAGTGGAGGCGATATGCGTACATTTTACATGCGCCTAAATGGAGGCATGCACGCATATGGCCTCCACTTTAGCATCTTATGCAACATCTTATACGATGACTGGTTATCTGGGTTTAGAGTGGTCACAGATGGAATTTCTACAAAGTATACATTATGAGATTTTTTAAAATTCTACCATAAATTTTTTAAGAATCTTTCGAATAATTCTTTTAGATTTTTCTTCGAAAGATCAAATTCTAGTTTTTCGCAAAAAGTTCCTGATTATTCTCAAAAACTATACATGGATAAAAATACATCGAAAAGTATATTTTTAGAAATTCTAATACTTTCTTGAGACAAAAGGTAAATTTCCGTTTTTTTTTTAATCCATTCAAATATTTTCAATTGTTCTTAAAATCTTACAAGGGTTTATCGTTGAATACCTCTAGACAAAACATCAGAAATATCTCCAAGGCGCTAATAACTCTATGAAATTATAATAAATTTTGAAAAAATCATCGAAAGTAAAATAAAAACCTGATACGACGAAAAAAAATTTAAAAAACCTTTCTTAATTTTTTTTATCGTTTTTCAAACGCTTCTTCTGTAAATACCGGAGGTTTAACCAGGGATTCCTGAAAAGTATTCTCCAGAAATCTCATCCTGGCATTGAAAACTCAAACAACTTTTTATATCAATCTCTTTCAAAATCATTTAGACATGCATCCAGAAATGTGTCCTGGCTTTAGAGACTTAAAATAATTTTTCTGTAAAAATTTCCAGAAAGTTTCGTAGGTATTTCAATCTTTCTAACGCTGGTTCTAGGTGATAACAAGCAAGTTGGATTTTTTTTGCATTTTCTAAAACACTTAATGAACGGTTCCACGAAGAGAATTACTATAATAAAAAAAATCAAAACCAGTATAGCAATCTTTAGGCATAAAGTTTTTAAGTCACATATTGAATATTATTGGAACATTTATTAAGTCCCGCTGAAATTTCGGCAAAAAAAGGACTTTTTACCCAAAATTCCCAGATTCCACGGCATCTTTCAAAAGGTCTTCTAAGTGGGCCTTCATTGATTTCTACTAAGTTTCCTACAGAGTGTTCTAAAATATTCTTAATAAATTCTCAAAGAAATTCTTATATTTATGCATCGACCCTTTTACGGCTTTTTTTTTAATTAGAAGATTGTTCTACATAAACATTAGGAGTATATTTTTGAGGATTTCTTTTGTTCCGTATTTGGAGATTGTTTGGACCTCTTCGGAAATTTCCTAAAAATATTCCATGTAATTCCACTGTGACTATTTTTTTATTAAAGAGTCACTATTGTTTCTATACAATGGTTTATCATTATTGAATAACGCCAAACACCAAAAATATCTCCAGGAATTTATTTACTTCAAGATATTAGATATTCCCTCCGAAGTTTTTCCTGGTATAGAGGATTTAAACAAAAATTGTTCTCTGCTGTCGAAGTTAATTCAGGTAATCATTCACAAATATGTCCTGCGATTCTCTTAATAACATCAACACGACCTCAGATGTTTTTTAGTATTTTTTTTAAGATATTCAACTAAGAGTAACTCTATGTTCAAGAATTGCTTGGGTCATCCTTAGACAGATTTTTGGTGGATCCAAAGATCTGTTACAGTTGAGGTTTGGAATTGTTTTTACATCATATAATCGGAATCTTTTGCAAGGATTCTACTGAATATTCTTCAAAAGATTTCATTAGTTCCCAAGTAACAATGGCAGCTGAATAACAGCTTATTTAGTCAAAATTATCAAAATCTAGCTTAAGAGCGGCTTATGCATCGTTGTACAGCAATAATATTTGTTGGGCTGTCTTCAACGCTTCCCAAAGAAATTTCAGGTTTTGTCTCATGGGCTGGTGGATATAAATTGTCATCGAAGATTTAGCACGACAAGTGGAGTTTTTAAGAAATGTAAACTAATAAGTAGAATAATAACAACGAAATTCAATTCAAAAACCAAACAAGGATTAAAATTTCTTTCAAGTGATGCTGCTGAAAAAACCAAAATAAAACACCATCGAAAAAATAAATAAAATGAAAAAATATTATATCAATTTTATTCAAAAGGCTGTACAAACGTCTGTTTAATTCTTATCTTAGCAACTAAAATTGGGACTGTTTATGTGTATGCGGGTGCGGGCGTTCGAAAATGACGAACGTAAGTATTGAAGGGAAGGGAAATCAAAAACATAACTAAATTTGTTTCACTGAGTTCACTAACTATTTAATGATGTTATTATACCTGTTGTCTAGTGAGATAGTGATGTGTTCGTTCATGTTTGTATGCGTGTTTGTGATCACAAAAAGAGCTGAGAAAACCAAAGGGGTTTTGAGATGAATGTTTCACTTAGTGTCAATGAGTGGGTAATGATTACGTAAGAGATAAATTTTGAATATAAATTCTTCCGATTTTTTTTTGGTGTTGAAACCAATCACATGGCTAGGGAGCGAAATCAAATGGTTGTCGATGAGATGTGGCCGTCTGGGGACGACTCTCGATTGTTAAGTATAAGTAATGTATAGTGTTAAAACATAATAAATAGGGAAGGATAATTCATACACTTGAATAAATATATAAAGAATCGTCAAATACTTCGAGGGGTTCTATCAATCTTAGAACAAACAAAACAAAAATTAAAGACATGGATCACCATCGTGTTACGTTTGTTTGGAGGTTGCGGTACAATTTCGGAAACTGCCTTCATGCCACTATCCTTCGATTTTGTTTTAGAATTGAATCAGCACACTCACACGTTAAAATCTAGGTTTTGGGGACTCTACTGTTCAAACTTATCTCTAAATTCAACCGTCTTCTTCTTCTTCGGTCAACGAACCGTCTTTGCTCTGATTTCAGAAGTGCATCTCAATCGTCGATAACTTTCATCTAAAGAAGAATTGAGATGCACTTGGGTAATCGAGTTGACGGATGCTGACGCTTCTTCGCTGCTGTTGCACCAACACGCTTACATCGTGACTCCCGTGATCGTGATTGGGCGAAATGTTTGCAAAAAGTGACTTTGCGGAGGCAGCGAAAAATTCTTACGATGCGACGCGACGATAATCATTTAGGCCTATAAGTCTGTCTTCTTGGAGTTTCCATGGGTGGTGGTAGAGTTACTCATGTTTCACCAAAGATGTCATACCGTGAAGATTTTGCGACATGTTTTATCACATGAATTAAAACCGTGATAAAACCATAAACGAGTGGGATCAATCTTCTGCACGATATGTCATCTACGGTTGTGAGATTATTGTTTAAAAACAAAAGACAAGTATCAATCAAAAGCAGACCAAAAGCTTCCTGCAAAGTAACACTCTGTTGTAATGACGATTTGACTAGTATACTACAAGTTTTATCGGGGCTTTAAAGACGTTGTAGTGAGCCAGGAATTTTGATAATCAGAGTTCGAAACAATTCTTGTTGGAATTCTTTAAAAAAGGAAGGAATCACCGGAGGACTTCCTGGAGGAATCTAAAAAACGTAAAACTGGAAAGAGTCTCCGAAGGAATTTCGGAAGGAATCTCCGGAGGAATTCTGGAAGCAATCTCTGGATGAATTCCGGAATCTCCGAAGGAATTCCGGAAGGAATCTCCGAAGGAATTCCGGAAGGAATCTCCGAAGGAATTCCGGAAGGAATCTCCGAAGGAATTCCGGAAGGAATCTCCGAAGGAATTCCGGAAGGAATCTCCGAAGGAATTCCGGAAGGAATCTCCGAAGGAATTCCGGAAGGAATCTCCGAAGGAATTCCGGAAGGAATCTCCGAAGGAATTCCGGAAGGAATCTCCGAAGGAATTCCGGAAGGAATCTCCGAAGGAATTCCGGAAGGAATCTCCGAAGGAATTCCGGAAGGAATCTCCGAAGGAATTCCGGAAGGAATCTCCGAAGGAATTCCGGAAGGAATCTCCGAAGGAATTCCGGAAGGAATCTCCGAAGGAATTCCGGAAGGAATCTCCGAAGGAATTCCGGAAGGAATCTCCGAAGGAATTCCGGAAGGAATCTCCGAAGGAATTCCGGAAGGAATCTCCGAAGGAATTCCGGAAGGAATCTCCGAAGGAATTCCGGAAGGAATCTCCGAAGGAATTCCGGAAGGAATTCCGGAAGGTATCTCCGAAGGAATTCCGGAAGGAATCTCCAAAGGAATTCTGGAAGGAACCTCCAAAGAAATCACCGAAGAAATTCATGAATTAACCTCCGAAGGTACTTTTGAAGAAATCTCTGAAAGAATTCCTGAAGAAATCTCTGAAAAAATCCTGAAGGAATCTCCGTAGGGCTTCCTGGAGTAATCTTTGGAGGAGTCTTTTTTAAAGAATCTCTCGGGAATTCCAGAAGGAATATCGATAGGAAAAACTAATGAAATCGCTGGAGTAATTCTTGAGGAAATTTGTGGAAAAATTCTTGGACGAATATGTGGAAGAATCTTGGAAGAAATTTCTGGAGAAATCCTTCAAGAAATTAATGAACTTCGGAAAGGATACTCGAAGAACCCCTAGGATTATTTTCTTGAAGATTCTCTGGAGATCTCCGTGAAGAAATTCCTAGAGAAACCCATATTCGAAATGAAGGAATCTCTTAAAGAATCCCTGAGAGAATCTTCAGAGGAATTCATGAAGAAATCCCTTTAAGAGTTCTTGAGAAAATATTTGGAGATATTTTGGAGAAAGTTCAGAAGAAATTCCTAGAACTGTTCCTGTAAAAATCTTTGAAAAATTTCTTAGATTTATCCCTGGAGTTTTTGGAGAATCTCTGGGGAGACTATTGAAGGGATTACCAAAGAAATTCGTGGAGAAATCACTGGAAGAATCCGCTGGAGGAAATCGTGAAGACTCCTTGGATGATTTCCCAAGAGAATGCTATATTCTAGATACGCATTTCAACATCAACCTTACATCGGACGTATCACCAATAGGAAGCTTTTCACTTATGAATTGCATTCTCCTTTGATTGATTCTTGTTCTGATAGGTTTTAAAAGAAGTGAGAGGCATTTAAAACATTGTAAAGCAATTTACGAAGCCGATAGTGGTAGTATCACACGATTTGTAACATTCCATTAAGAGTAGGAGAACGGATAAAAGTGAGCATCAAAATTCATCAACATTCCTCAATCATGATCCTCACTTTTCCTACGTCTCCCGGTAAAGCAGTTAACATACAACTGGAAAGGACTGGTGATGGGAATACGGATTTTGTCTACCTCTGCTTAGCCTAAAAATACGTACTCGCGCGAATCCGATTCAAACTACATTGGGAAAGGGGTAGAGCATCGAATCAAATTACCAACAGCAGCCTAGGGGTCTTACTAGTTACAATAAGTGTATGTGTTTGTGTGTACTCTGTGTATGTTTGTGTAGATCGGTTGAATTTCATTAGGAAGCGATTCGTTATTTTGTTTTGCTCGAAGGATTTATACAAACTAAAGATAGATCTCGAAATCGATTAACAGTGCGCCTAATAACACGTTTTTCTCTTCCTCTCTCTTTCTCTCTCTCATCAATATGGACAACACACTACAACTAATAACGCATTGAACGGCTATGTGTGTTGGATGAAAGATGCGTCGTGACTTACACAATCAATGACATTCGTAATATGGGAAAAAAGAGGTGGGGAGGAGAGAACACTGAAAAGCGATGAAAAGAAATATCAATTTAAAAAATATTTACATATAAACTCGCGCTCTTGTATTGTATATCTAGAAAACAAAAATCCTCAGCTGATTCAACGATTTAGGCTTACTTTAAAGTTCTTTTTTTTTGTTTACTATTAGTTTATACTTGTTTTGTGTTTAAACTTTTGTGATACTTATTTATATTGTTTTTTAACATTTTTTATCAGTTTTCTCAATTTGTAAATTATAAACTGTGATTTGCAATAAATATTGTTATATAAGAGTAAAATTTTATAATTATTAGGTTTCTTGTTATCAGAGTTACTATTAGCGTTTTGCAAAGTTTGTCTCAGTTCGCTAACGCGGCGGCGGCGACAGCGACTCGAACTCGCTTTCGACTTATCGATTATTAGCCAATCGTGCTCTTCTTCGCTTTGTTCTTCCACATCCTCTTCATCTTCCTCCTCTTTCTCCTCACTAGCATAATTAGCGTTAGAGTTACTTGCTGTTGTTGTTGCTTTTGCTGTTGTAGTAATAGCGGTAGAAGTATTTGCATTGGTGGCCCGAAGCCGACGCCAGCGACAGCCGCCGCGACGCCGACACCGAACAAGAGTTTGCTGTTGTAGTGTTTGTGTCTGTTGTTTTTGTTGTTGCTGTTGTTGTTGTTGTGATGGCGGTGGTGGTAGTGATGGTGGTGTTGATGATGGTGGAGGTTGTGTAAGATTTGGAATTGCTCACTGCGCCTGCGGATCACATTGCAACAGCCGCACGATCGACGGATCACTTTTCGCGCCCTCGATGAACTCCTCCAGACTCAGCTTACCGTCCTTGTTGCGGTCCATCTGGCGGAAGATCTTGTCCGTTCGCTTCTCCGGTGTGCTCTCGTCTTCTGGCATCTTCATCACCGAGCCGACCATCTTGTAGATTGCCTACAATCAGAAATCAATCAAAAGCTTCATGAAATACCATCCACAACAGACCCCAGATTTTCCCCCTTCCCAATCAACTCACGGTCACGATTTCGAGCATCTCCTGCCGGGAAATGTACCCGTTGCCGTCCAGGTCGTACATCGAGAAGGCCCATTTCAGCTTCTGTTCCAGCTTGCCTCGGGAGGTGACGCTCAGGGCACACAGGAATTCCCGGAAGTCGATCGTGCCGTCGCCGTTGGCGTCGAACGTTCGGAACACGTGCTCTGCAAACTGAAATGGGAAACAAATATAAAGATCGTTAAGATGTCTTGACTAATGCTGTATATGTAATTAGGGAATAGGACAGATCAGTGAAGTACTAGATTTGTAGTAATGAGCAGAATTTTAGTATGGTGAGAAGATCAATTCTCCGTTTCTGCAATGAAATGGTGCAAAAAGCGTGGGTATTATGATTCCTTGCCTAATTTGATGCTGTTTGAGCAAAACTTTGGGCAACAGTGTTGTTGTTTTCTCCATTTCTTGCAACATAAACAACATAGTTATCCAAAGTTTTGCTCAAACAGCATCAAATTAGGCAAGGAATCATAATACCCACGCCTTTTGAACCATTTCATTGCAGAAACGGAGAATCGACCTTCTCACCATACAAAAATTCAGCTCATTACTATAAATCTAGTACTACACCGAACGTGCCCCATAGGACGCAATCAGTGAAGTACTAGATTTGAGGAAATGAGCAAAGTTGTTGTATGGTGACAAGGCAAACTCTCAGTTTCTGCAATAAAATGATGCAAAAGCGTGCGTATTATGATTCCTTGCCTAATTCGATGCAATTTGAGCAGAACTTTGGGAAACTTATTGTTTAAGAGATAACGGCTCTTTAACAACCGAATAAAATAAAGAAAACAACAACACAGTTACTCACAGATTTGCTCAAACAGCATTAAATTAGACAAGGAATCATAATACCCACGCTTTTTGCACCATTTTATTACAGAAACGGAGAATTTGCCTCTCACCACACAAAAATTCAGCTCATTAGTACTTCACTAATTGCGTCCTATTTAAGTGGAATTCAGTCAGAGGGGTCTCCAGTTAGCCTAGTGGTTAAGGCTATCGATCGCCAATCCGGGGACGGCGGGTTCGATTCCCATTCCAGTTGGGACAATTTTTACGACTTCCTGGGTATAGTGGCTTGCCACACAATGTACAAATTCATGCAATGGCAGGCAAAGAAAGCCCTTCAATTAATAACTGTGGAAGTGCTCCAAGAGGCAGGCCAAGTTCCAATGCGAACGTCGAGCCATAAAGAAGAAGAAGAAGCAAAGCAAAGCAAAAGCAAAGCAAAGATAACCGTACACATCGTAGTTGCTACTCCGTGATTGACCAGAACAATCGAAGTTGCACAGAGAGCCAATGAATGTGAAAGCTTGGGACTAGCTAACCATTCTCAATGTGCACAATTCGAGAGTTCAGCTATTTAAAGTCAATAACGGCGCTGGCCACGTCCTTACGGTCATCAGGAAAGGGAAGGAATGTTAGTTCGACAACCGTTGCTACTAGAAACCGTGGAATCCACAGCATCCCCACAGTTGTCACGGGAAGGAATGGTGGTTAGTAGGGTAGGGTAAGGTGTGGATCTAGGAGCCACCTCTGTTAGGTGATATGATCCACTAGTTATATGGAAATACACGTCGCGGTCTTCATCACGATTATGATTTATTTGATCACGATGACCACTGATCCCGGATTTCGTGCTCGCGTTTCCATCGCCCTACCGTGCAAACCGACTGATCTACGATTATTGTAGCGCGATTCTGAACCCGGATTTTTCACTCGCACTTCCATTGCCCTATCGAGAAAACCGACTGACCAACGAATATTGTAGTGCAATTCTGATTCCGGATTTTTCACTCGCACCCCCATCACTCTTACCTGAAAATTGTCTGCCATTCGAAATTTCTCAAGCTAATCTGATTCCGCATTCCACACTCGCGCTTGCATGGCTCTACCGAGAAAACCGACTGACCAACGAATATTGTAGCGCGATTCTGAACCCGGATTTTTCACTCGCACTTCCATCGCCCTATCGAGAAAACCCCGAGCCATAAAGAAGAAGAAGAAGAAGAAAAAGAGTGGAATTCGAGGGATATACTTTCAAATACATCGTGTTAAAAATAGTTAAAAAATTACTGGAATTTACTGAGCCGTCCGAAATTTGAGTCCATTTGGTAAAGTTAAAAACTGAGGCTGTTTAGTGTTCAACGTAAAACTTTCCAAACGAGATTCGACCAAACACTGACTGGTAGCTTTGTCGGTCGACAGTGGAGATGTTCAACCAGCTGCAGATTCCCACCGAGGACAGGCAAAAGCAACGTTTCGTCTTCCGAACAGACCCGCGAACCTAGCTTCTCCTGTTTGGGTCAATACGTCGAAACCTAGAACGCCGAAGAGTTCGCCGCGATCCCGAAGTGTCGGTGGGGTCAGTGGTCAAAATACGTCGCCATTGCATCGATTCAACAGTGTCGACGATGAAGAGGAAGTGAAATCCGGTTCGACCAAAAAGGGGGTTTAGATATCCACAACTTGGTATCCAACACGTTGGAAGTTCTGTGAAATCTGGAAGAGACGAAGCCAGCGACACCGATGCCTTTCAGCCGTGACAAGCAGACGGCGAAGGAGAAAGTCCTGTGACTGATCTGGGATTCAAATACCAAATCGCGTTCTCCACCAGTTCGCGAAATGCAAGAGCTGACAAAGGTGGCGAATCGGCGATGGCTCCTAGAAAACTGAACAAAGCCGAAGCACTGATAAAGTGGAGACAAGGTCCGCCATTGCAGAGTGACGATGCTTAGTACAACGCATCGACGTTCCTGTATCGACCGTAAGAGCGCAGTCAGTGGCCAACCCAAAAGACGATCCCGGAAGAAACCAACGAAGAAGTCAGAGATGTCGTGCTGTTTCACCAATTGATAGCCAAGTGATAGACGTAGGCCAAATTTCTCGTTGGACGTAGTACGTTTTATCATCAACTGCCGGAGAAAGCGTAGTGGAGAACCGATAGTGACGACAGGGGCTACAGCGAAGTAGTGGCAGCTGATCCAAGGTGGGGCGGCAAATTATCCTTCAGAGAAGACACCACTCCAGCAGGAAGAACTTCAGTAGGCGGAAACAATTACTGGCGGCTGGCTCGGTGGGACGGTTTCCCGGACGAAATGAGCGCACCAACGAACAATCTTGAGCACCAGTCGGCTACCCCGATGGAGGCCGTGAAGAAAAGCAGTCTGACCTACAAGAGTACTTTGGTAACGGACTTCAAGGCATGCTTCTGTTATGAAATATGATGGTATTCTATAGAAACCCCTATTTTTTTAGGGGTAAGGCCCTTTAAAAGGGCGTAACTCAAAATTTCGTCTAACGATTATTTTAAAAATTTATCCAGAGGTGTAGGAATGATAAAAAAGAGAATGGCGTTTCAAATTGTGTTGGCAGAAACATGCTTCTGTTATGAAATATGATGTTTTTCTATAGAAACCCTCATTTTTTAGGGGTTGGGCCCTTTAAAAGGACGTAACTCAAAAATTCGTCTAACGATTATTTTCAAAACTTGTCCAGAGGTGTTGAAATGATAAAGAAAGAGAATGGCGTTACAAATTTTGATGGCAGAAACATGCTTCTGTTATGAAATATGATGTTTTTCTATAGAAACCCTCATTTTTTAGGGGTTAGGCCGTTTAAAAGGGCGTAACTCAAAATGTCGTCTAACGATTTTTTTTTAAATTTGTCCAGAGGTGTAGGAATGATGAAGAAAGAGAATGGCGTTTCAGGTTTTGATGGTATATTTTTTTTGATAATAACGGTAAATGAAGCACCGTGACAGATGCTGAACTGTATGATGACCGTGCTGACAGGGCGCAGGCCGGCGGGTAACTTCAATGCCTGAGCCGTGGCATGGGGAATCCACATCACGAATCAGCGGGGTCAGATCCTGCTAGAAATACTGGCCATACTAGATGTCGACCTGGCTAATGTCGGTACCAAGAGTACCTCTAGTCGGAACGGTGCAGAGTCGATCATTGACGTTACTGACAGTGATCACCTGGCGGTTCGCTACAGTATCGACTACAACAACAGCAGCCAGTGGGTAGAGGAATAGGCGGCTAGGCCAAGGACAAGCACTCGCAGGTGGAAGACATCATACTTCGACGATGGAGTATTTAGGGAGGCGTGGTATCAGTTATTGATACTTAAAGAGGGGTTGGAAGCAGGCATGGTGTCGACCATCCCCAATCTGAGGACAAAGGGAGTGAAAAGGTCACCCTAGATACTGGCTATGCGCCAGCACATTGCGTTTGTATCCTTCTAAAGGAGCGCGTCATGATGTTTACTGCTGCAAGGCTACGCAACTAACCTCGAGGGTGTGATGTGCAATAGCCTCTCTCCAATGTAACGCCTTCTTGGTGGTCCCAGAGAGACATAGGGCTTGGCGGCAATGGAAATGGTTTAGTGGGTCGGGGATGTAGTCTTAACCTTTCGTTAGCTAGTGGAGGCGGCCCCCAACTCCACACTACCTGAGCCTACTGTCCGGGTGTCTGTTGAACAGATTGTCCTCTCATTTACCATGGCAGCTAGGAGATCACCCACTCCACATGGTCCAATTGCTAAATATTTCACAGATCCACAACAACAACAGCAACCAAAATGGTGCTAATGTTATTTCACCTCTTTCTCAATGGTGCCACAAATAAAAGCGAGAGAGAGCGAAGACGTCTGAAGCTCCGGCGCATCTTAAATCACGCCAACATTGCTAAACCATTAAATTTTCACGGTGCTGGATGTGTTTTTCGGTCTTTTGTTCCCCTCCATCAGGATGGGGATAATCACCCGAAGATCCTTTAGCAGCAGAGAAAGAACGGGTGCAGAAACAGAATATCTGATTAGCATCATGAGAGGTTCCGTGAGGCGTGCTGCGCTGGAGGGGGTGGAGGGAGCGGAGTTTGAATTGGGTTGTTTTTCTTGGGGTTACCGTGGGAAATGCCTCGTGATGGGAAAAACGAGATGACGTCGTGTTTTGATTTTGGCAATTGAATGAACCAGACAACAGGAGCTGTTGCGCTTGATGAAGATAAGGATTATCACCCAGGACAACGACGATGGTTGGTAGGAAAATTGAGGTGGATTAGAAATTTATTACCGCAATAAATTGAAATGAGCGTGGGGTAATCCTGACAGATGAAAAATGAGTCGGGACTGGTAATATAAACTGGATATCTAGATAAAATTAATGTGATGCATACGAGTTGAATGTGAGAATGTTCAAGTAAAACCGTTCGCTAAGTCAATAAAAATCGGTGTTATTTGTGGTCTAAATGATATTTTTCAGCTATCTTTTATATTCATCTTATGTAACGTCCTCATTGGAACACAGTCTGCTTCTCAGAAGTGTCCTATAGCTAAGTACTGCCACAGTTATTATTTGACAGCTTTCTTTTATTATTTTTTCGTTATGTGGCAGACTTAATGTCACGCTATTCTCTAGAAAGAAAAGCAAACTGCTATATGAGAATTATGTGAATCGAACCCAGTATATCCTTGATGAGTAACTCTACAATATGGACTCCACCGCTTGAGCATCTGTCCTCTCTGACAAATTTGGAATAATTTGTTTATCTTCCCACGAGCCCAAACGGAGGCAGTCGCGCGTGGCTCGATCCAGTCAGTGACGTAAAACAAAAGCCAGAATGACAGCAAGAACAACAAAATCGGTTTACAACAGCGAAAAAGTGCCATTAATTACCCATTTTTCAATGTCGACGGACGGTGGTGGTTCAAGTCGAGTGGATTGAGCAACCACCCAACAGTCGGCCAGCCAGCCACTAGTTGGATCCTAACGATGAAGCTATTCACTTTAATTCGAGCAATTTCATCCGAAGCCGGGCTTCGTTAGGCTGCCATGTTTGGGATGCTTTCTGGTGTGAAATTACAGCAAAAAGTTCCGTTTCGTACCAGCTGTTGCTGGTCACCGGTTTGCCATGTACTAGAGTAGTGTGTTATTGATGATCGGGATGGATACTCTCTCGACGGTTGGTGCTGATGAGGGTGATTTGGGATATTGGGAATGGGTTATTGGATGTGTTTGATTGGAATTGAGCATTTGTTTGAATTAGGCTGAAAGGATTTAGGGACTTTTTTCAGCCTGCGAATGGAACGTGATTAGCTATCAACTTTGAGAAAATAGTTTTAAATACACTATGTTAGATAAAAAAAGAGTATTATATTTTATCGAACGTTGCTCGGAAAGGAAAAAAGAAACCAGATCAAATGCTAACGACCTACGTGACGGAAAAGAACCTGATATTCATTGGCGTATCTAGGATTTTTTCCTAGGGGGTGCCCAGAAGGAAGCAGTTTTAGCCCGAGCAGAGGAAAATATCAAAATAATAACAACGGAATCATAAAACCTGTTTTATATCTCGGTTTGTTATTATTAACTTATTAAGTCATCACCGTTCCATAACATGTTCTGTTGGGCAATCTTATTTTGTTATGATCGTGCTCTTGGATTATTTTCTTCAAATTACATTTCAATAACATGTTTTGTTGTAGTACAAGTTCAGTTATTATTGTGTCATTGAGACTGTACAAATATTTGATCATTAATATTACAACATAACTAGCTTTGCAATCAAAACTACACCATTCGAGATTTCCGTTGTTCATAGCATTCCGTGAGGAACTGTAAGAGAAAATATTATTTTGTCATCAGTTCCTCTTCTTTCTGACATTACGTATGAACTGTGACCAAGCCAACTTATCAGCCTTTTGTTTTATAAGCACTTTGAAAAGTATACCTGTTTTTTTGTCTGTCGTATGAATACGAATATAGAGAGTGTAATAGAGTGTTAGCCATTTTATGAAACATTTTGGATCAACTGGTGGAATTCAAGGACGAACAACACATTTTCGACAAAAATGTAAAAAAAATAAGTCATCAAGAAGAAGAACTCCATTGATTATTTTTAGACATTTTATTTTTATTGATTTCACTGCATCGAGCCCACTTAGATTCATTTAGTTAAATGTGCCAATCAATGAGGTAATAATGAAAATTAATCTTAAAAACAATGAACCACCTATTAAAGGGCTTCAAAACGTCGGTAGTTTTTCATCTTAAGTTGTTTGGAAAATAAACGAAAACTATTGTTTCTCTCTGTTTTCGATAATAAATCGCTTGCGACATCAATACCGTCCCAATTTTGAATGAAACATTTAACAATAGATCCTATTGTTGCGTATCCCATTTTAATTCATATGGGACTTTGGAGTAGTTCCTATTCGCAAAAGAAAAAAAGCAAATTTTGTTTTCAGATTGTTATCAATAACTTATTCATATCAAAATTTGTTATTGAATTTTTCTAAAAATTCGCTGTTATTAAGTTGTTTTTGAAACTAACAAAACATGTTATTAAACAGGTCTTCCAGGAACATTTTTTTGTTATAATTTTTGTTATTTTGCCGCTTATGACAGACAAGTTTATAACAGGATATGTTATGTAAATAACATGAAGATAACTCTTTCCGTTACTCAGTTATTTTTCCAAAATAACACATTTTATTATGCTGTTGCTATTCCTTTCTGCTCGGGAGTGGCATCCAGTTTATTATATTGTGTAAATAAATATCGATCCGTCCTCAATTTCTTAGGAAAATGATACTGGAATGGACAGTTTTTTTTTTAATTTGAAACGTTGTATTGATTTAACATTTTCACTGTCATGGCACAGTCAAAAGACATGCACATCTTCAGTAAAATAGGTTTCTTCGAGATTTTTTTGTCGAAAAAAAATTACCGTAGTTTTTTTAATTCTTTCGGGTATTCCTTCAGAATTGGCTTGTAAATTTCTTCGGCTATTCATTTTGGAGTTCTTTCTGAACTTCCATGAATGATTTCTAGACGAACATTTGAAAAGGGCCTATCTGCTTTTTGTAAACAAACATGTTTCTGTCTCTGCAGGGCCCATCTGCATCCACCCACGCACATCAACACCCTTAAGAGATAGCTTGAAGAACACTCTTTCTGATAAGGGTGTTGATGTGCGTGGGTGGATGCAGATGGGCCCTGCAGAGACAGAAACATGTTTGTTTACAAAAAGCAGATAGGCCCTTTTCAAATGTTCGTCCAGATTTCTCCAAGAATTCCTATAAAAATGACTCTGCATGGTCTTTGGGAAGTCGTTTTTTAATCCCTTTTTTTGGGAATTGCTTCCGAAAATCTTTTGGTTCTTTGAGAATTTATTCAGCTACTCCTTTGACATATTTTTTGGCAATTTATTGAACCCCATAATTTGACCAACTGCTTCCAAAAGCTTTCAAAATTTCTTCAGTAATACAGCGAGTAACTGCAGCAATCATAATAAAATTTACAAAGAAATTCGCAATGCCGATGGAATTTGCCATTGAAATTTCAAAACAAATTGATCAAATTCAAATGGAACCACTGAAGAAATTAAAAAAGAAATGCCAAAGGAATCCTCAAAGAAATTGCCAAACTGAAGAAAATTCCGAAGCAGTATCGAAGGAAATTCCGAAAATATTTCTAAATTCCCAAAAGAATTGTTGAACAATTTTCAAAAGCATTACTTAAGAAATTCACAAAGCAAATATCAATTATTTTTCACAAGAATAACTGAATCTTGGGAGTTGATTCAGTTATTCCTACATTACAGAGAAAAAAAATCAAATGAGTAAAAAGTGATGGTTCGGGCTTGCCGATCGTAAAAATTGCGGATGGGTGCCGACTTGTGTGTGGATTTTAGGCTCGCCACGTCCAATTAGGAGCAATCAAAACTGGAGCCAAAGATGGAATTTTATCGGTGAGTTCGTGCCATATTAAAATAGCTATTTGTTATTTGATGATTTATAAAACCAAACTATTCGTGTATTTAACCAATACGTGTCGAAGGGTTCGTCACGTCAAGTGTCGGCACAAGTTTACAAATCACCTTTTTTATTAAATATTTTTCTTTCATACATGCATTCACAAAATAATTTGAATGGTACGTCATCTTCGGTATCGGCATGTGTAATGTTTTGGTCTGAATGAATACGTGTTTTGATTCAAATAAAGGTTGCATGAATCATGTAACTTTCCCCCCTCCCCACTAACAAAATGACAGTCGTGGAGAAGATGAGGTTTCCTCGGTTTCTAGTAGCAACGTACTTCACATTAACATTCCTCCCTTTCCTCGATGAATCGTAAGAACGTGGCCGGTGCCGGTATTCACTTAATAAAGTTTAGAATTCTCGAAAATGCACATTGAGAAAGGTAGCTATTCCCAAGCTGCGTTTGTTGGTTACTTGTGCAAATTCGATTGTTCTGGTAAATCACAGAGTAGCAACTACGAATTGTACGGTCATCTATACTCATACTCATGCTTATGCTCAATTTTCATCAAAATCGGAAAAAACTATGACAAATTTACAGATGTTTTAAAAATTGGTGTTGGCACCTGGTAATGTTAAGGTTAAGCAGCATTGGCAATGTGAAAGCTGTGGAACACTCGAAGCTTGATTCGGTGAAGAAGGTTTCGAAAGCACTGAAGAACAGTGATGCTGCTGAAATGGAGCAACCAGCTGAACTTTTCAAACAGCTCATGACTGAAGGGCCTGAGTCATTTGTCCTTTCTACAAAGAGGAACACAGACTGGAGGACGTCAATTTCCGAAAAATGTCACTACCCAATTCGGCGTACAAAATCATTTCACGTATTTTGTTCAAATGATTGAGACCATTTGATAAGTCCGTCGAAGACGAATACCTAGCAAGTTTTCTTGCAGATATTTCCCGGAATATTTATTCAGAAAATTCTGCTGAGAATCTTTTAGAAAATACTTCAGAGATTTCTTCAGAAAATTAAAAAAAATCCTTTGAAAATTCCTGCAGGGACTTCTTGGGATTTTTTTTTTCAAAAAATCCACTCTTAATTCCGACAAAAATTTCTTCGCGGGTTATTACAAAATGGCAGCCAATTAAACGTCCCATTATAAATTGAAAAAAAAAAAACCAGATTAATCCACCTAGTGATGATAGTGCCTTTCACGTCGAATATGTACTCATGATCTTTCCGTCAACGTAATCAGACATGCCAGATATGCCACAGACATGTCAGTGATCAGCCGAAAATCTCTGTGCTTTGGTAACGGACGAGAAGGAGGAAATTCTCATAACAGCGAACTGGGACTGTACCACCTACGAATTTCTGAATCTTGAGAATACTTTATTTAGAAAAGCAAGAATTGTATCAAGGTCATCATCGAATTGGGGCACTTATTCCGACGTTATGTTCAACGTATAGGCAAAGCTGAAAGTATCAGTTCTCTCAGTTAACCTACCTCAGTTAACCTCAGTGAGCCTACGCCGAATGAAGCATTCGCCTCCATTGGTCTCGGTCCAATCGCTTCTAGTCACCCTGATCGTTTAGAGCCCTTAGGCCCTCCTCAACTGCAAAAGCCACCTGGTTCTCTGCTGTATATGGTTTTAGTTTATCGTTCCTCCGGCATACGAGCTACGTGCCCAGCCCATCGCAGCCAGCCGTGTTTTATTCGCTTCACTATATTCATCACTTTATATACTTGGTACAATTAGTGATTCATCAACATCAAACTTTTCACCACCTAGCACCACTTTGTCATCACTACCACGGCTAGACCGACACGTTGACCACCAGCAGTCATGTACTTGGTCTTTGTGATGTTAATCGTTAGTCCTATCCTCGCCATCTACCTTTTAAAAGGTATGAACGCCTCTTCCACAGCCCGACGGTCAATCCCGATGATGTCGATATCATCCGCGAAGCCCAAGAGCATATGCGACCTCGTGACAATGGTTCCGCTCCTTTGGAAAAAAAAACCTCGATTTGATGTGTCGCATGCATGGGGTTCGGTTCCCCTCTACATTTGACCACATCAAACCGATTTGTGAGAACCGATTCCGGGACACTACTAGTTTTCCCAAGTAAAAGCCATTTGATGTGTCGTGAGTATTAGTTTGGTTCTCTTTTACATTCGGCCACTTTCGGCGAGACACCTGGAACCGATTCCGGAACACTACCAGTTTCTAATGTGGGCTTAGCTTATTTTCTTGCTAACCGTACAATTAGGTTATCGAAAAGGCCACGATTTGATGTGTCGCATGTATGAGTTTGGTTCACTTTTATATTTGGCCACTTCCGGCAGGACACCCGGAACCGGTTCTTGAACACTACCGGTTCAGATATAGTCTGCGACTATTTTCCTGCTTACCGTTCATTGGATAATCGAAAATGCCGCGGTTTGAAGGGTTGCATGCATGAGTTTGTTGCAATTTCATATCTGGCCCCATCCTGGGGTACTGGTCCGGAACATCTAAAAGGCCATAACTCCGGAACGGCTGGACCGATATGAACCATTTTCAATAGGAAACAATGGGACCATATACCCCATCGAATGAACCATCGGTTGTTGAAATTGGTTCACATTTACTATCTAAAAATGAGGTGACCTTTTTGAACACATACACACACACATACACACATGACCATGTAAGCCTATATTGGTCATTTTTCACAAAATCTGCCATAACTTAGGAACGAAAATTAAGTGCATTCCAAAAATTTCAGCGATCGTAGCTTATGAAATTACCTTCTCAAAAAATTTTTTTTTCAATTTTCCACGAGTTCGGACATAGTTTTTCCGGCTTTTCTTTGTGAATTTTCTCAACGGTGAAAAATTTTGTGGAAAACTTTTTCCATTTCATATTTTTTTTTTGGATTTCTGAGAAAATTTGCTTTCATTTTCATTAAAAAACTTTGTTTCTACGATGCTTCGCTCTTGAGTTATGATTTTTCAAAGAAAAGGCTTTTAACTTAAAAACGGATGGATGGAAAAATCGGATTCATTTAAGGAAAATTTTAACTTTTTTGGTGAAAAAAAATGTAGTTATTGCAATTATTGAATTATTCGAGGAAATTCCGACATACTTATTGCTCGAAAATCAATTATTTACGGAAAATTTTGATTTATTTATGTACTTTTTGATTTGTTTATGGAACCTTAGTAGTTTATTGTTGCTCCCACCCCTACTTCTTTATTGGCAATTTCTGATTTTATTATGAAAAATGGTCGCTTTTCTATGAGTCGATTATATTTTAGCCATTACAAAATATCCTTCAACGATGCATTCAAAAATGTTTTTTTAATGGCAATAGAAAATCCTCCAGGGAATTTTTGAAAAGAAGAACCCACTACTGCTTCCAAAAATTTTAGAGAGAACTCTTTTGCATTATACAAATTCCTCTAGATAATAATTAAACCATTTATTATGGATTCTTTTGAAAATCTTTAAAAGGTTCGTTTACGAATACTTCCGAGGGTTAAAAAAAATCTTTAATAAATTCGTTTAAAAAACCCTTCACGAGTTCTTTTAAAAATTCTTCCCAGGATTCATTCAGAAAATTTCTTCTTGAGTGCATTATGAAATTTCTAAAGGAATTTCTTTTGAAGATTATCTAAGAAGGGTTCGTTCAGAACCATTTCAAGGAATTCTTTTAGGAAGTCTTCCACATATTTCTTTATTGTAGGGTGTCCCAGAAAATATAGGCACAACTTTGTATAGCGAGAATACAATCATTCTCCTAACAAACAACTATTATTATATTTTTATTTAAAGTATTTTCATTGATACCTGTAAAGAGTTCATACTTAAAAAACGGGTTTTTGTATGCAGAATGTTTAAAAAGAAAAAACAACGTACTAAGTTCCTGTACAAACAACTTTTTTACGTTTTTGTCAAATACACAAATCCGAAACATTGTTTTCGTTTTTTTTTTTTGACATGATATATTCAAAAACATGTTTCCTCAGATGCATGATTGAAATTTTCTATAAGAATATGTTTTTGATTCACTTTTTCTATTTCTGGATAAGATGCGCCCACAGACATTCGAGTTTTTGAACATGTTTTACCGAGAATAAAAAAATATTCAATCTGCACTTAATAAAGCTGGATCATTTATTTTACTAAGGCTGATACAAATTTAATTTTGACTTTTTGTCTCCCTCCCCTTCAAAAAATTTTGGCTGGATTTTGCATTTTGAGGGGGCAGATAAAAAATATTTATCAAAATATCTAGTCTTGCTAAAAATTCTTTAACAAATCCGATGAGTTTTCAATATTTTTCAGATTAAATGCTTTATTATTTTTATCCCACCCCCCCTCGACCAGCCAAAGAGTGGTGGGACAAAAAGTGAAATAAATATTTGTAACGGCCTTATAGTGAAATTAAATTGCAGTTTTCGGTATGCTGTGATAAACATTTTGGAGCTTGTTCCGGTTCAAAAGTCTATGTTTTAAGTTCAAACAAATGGTTGTATAATAGATATGTATATAGATATATACAAATATATTTTTGTATTTTTTTTCGAGCTTAATTTTATTCGTTGAAAACATTTTGTTAGGCGATATTATTGGAAAATATAGCAATTTGTGCAGAAGCTTCAAATGGTATTTTAGGGAATGTTCTGCCACATTCAAACGAGGAGTAAAAATCAAATTCTAATGATTGGGATTTGTTTTCAATATGTTAAGGCAGGACATGTGTGAAAATAAAGTTTGTTTCTGCAATCATTCCCAAATGGCAGCGCTGCAAAGTTGTGCTCATACTTTCTGGGATACCCTATATGTTTATGATCAGGTATCCGGTATCAGAAGGTCGACTACAGAGGCACGATCTCCTATATTTGGGAAATTGTTGCCATCGCCATGAACACGAGCCTATTCATCATCTGCCTGAGAGAGAGAAAGGAATGAAGGATGAGATGGAGAAAAGAAAAACATGGGCACTAACGCATAAGCGTACCACAATAGGTTAAAATAGCGCCACCCATTCACACAACGGGTGGTAAGGGCACTGTAATTAGGCATGAGACGTTCCTATAACACTTTACCATTGCGGGTTTAAAACAACAGAACTGCCTGAAGATTCAGGTTTTTGGAGTCAGTTTCACTACTATGCAATGATTAAAAAAAAATCGAACGGTTTTTTATTGCTCAAACTGAAAGCATACTAGTATGACAATACACATTCTAAATTTTATAAAGATTGGAGCTCTAGAACCAAAGCTGCAGCCATTGGTAGCACGCACCCTGCATAGGGATAAGGCAAAGCGTGAAACTTTAAACACGATTATTTCAAAGTTTTCTTAAAAAATGCGGTTACGGTGATCACGATATCGTAAAAACCAGTTTACCGATTTGCAAACTTAACGGAAAAAATGTTTTTCCACGATAAAAATCCATGTTGTACAAAAAAGCCGTTGTTTTTTATGTAAAAAGTTTAAATAAAGTATTTTCAAGTCAACTATGCATTTATTTATAAAATATATCAATATTGAGATATTTATTCAGGGATTCCTTAAGGAAATCTTTCAAAGATTCCTTCAGGAATTCGTTTGGGGGTTTCCCAGAAAATCTCATTTTTTTTAGAAAATCCTCCAGTAATTTTCTCAGGTATTTCTCCATGAATTAATTAAAAAATTACTAGAAATTTTACAAGTGATTTCTGCAGAATTTTTCAAAGATTTCACTGGGAATCTTCAACCCTCAGAATTGTCTCCATGGATTATAGAAAATTCTACATGGATTTCGTCAGAAATTTCTTTTGAGAGGCTTTCAGAAAGTTTTCCAGAGATCTCTTCAGAAGTATGGGTTCCTTGCGAAATCTGTCCAGGGACTTTTTTCTCCGGAAATGTTTTTCTAAAACATCTTTCGGAGATTCATTTGGAAATGCTCTTCAGCAATTTCCTCAGGATTTCCTCTAGAGGTACCTTCAGAAAATATTCGAGGGATTGTTTTGGAAATTCCTACAATCACTTCTTCAGAAATTCTTACAGTTTTCTCTAAAGGTTCGTCCAGGAATTTATTCAAGAATTTCCTTAGGAAGCCTTCCTTAGCTTTCCTTAGTATTTTTTCATGCTTTCCTATTGAAATTCCTTCAGGGATGACTCAAGAATCTCCTCCAAAAATATCTCTAAGAACTCCTTTAGGAAGTCTTCCATGGATTGCTTCTGTTATTATTGCCTGTCTTACTTTCAGAAAATCTTCCTCTGATTCCTTCAAAAATATGTCCTAAAATTCTTTACTCCATTTCTCTAGAATGCCTCTAGAAAATTTTTTAGGAACTTCATGGATTCATTCAGAAATATCTACCCCAAGTAAAACACTAAGTGACTTTTGCGCAACAAAAATTTGCGCTGCCGTGACTTTTCTGTGGCAAGTAGTAACACACGAGTGTGTGGCAAGTAGTAACAGACGAGGATTCTTTAGAAAAAAATTACATGGATTCCTTCAGACAATACAAAATTCAAAATTCCTTCCATAATTTTTAAACTTTTCTTTCAGACATTCGTCCAAGGATTCCTAAAGAAATTTCAATAATCCCTCTAGAGATTCTTTCAGAAATGTCTTCAAACATTCATGTAGAAACTTTCAATGAGTTCTTGTAACAAAAAAAATCACGGATTCCTTTAGAAGTAAAAAGGAATTCCTTTATAAAACCTTCCAAAATGCAGAAAATCCTCCGATTTTTTCAGAAATTCTTACGGAACTTCTTCAAAAAATTCCTCCAGAAATTCCTTCAGGTTTCTCTTCAAATCAATTCTTATTCAAAATTTGCTCGAAAGGTTTCTTTAGAAAGTGTCAATCCTGCCAGCATAAGGGCGCTGGAATTTGGGAACCTTGAGTAACCTGTGAGAGATTTTTTTTTAATTTTTATTTTTGTGTAAGTATAGCCTGTGAGAGAGTAATCAGCTCTAATTTTAACATGGCTGCACTGCGATGGATCAAATGTTTATTCTGCGACAAATCTCAGATAAAATCCTGTCGTACAACTTCCAAATCTACTATCTGTTCATTAATTTCAAAGCGGCGTGAGATTCAGACAAAATTGAAGAACTATGGCTGATTTTGGTAGAGAACGGTTTTCCGACGACACTGATTAGGCATCGCTTGATGAATGAAAATCAAGTATACGGATTGAGGATGAATCGTCATACTTTAGATGGAAACCAGGGAGATGCCCTGTCGAACTTGATAGAAACTGTACGAGGAGGGAGCGTGGAAAAATCACGAAAATTGCCTTACGTAATCAATATTATTTCAATAGCTTGATGTTCTGTCAAAACCTTAGTTTTTATTTTAATAACAGTTGAGCAGAATGTAAATTTGAATTTATGTTATCTACACTCTACTGGAACACATCGATAAACAAATCAGTTTGTGATGATGATGAATGGAGCCAAATTTTGGACAACCGGAACTATTCTGTAGTATTCTGTTCTGGCTGTCCAAAATTGGGTTCCATTTATCAACTTCAAAAACTGATTTGTCTATCGATGTGTTCCAGAAGAGTGTAAATAACGTAAATTCAAATTTGCATTCTGTTCAACTGTTACTAAAATAAAAACTAAGGTTTTCACAGAACACGGAACGTGACCGAGCTGATCACAGAAAATAAAGCATTTGATTTCGTTCGTTGTTGTTACAGACAACCTTCACTTACCTTGCTCGCATCGCCGTACGGGAAGAAGTTGCCGTAAATTTTCTTGAATTCCTCCACCGACAGGTGGCCACTGGGACAGTCTTTCAGGAAACCTTTGTACCATTCTTGTATCTCTGCGTCTGAAATTTAAACGGGAAAGCGTGGCGTGAGAAACACGCGGAATAATAAAAGTTGATGGCAATGAATATTCAATGGATTTGCTTTCAAGGTAATTCTTGTATGGAATGTATATATTTATTGCTGGGGGGTTGAAATTTGGCAGACGGTGCGGAAAATGATACGGTTGGTACGCTGCTGGGCTGCCTGGATGTGCAAATCAGAAACTGAATGGGATTTTCATAAATTGTGCCCTAGATAGATTGGATAAGTTTCGTTATACATGATTCTATTGGTTGATTACTGAGATAGTGTGCCAAAAACGCTTTAGAAGTTACATGATTGATAACTAGGTGTACCAATATTGATTCGAAGTAAACGTAGGTAATCTACAAATTGTGGTCAATATGAAATTATTTTACTACAGTTTTTAATGATTTGTAGTAGGTATAATTGAACTGCTGTGTTTTTTTGATTTACTTGTGTGGACAATGCAACGCATATGAAAAAAACCTGAATTAATCCACCTATGGTGAACAGAACCCTTCTTACACTTATTAAAATTATTGTTGTATTATTCGTTAGTATGATTGTGATTTTTGGTCATTCTAGAAAATATTGTAGTTGATTGCTTTCCATAATAGAATCATCGACCATGGGCTCAACTACCAGATTTTTTTGTCTCAAAAGCGTAAATTTCATTACTCCTTAGTACTCGTGGAAAGATATCTCGGAAACAAAATGTCCAAACGGCATGAAATTTAATAGCATACTACTTGGATGCTGTAGCTTTCATTTGATGCTGAGAGAACTCAAATCGATTGACACACGGCTGATTCATTTATTATGAAGCATTTTGTCAAAGACCTCTTAAAAAGTTAAGTTGTATTACTCCAAAGTACTCCCCGAAAGATATCTCGGTTACAAAATGTCCAATCGGAATGAAATTCAAAAGCGTTCTTCTACGGTGCAGTAGCTTTCGTTTCGGGCCTTAAGAACCCGAATCGGTTGATAGACGGCTGAGAAATTTATGGTGATACACTTTGTCAAAAATATCTTAAATAATTAAGTTATACTACTCCCTAGCACTCTTTGAAAGATATCTCGGTAACCGAACGTCCAATCAAAATAAAATTCAATAGCGTTCTACTAGGATGTAGTAGCTTTCATTTGCTTCCAAGAGAACTCAAATCGGTCAACAGACGGCTGAGAACCGTGAGTGACATTTTTTTGTAACATACATACACACACACGCACATACAGACATTTGCTCAATTCGTCGAGCTGAGTTGATTGGTATATGTGACTCGGCCCTGCGGGCCTCGGATCGAAAGTTGGTTTTCCAAGCGGTATTTATACCCTTCTTATGGGTGTAAGAAGGGTAAAAAGTTGTCTACTAAAATAAAAAAAAATCACAAGAAAAAGCATTCTTAAAGAAATGCTATTATGCCGATACAAACAGGTACAAAAATGCCAGCAGCGCCACCAAAATTCCAAAGCAACTTGACATTGGCTTGCTCCCCCACCCCAAAGCTCACCTGAAAATTCTGTGTTCTGCTTCAAATCCTCCAGCACCTCAGGCTTCAGTTTGCTGTTCTGCTTTCCCATTGTGCTGCTGCCGCTGTGATGCTGTGTTTTGTGACGAAACTGCGCCGCTGCTGCTGCAGTTGTTGACTCTTGGCTACGGTTGATGTGCTGCTCGCTGGCTCGTTGGTACGGGGTGATCGGGATGTGCGAGTAATAATAAACCTTTTATTGCTTGTGCCCCACTCTGCCCTGAATGGGTGGACCCTAAGCGGGCTCGGGTGGTGGAGGGGGTGCTGCGCTCGGGGGGAGATTTAATATCCTAAGGGCGGTGCTGGGTGTTGAATCGCCTGGCAGATGGACGCACTCCTATGCGAGGCAGGTACAAGCTGGGAGGGAAAACTACGCTCTCCTGGATTCGCGACTTTTTCCCTTGTAATTTCTTATTCCTGGTCCTTGGGGCGTCTTAATTAAAAAGAAGCGTGAAGGGAGTTTACAGGACGATACGAGCGCGTTGCTTCCGGCCGGTGCAACGCGTCTGAACCCGGAGACAATCCAGATGACGACGAAGGGCGGTGCGAGTCCTCCAAGGAACTTCTGCGCTGGGCAATGAAGAAAAGCAAAGGAAAACAGAGTCTTGGTTTTAATTGTGTTCCATTGTTATTTTATATGCACCAATTTAATCAAATTTCCGCACGTTCACCGTAGAAGGTGGGTGAGAATGTGCTTTGCTAGCGCGTGTCGGATGCACACGAGAGGATACGCCGTCTTTGCCGTCGTCGTCGCTTTCTGTGGATGAGGAGATGACTGTGCAGTTCTCGACTGTTGTTTTAACGACTTTTGGAACAACTAAGATTCCAAATATCATGTTCCTTCTGTTGTTATTTTTTACGCGAGTGGTTTCAACGAGCGAGTGAATGATTATAGAGGACATACAAAAAGCTGATCATCTACAAAAGTGCTTGAACATTATGTTACGAATTTGTAATCAATTACAGTTCTTAATACAACTTTGCCATTTTTCTCGCAGTAAAGTTTCCACTGCTGAGTACCCGTTTGATGTACTAGTTCGGCTTTTTAGACCCAAGGAATCTGTCACATTCCCCCGAAAACTGTTCATCCAATTTTCAAACTCTCGAATTCAATTCGCTCAAAAAAGTCATCCACATGAATCCATGCTAGGGGTTGTGTGCTAGTAGTAGACCCTGCAGCCCTGCACCTATAATGGACCCCCTACAGAAAAACTAAAAAAATAAATGCCCAAATCAACTGTTTTTAGGCTACTTCTACCAATTAGCAATTACATTGCTAAACAGCAGTTCTTGGCAAACGAATTGCCCAGTGGCCACAAAAATCGATTATTATACAAATTTTATGAATGAATGGTGGGGTCCATTATAGGCAACGTTGATGCATAGCTTGAAATGCGTGTTTTATAGAAATAATTTATTAATGTTGTATGTTTGACGGTCTTGAAAGAAAGAGAGGACATGAAACTTGTTTTGAAATTTCACTTTGGGTCAATCCATTGAGGTAACATTGCTAAAAAGCCGCAGAATCAAATTTGAGAAAATCTGCTGATCAGATACCCAAGAAATGGATCTTCGGGTTATGTAGTAATCGACCCACTAAAAACTCATTCTCTTTCTTCCTTAAGGCCCATCTGGAACTTCTTGAAATGCCCTGAAATGCACTGGAACGCATTGTGAAGCTCATCTGAGAGCCTATGAATTCCACTTAAACCTCTCTGAAACCTTTGAAAATGCCCTATACGCTCCTGAACCCCCGTTAAGCACATTAAAGAGCCTGAGAACCCTCTGAAACGTGACGCGATGCGACATGGACACAACACTTACTCTGCCGTGCGCAGCATCCCAATAAGTAACCGCGCTGCTGAAGCTGTACGTATTGCATATAAAACGTACAGATATTGACATGCATTACTCTAAGGAGTGTATCGGAAAGTAGTTGCAAATGTTCAGGATGCTCTATCTCGAAGCTGGGTTGATCTTTTTATTTCGGTTCTTCTATGAAATCTTCAAAATATTGTTAAGTTTAGAACAGCTTGAAAAAATTTGAAAAATGTTTAGTATTATTCAAAATATGGTTAAATGATTACACCTCACAAAATAAAAATCTGCACAAAATGCAATTTTGTTAAGATTTTTCCACATTTCAAAAATCTGTAGCGAATAAAATTTGTACGATAAAAAATCTGGAAAATATTGATGCTTGTTAACAGTTATGTACACATAACATATCATTCAACACCGACTTACAAAATTCATATTTTCGATAGAAAAATCCCCAATATCTACAAAGTGGTCCAATCCAAAAACGTCTATTTTGTGGTCAAACTTTGAAATTCTGCTTTCCATACCTCAAAAGGTTATAAAATTCCATTTTTTGCTCTAACTTACTCGTCCATGAATTAAAAAACATATCCCATTTAAAAAAAATGCGAATTTTTCATTTTATGTATTTTTTATTTGCGTAAACATGATTTGGAGGAGCATAGAAAAAAGGGGTTCCTCAAAAATGGCCTTTTTTTCATTTTTAAGAATTACGCTAAAATGCAGTGGAGATTATTCTTGAAAATAATAATTTGCCTATATCATAAGCATTCTGGAGAATAATATATTTGCACAAAAAAGTTAACAATTTTCGAACATTATCGAACTTTTTTCGCAATTTCAATTTTTTAGAAGGTGTGCAAAGTTTTAAAAACATGTGTTCAGTAATCTAGGTCAAAAGCCCAGTTAAATGAATATTTTTAGAAAACCATTAAAGCCATTTCTTTTTTCAAAGATTTATACAGTATCTCCAAAAATAAAATTACTTAAAAGTTGTATTAAACTATTTTTGAGGCTATTGTAAACATTTTCAACTACTTTACGATACACTCCTTATATAAACCATTAAAGTTGAATTAAAGTGGGAAGTGGCGCTACTATTGTTGAATTACGATTATACCAGTATAATCGTAAGTCAGCGATAGTGGCGCCACTTGCCACTTTAATTCAACTTCAACGGTTAATGTAGGGCAATGCATGTCAATATATGCGCATTTTATTTACACTACGTACTGCTTTCACAGCATGATTAGTTGGGATAATTGTCCCATGCTAATATGGTTTTCCATAAGCCTCCAGCTGAACAGGCAACATCGCAAGGCACAGTGCTGCGCTTCATGGACAAAAACGAAAAAATCGATTTTGTTCAATCTAGTACATATGCTATGCTGTCCATACATGTTTGAGATTTGTTGTCCGTCCAGAAGAAGCTTGCAGATTGCGTCCATTAATCCTCTAATGCCCGTTTTTTTATTTTTTATTTTTTTTTATCCAAATATCATTACATATCTAAAATCGATTGAACCATGTTTTGAAAGGTGTTTTTTTTTTAATTCGCGATTTTGTGAATTTAGTTTTCGATTTTTATAATTTTAATTGTTAAATATCCCTACATATTTATATGTTTTTTTGAAAGCCTATTTGGGATATCAATTTTTAAGACGACATTTTGAGAGTTTATGATTAGGTGTTGAAATTTTCTAATTTTAAACTATTTTCATGGAAAATTTTGATTTTCGTGTAATTTTAAGGAAAATAAGCTTATCGAGTGTGGTGGGATTTCTGGCGGGTGCTGGTGTCGCGCGCGTTTGCTTCGGTGGTTCGTTTTTTTTCTATTCGGAAGTGAGCATTTCGGAGTTTTGTAAAGCCTCCCGGTCGACGCGCGTTTGTTCGTTCTTTTATCCGCATTTTATCATTATGTACCGGTGGTGCCTTCGCGGAGCACCAAATCGAAGTCGCGATTTTAAAGCATTCACGTAGATGCAAATGTGAGGGTACATTACATATACAGCTAGTGTATGGCACGCGTGTGTTAGAGCCGAAATTAGTTCCAGTAGGGGTGGTTCGGTCGTGCGGTAGCCAAAGATCGGAGTTGTGCGGTAGCTTTGCAGCTAATCCAAATTAGTGCGTGCTTGTCTTTGTGATTTGTTCGACGTCGAGATACACAGACAACCAGCGATGGAGACACATAAATGGGTGAGCTCGTTTCATGCTATTATTTTATTGTGAATATTCGTTGTAAAATAACATGACTGTCTACGTAGACTTTCTTTTTGGTATTCTCCAAAGCACGCTTTGTATATTTCGTCACTTCAAGTAACGGCGCTGACTCTTTTTTTTTTGCAAACTAGATTAAGTTTTGAGAAGGAACATTGATCGATCATCTGACGTGAATGATGATCCATTGTTTGCTTTCCGCGTAAAGCGAACAATAGCGCGAAAGTCTTCACGGCATGATTCAAAATCAAAAAGTTATATGATCAAAGTGAATCATGATCCTACGATACATGCTTTAGTAAATATAACTCTAAGCGTCGCGTTCAGTTCATCCCTGTGTGGATTGAACTAAAGACTTCTACTTCATATTGTGGTGGAGAAGCGCGATAAGATTTTCTTTTTGGATTGTTTAAGTGAGGCAAAACTGTTAAGTATTATGTTGTAACATGTTGTGAATGTTTGGTTATAGTTTGGTTTATTGATGTGTCCTTTGTTGCGTTCAGTTTATTCCTGCGTGGAATGGTCTTAAAGTTTCTACTCCCTGATAGGGTGTAGACGCGCGACAAGATTCTTTTATTAGATATATTTTCATATAGAAAAGTGGACAATTGTGTTATTAATCCATTGTCAAATTACATCACCAACCACAGGTGACTCCAAGATTGACAATGTACCCTACCCTACTAACAAAAATTCCTTCCTGAGACAAACGTGGAGATGCAGCGATTCGCGGTCTTTATAATGAAATTCCCTCTCACCCTCGATGACTGCAAGGACGTGGCCGGCGCCGTTATTGACGTTACTATTATTGAGAGCTCTCGAACTGTGCACATTGAGAATAGTAAGCTAGTCCCAAGCCCTATTCGTTGGTTTCTTGTGCAACTTCGATTGCTTTGTTCAATCACGGAGTAGCAACTACGAATTGTGTGGTCATCTATGCTCATGCTCATGCTCATCAGGGATGGGAAAACTCACTTTTAAAGAGTTACGCTTACTTGCTATTTTCTCAGCTCAGAAGCGTGTTATCAAGAAACGATGTATGGACGAAATTTGCCTTGTGGTTTTGTCTAAAACTTTGCCGAATAGAGTAGGGGTCGCACACAAATCCCAAAGTCGTGACAGAGCTCTGAATGTGACTCTCCACGAGGTGAGTGTAATTTACATTCACCTCGTGGAGAGTTGCCTTCGAAGTTCTCTCACGAATTTGGTATGCGTGTGCGACTTGTACTCTATTCGGCAAACTTTTAGACAAAATCACAAGGCAAAACTCGTCCATACAACGTTTCTTAATTGCACGTTTCTGAGCCGAGAAAACTGTAAGTGAGTGTAACTCTTTCCAAGTGAGTGTTCCCATCCTTGATGCTCATGCTCAATTTTAAGGAAAATAAGTTTATCTTTTACTACAATATTGGGGAAAATTTAAAATATGTTAATTGTTGCGATTCAATACTGTTAAAAATCGGAAATCTTCCAACACTGATTTTCGTGGAGTGAATTCCAAGCGCTCCCCTGCCGGTACCCGTCATCGCGACAGCAGACAAAAGTCAATGCCAGAAAAGTAAAGCAAAGCAACAACAAAGAGTTGCAGTTGTTCGCTGCATGACCGTGTGATTTGGCCGTATAAGTCTACCCAAATAGCTCCTCCCTGGTGCTTCGATTAAAACCAGAGACGTTGGAACAGGAGTTCATTCTACGGTAAGCTGCCTGACTAAGGTCAAATATTGATCTGCAAACCTTCTTTCAGCAGCTGCAATTTGCCAACGGAGCCGGACTGAGAAGAGTTCTGGCAGAGTAGACAACGCATTACGGATGCATAGTAACACGTTTATTCTGAACCGTGAGTTAATTATATGCTATAATTTGATAACCTAAATTAAATAACTAGTACATTAAAACTAACCTAATTTGAAGATCCTAGTTCTTAAAACTTAAAACTATATGTACACTTGAATTTATTCCTAAATACTAAAACAAGCATTCGATAGGTTAAGGTAAATAAGCTGATTGTTGAGAATAGAGGTTTCCTAAATCAGCCAGAAGGCCATTGAATGTAAGTTTGCGACAAAATGTAGCTAAAACTTGAACTTAAACTAATGAAACTTTAAATAAATTACAGCTTTGAACTGCGTCTGTAAGGAACTGCTAAAGTTTACCTGCCCTGCTAATGTTTTACCTGCCCTGAAACCCTCCGATCCAAAACAAATACAAAAGACGAAAAAAAACAAACCAATATAATTAGTTATTAATATTTGGTAAAATATTCCGGGTCATAATTAGTTATTGTTTTGTTTGATATGAGAGCTAAAAGACCAAACATTAGTGTGAAGAAAAACACAATAAAATCTTATTTTGATATTGTAAGACGAAACTAATATCAGGGAAGATCTGGGATGCAGAACGATAAAACAATATAAAAAATGATCTAACAGATGAATTGCAATAAAACAAATACATGGCCATGAGTGGATCGTGAGATCCATAGTAGTAGATTTTAGGACAAACGTCTCCAAATCCATGTTCGACAGTGCATCAGACCTCAAATGCCCAAATCTGGCAAGATGGCTCAACTAATGGTCTTAGCTAGCCATTCGGCAAGACAGATTCAAAAAAATAAAAATGCACAAATCTCATGAAATAAAGTTCTAAAAACATCTAATTTGCTCTAGCTCACTTGTAAGAAGAAGGCCCAGGGTGCTCGTTAAGTTATTTATGAGGTTTGTGCGATCGAAATCGTGAGTGAGTTAAAAACTCGGCCATTGTGACAGCCATCTTTGATTCTAACGAGTTTGTCCTTATCCACTGTACACCACCACTCATTACTGAAAGTGGGTAGCAACAGGAGCTTTAATTTCTACGTTTTCGAAGGTATTAGGTACTCATGATTTATGTAAGTTGTGTTGGTTTGGTTTTGGTCCGCTATGCTGTAGATAACTGTGAAAGAACTGATTTTGATCTTGAGCACTATAGTGTAGTAACATTTTAAGTTTTGTTCGGCTCTACAAGAGATCTTCATGACCAATTTTATAAAACTCGCAATAAAACTGATTTATACATCAAAACCTCTTGATAACCTCTTTAAGAGCAGCTCCCGGCTAAGTGGACCACTCTCGGAGAGGTTTTGCAAACCGCATTAAGAGTAGCAATAAAACCGTTTTAAAACCTAGTAGAAAAAAATCCCATTATCGATTGTTGTTGTTTTTTTTTTTTTTTCAAAAAAAAACTATGACAGCTCAAGATGCAGAGAAGCTTCTTCGATGGAACGTAAAGTTCAGGACAATACATCATTCGTAAGTAGATGCGGTCATTTCAAAATAATATTTTAGTTGTTGTTGTGTTGGTAGGCTTATGCGCATTCAATTTTACCGTGAATATTGGGGTGGCAGAATCATAAAATTAATGCGCTTCAAAAATAGTGAATATTATCATCTTGGAATGAAATAAATCAATTTGTTTATTTAGTAAAACTATCTCGAATCACAAGAAAACTCAGCAGAGAGAGTTTATTTATGTGAGCATGTTATGGAAACGGTGGCAAACTTTTAATTCATTGCTAATTTGAGCAAAATTAAATATTTTCCATTCACGTTAGCTAATTCTTCAATATGGCGACTTCCATAATCAGCGTAAATAAAACGAAAGCAAGATTACTTTTATGATGACCGCAATAAACCTAGAAATGTCGTAGTTCTGCTTTTCCACCAACAGATGTCGTTACTAATCGAACGGATCGCCATCTGTTGAGAGTTTTAACAGTTTTATTGTGGTAATAATGATTACCAGAAGGTTTACAAATCGGAAAGTTTTGTTTACTCTTAAAATCTGTCTTTATGAATATCTTCAAGTATACTATAAAACATTTTATCAATGGTTTTCATAAAAGTAGTAATAAAACTGCAAGTTTTCATTAATGCTGTAATAAAACCCTAATAAAAATCAAACAAAACTAATCAGTAATGAAATTGTTACTTGGGATAACCTTCCGATTTATATTCAATACCTCCAATACACCTCCTTATTGTACCCTTATCTTAAAAATACGAAATTCTTATCAATATGTTACCCAAGAAAAATTACTATCAAACGAAAAAAGAATCGCATTTTTTATGGGCCATACTGTAAATATTCTCGTCTATCCGGTAAAAGCTCCTTGCCGTGACAACAGTGGAGGGTTCAGTAGTATATATAGCAGAGTAGGTAATTGAAATCGTTCTCTCAGATCAAAGCTTCGGGTGAAATTTGTATGGTATTTTGCATGAAAAGATAGATTACTAGGTTTTGAGAAAATGAGCCTCTCATGAGAAAAATGCAAAAAAGTATAATTATCCATGTAACATCCCATACAAACTTCAACCGCGATGCTTGAAACGTAGACATAGCCAATCGTGCCCAAATTTTGCACAGTTATTTAGGATCTTAAAAGCTGATGATGATTAACCTGGGCTTGTTAGGGGAATATCTGTAAATTAAAGAAAATCGGGTTAAGTACGGTTCCTTTGAATTCCACTAAGAATTTGCATCCTTTGACAGATACGTATTTCGACCTCAACTGTAAGGTCGTCTTCAGTGTCTTGTACTTGACTCGACTGATTTATCTTAAAAGCTTTTATTTGATTGGATGCGCTTGAATTTTCCGTTTTTCCATGTATCGAATGACTCACAGCGTCTAGTTACAACGGTTTTCAAATTAATATTCCTTCTCTTCGCAGGTTGACCGCAAGGATTTGGCCGGCGCCGTTATTGAGTGAACAAACTTGGAGCTCCCGAAACCTTTATATATGGTGGCTAATCCCAAGCCCCACACGGAAAGAAATTCTAAAACTACACTTGACGTGAATTTCTTGCACGCAAAGTTGCAAGCAAGCTCCATACTGTAGGCAACCTGTGATTTTACAATTTGATAAAAAGGATTGTGTTGAAAGCAACTCGATGAAACAAATTTGAACTGTGCAGCAATTGATTCTCTGTGCAACTCCGATAACTCTGGACAATCCCGGAGTAGGAATGTACGATCAACAATAATCATAATAAATTAAAAAAAAATGGTAAGTACAATTTATTACTCGCTAGACATCAGAATGTTTGCAATACAAGTTTTTCTTTCATGAATTCTTCGAAGTGTTCCGTCAGGGATGTCTTGATTATATTACTTTACTCATATAATTTAAAAGCCAAAAATATCCTGAAAATAAAGCTAAAATCTCAGCTTCAGTATCCTTGCCGAAAATTGATTAAAATTGTCGTTCGTTAGAAAGATTTTCAGTCAATAACATCAAGATTAAACTTCTAGAACAGTTACGGTAACACATTCCAAATACTCTAGTTATGAACATGGATCATTTTGAGCATCCCCTGGGAAAAATCGCCATTGCAAACATAAAAGCTTGCCACGTAGCTGTGCCTTCAAAGTTGGTCGTTTCATGGATCTGATTCAATTTCACAAGTGTGCTGATAGTGTAGTAGTGCTTTTGACCTCAACACTTAATGGAACTACTTCCCCAGTTTTATCTTTTATTTTCATCATCATCATCATCATCATCACTGTAAGCAACCGCATTCGCCCACTGACTGCCACAACTGAAGGGCAGCTTTCCTCTGAACTTTGCAATATAGGAGCAGCCACAGTCGTATATGAAAGGATTAATTCGCCAAGGGACTGGAGAATCCAATCATCGCCGTCGCTTTTGCTGCTGGCATGAAAAGGGAATTGGATTTCTTTTGTAATTACTTTGTGGGTTGAAGATTAATTAGTCCCTGTTAGAGAGATGATTAGCTTGAAATTAGGGATAAGGGCATTTCCAAGAATCGAAAACACTAGGAAAAATGTTCATCAATTTTCAGCAAACGAAAAACTCGTTCCCCGGTGTTTTGTCTTCAAACAATACGCGCTTCTTATCCCCTCAACAATCAATTTCCCGCTAAAGTAGACGCAGCAGCGGCTATTATTCCGTCATTTCCGAAACACAATTAACCATGCTTCTCCATCATTGTACCATCTCTCCGTTGATGTCGCCCGCCGGACTCGACGAAACCAGCCAGCGCAGCGTTGTTAACTCAGTTGAAAGCACATTGCCTCAGAGGCTGGCAGCGACGACATGACACCGCACTGAAGCCAGCTCCTGCCTACCAGGGCAGTTTTCTCCATCCACGCGACGGCGACAGTGTTTTTCTTAGATCTCCCTGGGTCCCATTTGTCGAGTTTCGAGTTGGCAACATCCAGGTTGTTTGTTGTAGGTACTATGCTGAGAGTGACTCTGCCCCAGCCAGGCACAGGTCCTCAGCAGGTTGGCTGGTTGGTGCAAAGAAGATTGACTTGAAACAAAAAGTAGCTGTATTGCTCCGGTTCTTTTTTTTCCGGGCGGCGCAACAAATATTCACAGAGGGGAAAAAGAACAGAAAAAAAAACTAGAAAACCGGGTGAGGAAATTCAATTACTATCACCGGAGCTACTTTGTTCTCGTTTCTTGTCATTGTTTTTTCGTTCAGTGCAAGGCCATATTGTTGCGATGGAAGGTGCTTTGCAGTTTATTTCTTTTTTTCCTATTGTAAGGGAAACTCTAGGACTGGTGGAGAAGTCATGTTTTCTCCATAAAATATCTGTGTTTTGCTGTGAATATAACACAACTAATTTTTTACTTGTGTTCTTGCTTATGAGTAATTTAAGGAAGAAAATATAAGGATCTATATGATTTCAGAGAATTCAAGCGACGCGTATGAAGGACGAATTAGACAGTGAACGAAAGAGCAATTTGTGGTGGCGACGGATAAACCACGATCTTATTGCACTCTTTGATAAACTCAGTCAGAGGTAGACAAAGTCAGAAGCATACCGTAGGCATGCCATATTGCAAGTATGCCGGACTACAATCATACAAAGTTTATGCTTGAAACAACAGATCTGGTTGGCAAAGAAAGGCATAGATCACAGAAAATGCGTTATTTTTTGGCACAGCCTCGTGGTCGCGAGGATTACACTTCATGGCATGGTCATGGGTTCAATTCACATCTGTACCACCAGAAATTTTTTCATCATGCCCTCTTCAGAGCATATGTTTTAACGAACTGTATTACTAGATAGTCGGGCCACGGACTTACGAATAACTATATAACTATCCATAAATAGCAGGTATGATGATAGAAGAGGAAAAGAACCAAAGTTTGAGTCCGATTGATTGCGTCATCATATTGGAATTGAATTTCGTATTGCAAAAAAAACAATTTCACATTTTTTTTTTTCACAAGAAGCTTGTATTTTTCTTAAACTTTGTAAACGATGATGTTAAAATATAGCCATGGATGTGTCGGAAAATTTTGTCAAGGACCGCAATGCGATCCGACACTTGTGACAAAAGTTATAACGTACAGATGATCTGCTGATGCTTTTAGCATTTACAAATGTCTTAAATTCCCTGCTCAATATTTCACCAGAGTTTCGGACGCACAAATTTCAAAAAGTAAACTTCTAATGATAGCTTAATTTTTATTTTGTTCTTGCTCACATGCAAAGATGTTTTCGATCACCTGGCAATCATTTGACTCATTTGTCTACTTATAACTCAGTTCAGAAGCATAATATTAAAAAAGTGATGTTCGGCAAATTTATAGATAGGTATTTTTACAACAATTATCACCAAAGACGCCATACTCTAACTCTCATATATACGGCTTGAGAGCGCTAGTATCACCTACTCATACTAAACGATCGAAAAATCCGATCATTTAGTAACAGTAGGTGGTACTAACACTTTCACGCCGTAAATATTGGAGTTAGAATATAGCGTCCTTGGTGATAATTGTGGGAAATGCACTAATCTTCAAGTTTGCCGAACACCACATTTTCATACTAGGCTTCTGAACTGAGTTATGGGCAAATGAGTCAATCGATTGCCAGATGATCGAAAACATCCTTGCTCACATGTAATAAATTTAAAATAAGAAGATCTGAAGTGCTGGTTCAGTTTCTAATGAGATTTGTGCGCTTTAAATCGTGAGTAGGTGCGATACTCGCCATTGTGGTGGCCATCTTGGGATTCCAACAAGTCTGTTCCAAGCATGTAAAGGAATAATCAATTATAAACTCTGATTTTTTGGCTGAAGCTCCTAATGGTAAAACTTTTCACACAAGCGTCGGATCACTTTGCAGTCTTCGACAACATTTTACAGCATATCCCTGGCATTAGTTACGTATGGTTTCATAGAAGAATTTGTTCTTTATATTAAACTCTTTGTTTTGTAATTTCACCTTTGTGATTATTCCAACAGAAATTCACTTCTTTTCATTAATGAAGCCAGAGTATTGCTGTCTTCTCCAATATTGGATAAAAATGTTTTGCTGAAAAGTTTTCTAAACATCGTTGGCCAAGCAATACAAAATTCTCCTGCTAAGATAATGAACAAACTTCACATTTTATATTTTTTTACCCTACAATTTAAAATATACAAGTGTTCAGTTTGCTTATTGTTGTCGCGGTAGAATTTTTTGCAGTTCAGCCAACCTCATACTGCTTTTTCTTTAAAGGTATGCTGCTCCTAGTGGAACAGGACCTGCATCTCAACTGAGTACTCCTAAAGATTTACTGGTGAAGTACTTGGAGAAATTCTGGCGGAATCGCAAGCGGAATTTCAGAAAAAAAAAAACTGAAGTGATACCAGCAAAAATTCACTAAATAATAGATAACTAGTGGAGCGGATCTGGTGTGATGGTTAAAGCACGTGACTATCACGCCAAGGACCTGGGATCGAATCCCACTCCCGACAAACTCGCAAAATGTGAATTCTCCTTCGGAAGGGAAGTAAAGCGTGGGTCCCGAGATGACTAGCCAAGGGCTAAAAATCTCATTAATACAGATAAAAAAAAAATAGATAACTAGTAAAATAACACTAGATAACTGTTGCAGATATTGCTTCTGAAATTCTGCTAGTTTTTATTCAAGAATTTCTGGTGGAATGTACCAGGAAGTCTCTCTGGAATTCGTCAGGCAATTCCGTTTTGGAAATTCTCCAGGAATATTTTGGAGTACTTCAAGAAATTCTTGCTGGAATTGTATTGTATTCTTCAAGAAATTCTTGCTGGAAATTCTCTAGGAATTTTCAGAGGTCAATAAAGAGGAATGACTGCGGAAACATCATCTGGAAATTTTTGAAAAATCTCAGCAAGAAAGCATAGAGAAATTTTGGCAGGAGTCCCAGCGAGAATTTCTGGTGGTATTTCAAGAGAAATTCATAGACCAATCCTTGAAGAAATATGTACCTAAACGAATCACCGGAGGGCTTCTTGAAGAAATTCATGGAGTAATCTCAGAAAAAAAAAATTTAATCAGAATCCTAGAAGGCATTCCTGGAGCAATGTCATACAGTTTTCTGAAAAGATTTACTCAGCAATTTCTCTTAGAATTCCTCTAAGGACCTGTTCATAAACTACGTAGACTCTTAGGGGGGACAGGGGGAGGAGTCTGGCCAATGTCTACGCTCCATACAAATATCGAAAATTTTGTATGAACGAAAGTCTACGAGGGGGAAGGGGGGTCTGAGATGGCCAAAAATGAGTCTACGTAGTTCATGGACAGCGCCTAGGGATGCCTGCTGGGGTTTCTCCAAACCCCGGGCGTTCGTATTGGGATGCCTCAAGTGAGTTAGCTGCCAGGAATTACAGCTATAATTTCTTCAGAGATTTTTTCAAGAATTCCTCTAGAAATTGCTCTTTATATTCCAGTAATTCCTTCAGGAAATACTAATAGAATTTCTTTAGGAATTTCATCAGGAATAAGGAGTGCAACGGAAATGAGTTGAGAATGTTCGAGATGCTCTATCTTCAAGCAAGGTGAGTCTTTTCATTAAGGTTCAGATTTGTGCTCCTGAAAGCTGGATGAAATTTAAAGCGAATATTATGGCGGCAATCCGTGGATTCATATCCTTTCAGCACCATGGCATTCAGCCACGGTCCTAAGGAGGGAATTTGTGCGGGTTCTGGAACAGATTCCTAGACAGTCATCAATAAAGCCTGTATCCGCAATAATCGGGACACAGAAATAGACCTGTAACTCTGCAATAGATACATTGAAATTGCTCAAATTTGGCCTCATAACATCTTGAGATGTGTTCATTTCACCTACAAAATTTCATGTGGACCGTTGCAGTTCTTTTTGTTGTAGCGATGAAAGAGTAGAATGTGCGCTATTGAATTTTGTACAGACCCTAGTTTTGCTTGCCAGCGCTGTAACTTTTCAATTTGGCGAAGAAAATGGCTGAAATTTTGAACACAAACCTCTCAATCTACATTTGTTGCATAGGCAAAATTTCAAAAAAATCGATGCGCTATCAACAATTTTATAGTGGAAATATGTATTGGGACTGAACGTGATTTTAGCCCCTCAGACAGCAATCAGTCAGCACCCTTTATTGTTTCGATTGTACTATTGAAAGTACTATATCAATAATCATCAAACTTTGCAGGCATAATATACACGTAATCAACTATCTTCTGTAAAAATTTCATGAAAATTGTCAGAGAAATTCTAAAGTTATGAATAGACAAACATCACACATGAAAAACACAAAAAATTTTCACTAACACTCACCCATATCAACACCAGTAACTTACAAACCAATTGATCAAAGTTGATGAAATTTTGCAAAAAAGTGTCTCTATAAGTATCATAACTGCTAACGAAATTTTATTATTATCATCACAGAACTTTGATTTGTAGCGTAAAAGAACCATCTATTATGCGAATGCAAATTGGTCATGATTGTACAAAATGCTTAAAACCACGTCTGTTTGTTTTTCATCCACAGTTAAAAGTAATGCGTCGATTTTTATGAAATTTGGCACACATAATAAACATACATCAAAGAGTTCTCGGTCAATGATTTGGCCAATTTTACCGATTCATTACAGAGCTACAGTCGTACGTCTGTGTCCCGTTTATTGCGGATACAGGCTTTAATAATTATTCAAAATATTGCCCACAGCTTTTCTTTTTGAAAAAAAAAAACATTCAGAGAGATGTTTGAATGATTTTCGAATGAATTTTGAATGATCTGGTTCTAAGTATTTATGGAACAGTCAAAATTTTGGTGGAATTTCAGATAAAATACAGGGGATAGACAAAATGATCGGGACAGGCAAAATTTTCACTTTTCAAAAAATGTTCAATTAGCTGTAACTTTTCGAAAAGTGCATCAAATATTTTCAAATTTTTACTGTAAATTCCTCAACTAGTTGTGTACCAGTGGACAAAATTTGGAAAAGATCGGACAATTACTCACGAAGTTATAAAGATTTTTGAAAAAGGTAGAATTATCCGATAGCCAACTTTGAGCTGTTATATCTCCGGATTCAATAAACCGAATGCAATGAAATTTTGTCCATTTATGACTTATATAATGAGCTATGAAAAACCATTGATTTAACTTAATATCCTTAACACGGAAGAAAGTTATAACGAATATATTATTTTTCTAAAAAAAAACACCAAATTATCCAAAATATCAACATCGTTTCAAAATTCAAGATGCAAATTATAGTTCATTTAGTTTCCCTCTAATTGACTTATATATAAATGCGTTTTGAAGGAAAGTAACAACATAGCCGCCGATAAATTGAAAAAGTAATGGGATGCATATTAAAAATAGACCAATTTATTAAAAAATCGGGAAAAAAATAAAATCACTATAACTTTTTCGCTTGTTAAAAATTTCAAGTTAAGTTAAATGTTTTCCAGAATTCATTATATAAGTCATGAATGGTCAAAATTTCATTGCAATCGATTCATTGAATCCGGAGATATAACAGCTCAAAGTTGGCTATCGGATAATTTTATCTTTTTCAAAAATCTTTATAACTTCGTGAAGAATTGTCCGATCTTTTCCAAATTTTGTCCACTGATACACAACTAGTTGAAGAACTTACAGTAAAAAATTGAAAATATTTGATGCACTTTTCGAAAAGTTACAGCTAGTTGAACATTGTTTGGAAAGTGAAAATTTTGCCTGTCCCGATAATTTTGTCTATCCCCTGTACCTGTGTTTTTAATCATGATATGTGTTCTTATTCATAGACAGGATTATGATAGATGTTTGGGTAACTATCTTGCAATATTCCAAAGCAATTTCCCTATACGATCTGTTGTGAAGGTTGTGGTTGATTTTTTTATAACATTTTGTAAAAAATGTTCAAGTATTTTTTGACAATTTCTCGCGTGATATTCTTTATATTTTTGGGGAATTTCTTTAAAAATAATAATTTTTGTTTGCGAAAATCTTGCCTGAATTATTTAAATTTTCCCCACAGATTTTCTGGAAAATTCCAGGGCAAACATTAGATGGATATAAGGCTGAATTATTTTCCTTTGATGTTTCAACATTTGTGACGAGAGCAATGAAGAAATCCCTTAACGATTTTTTGGAAAATTCCTCGTAAAGTTTTTGACGGAAGCCTCGAAAAAAAAACTCTTAAAGCTGTTGTAATGCGTAATTCCATGAAAAGTTTCTGGTTTTTTCTCAGTTGAAAAAAATAACTTTCAAAGGAATTTTTGAATATCCAAATCAATTTTTCAATCACTGAATGAATGTTCAATAGTTTTGATCAGGATATCTGAAACATCTTTGTGGGATTCGTGGCCGTGTGGTTAGCGGCGGCAGTCGTCTAGGCATAAGGACTACTGTATCGGAAATTAACTATAAACATTCAAAATGCTCTATCTCGAAGCACGGTTGGTCTTTTTATTACGGTTCTTCTATGAAATCTTCACAATATCGTTAAGTTTAGAACAGCTTGAAGAAATTTGGAAAAATTTTAATATTATTGAAAATATGGTTCTATGAGTATACCACACAACCCAAGTAACACATTATGTTATATTAATGTATAAAATACACGCTTCATACAAATACTCATGTTAGGTCAAGGATATGAAAAACTTAAATTTATACACTTATATCACCGAAAAAGCGCAAAAAAAAATGGCGGATTATACAACATCTTCGATGTTATAGAAGATGTTTTTCGATACATCGTAAGAACATGATATTATGTTTTCGGAACTATCCTATAACATCGACAATAACTTCTTGTTGTGATCATGCTAGCAGGAAGTGAGTTATTACCAATTGCAAATCATGCAATAATATTTGCCAGCTGCATTCTGCTTCCAGCTCCTTCCTTCGAATTGAAGATGGCTGAATAATTACTTTTTCGCTTTCGCTTTCATGTTGCCATTGCCCAGAAGCATGACCAGAACTTTTGTGCGGACACAGATTTATGGTGAAATGAACGTTTTCATGCACCATAAATTAATGCGCTTCAGTTCTGATATTTATTAATCCAAATGTTTAGCGAGTTTTTCGTACTTGTTGATTACTTTTCATTTGATTTACAAGAAGGTAAAATGGTGGCCGTACAGTACAGTGCCGTCGAAAAAATGTGTGATTTAAAATATTTTGAAAAATGACATTTATTATGTTGTAGTTCTTATTATAGAGGATACCAATAATTTCCAAATTTTGTCTTTCTAACAATAAAACAAAAAAAACTATATCTTTCTTTCCCATTTAAAACGAAACGTATGTTTTTTTAGTAGGCACTGTTATATTAACTTAAATTGATCATTACTTGCCCAACGGAGAGTGATATGGCTGTAATGCGTTCAAGCTACATTAATCTAACATCTTAATAACATATTACTTTACTGGTCGTCAAATTACCTTGAAATAACATCAATTTCATGTATTTTGAACAATTAGCTGAAGAAGTGGTAAAACGGTATTGTATACTTATTTTCGACAGTTATATAACAATACATGGAAGTAGCTAAATCAAAACAAACCCAAGCAACACACATGTTATATAAAAGTTACGACAGCGCAAGTTTTGGTTGTATAGAAGTTTATTTTATGTTATTTCAACACAAAGTTAGAATTACGTAAAATAAACTTCTATACAACCAAAACTTGCGCTGTCGTAACTTTATTATATCATGGGTGTTGCTTGGGAACATACCAATTGGAAATCTTGGGAATTTAGTTGTTGGTGCAAAGTTGTGTTTTTCGTTGGATTGGTGAGCAGAAACGAGTGTATTTTCCAAGCAAGCTTGCTATTTGATGAAAACATTCGCGAAATGATGCGATTTGCTTTCGACAACGAATACGTTTTCACCCATCCTCGCTTTATTCAATCAACCTCCCATACGAGTAGCACACGAACGGACTCAACACTAATCAGCATAGTTGACTCTTCCTTTTCGCCGTTGAGCCGTTGCGTTCCAGCCAAGCATCTCTTTTCATCGCTTTCGATGCTTTTCGACAGCTTATCGCGAAGCATCGTTGGCTGGAAGTTTTATTAGTATAGTATCGGTACATGCGAATGTTGCTTCTGTGTGCGTGTCGAGCGTTCATGCCGTAGCTTCGCAAACCAACCTATTAGGTATGGTTCGGCTGTTCGGGCGAGCGTGTGACGGCCCAGTCAGATGTGTGCAAAATCGTTTGTGATTTACATCATGTTCGTTTTGCCACCTCTTTGCTGCTGGTCATCGCTGATCAGTGCACAGTTCAATCGCACGCGATAAATATACAGTTGATGAGTTGTGATGAGCACTAGTGAGGTGATCATTTGCATCATTGTTTCCAAGTAAGTAGCCGAGCTAAGTTAAATAAACAACCGCGAGTGATTTGGAAGCTGATGATTACGCTTTCAAAGTAGTTTGGTTGATTTTCCGTCGCTAATTTTATAGGCTACAATGTACACAGCAACAACTTTCCAGGCTACCAAGATCTTCTACGGGGTTTGCCAAATTTCATCAGTAATTGCGATACAAGCATTGTATTACATAAGTTATTGACAGCCATGGAGTAGAAAAAGCATATGGACATTAGGTGCAATGAAATTGAAACTCCATTGCGATGATAAAATGTTTATAATATACCATCAAACGTCTCAATCCACGAGCTGCAAACATTAGCAGCTTCGACGTAATTTCGACTTAAAAATAACATGATCGAACTGTCTGGTGAAAATTACGTTCCAATGATGTTCCATTTAACACGTCATTAAAAAAGAAAACTATAAGCTTCCGAGCTTGTACAGATCAGGTATTTTAAACGTAAAACTAACTTCTAAAATTGTTGATGGAAATATTTATCAACTTGTTGACGCAATACTTAGTAAGAACATGTTTTCAACCAAAGAGGTTACATTATTCGCTTATAATACATCTTTTTTGACTCCCATTTCAAAAGATGTTTTCTGTGTTACTTGGGAAAATAACAATCTGTACAAACTGCATTTTTTTAAAAATTTTTTAACGTTTCAATAATTTGTAACGAAAAAAAATTGTACGGGGAAAAATCTGGAAAATATTGATTATTACTAGCAGTTATGTACACATAACATATCACTCAATACCGACTTTTCCAAATTCTTATTTTGGATAGAAAAACCTCCAACATTAAGAATATGGTCTATCCCAAAAAACACCTACTTTTTGGTCGAACATTGACACTCTGTTTTAAATATTATCAGAGGTTATACAATTCCGTTCTCTGGTAAAACTACCTCTTCAATAGATTTAAATACATACCCAATCGAAAAAATGCAAATTTTCAACTTTATGTATTTTTTTATTTGCGTAATCGTTCTTTTAAGACGCATAAAAAAAAGAGTTCCTGGAAAAATGGCCTTTTTTCATTTTTAAGAATTGCCCTTAACTGCGGAGGGAATTTTTCTTGATAAGAATAATTTTCCTATATCATGAGCATTCTGGAAAAGAATATATTTGCGCAAAAATAGGAGAAAAAATTGAATATTTTCCCACAGTTTTCGCAATTTTAAATTTTTAGGAGGTGTCTAAAATTTTTAAAACATTTGTGCAATGTTTGAGATAAAAGTCCAAGTTAAAAGATTATTTTTTGAAAATCAGAACTACCATTCTTTATTTGATAGATTTATATAATATCTCCAAAAATAAAGTTATGCTTATTTAGAACAGATTATTTTTCAGACAATTGTGAACGTGTATAGTTCAGCGTATCTCAAACTATGGGTCGCGACCCACTGGTGGGTCGCGGACTGATTTTTGGTGGGTCGCGAAGGCTTGGGCAATATTGTAATAAATGTCTTGAAAAACTTATGTCAAATGATATTGCTAGCCATTTCTAATTTACAAATACTCCTTTGGAGAATCGGCAGAGTTTTTATCTAGAAATTCGGTTTCTAATTAATTCTATTCATTTTTTTTAAGTGTTACTCTGGAGTATATTGAATATTGAAACGATTGTCTGCGTTCCAAAATCAATTTTGAATCTATGAATTTTCAATCAGAAGGTTTAATATTAGGGTAAAATTTTATTTTCTTGTGTTCTGGGCAAAATAATGATCGTTGCTTGCGTATTTTCAGTAAGATTGAAGTGCAGCAGCAAATTTAAAAAAAAATAGAAACACCAACAACAGTTAAAAATTATCAAATTAGAAACATTACCTTGACCGAACCTCAGTAAAGCTAAACTTCAGAGAAATTCTACTGAATGGCGATAATCTGAAGTTTTACGAAAGTCAGAACAACTGAAAAGTTATTTCAATGAAAATGTAAATAAAATAAGTATGTATGAAGGATATAACTAAAAATTTCAAGAGGATTTAAAATTGCCATTATATCTTCAAAGACTTCGTCTAAATTGTATGTTTTTTGTTTATTTCTTGAATGTGTAAAAGAATACCTAAAACCTGTTGCATGGCCCCAAACTTGTTAAACATATCAGGCCAAACATTTTTATAGGTCCTAAGTGCAGATGAGAGGCTCTCTTAAAGTCTCCTGTTTTGCGACTAGAACGTGTTTGTATTTATAAATTTTGATTTACTTCTTTCATCGGAAGGTAGATTAAACAATCCTTTTCCGATCTACATATCACAAATTTTTAAATGTCCACTGTGACATCGTTATAATTTAAAAAGAATCGGAACAAAGAGAAGCTCTTTTTTGCAGATAGGACCTTTAGATATGTTTGTCGCCATATAAGAAACATAGAAACTTCTCAAACAAAGAGAGCACTATTAGTTAAAAAACAATATTTTGTCGTAAGTTTGAGTGCTACGTAACGTAAGTTTATGAAAACCTATGAAAGTAATAAAATGTTTCCAAATTTACAAAAAAATGAGTATTTTATGAAAATACGTGCTGGTGGGTCGCCAAACTCTATAAAAATCCAAAGTGGGTCGCAATCTGAAAAAGTTTGAGAACCCCTGGTATAGTTAATTTCCGATACAGTCCTTATCGTAAGCCTCGGAGTGTGGGTTCGATTCCCGCTCCAGTCGGTGGAAACTTTTCGTCAAACGAAAAATTCATCACTGGGCCACTGGGTGTTCTGTGTCTCGTCCATTGTCTAGTGTAAGTAATGTGTTCAGTCTGTGCAGCCTCTGGCTGAAGGCGGTGTGAATTGTCTTTTTTTAACATGTTTTGGTGTAATTCCTTGAGAAAGTTTGTAATTCAATTTCAATAAATTAAGTTGGACTCGGTTATAAAGATTTGAGTTTTTAAAACTTCCCAAACATATATCTAGTAAACGGAATGCCGCACAAAGCAGACGTTTTAATTGCTTTTCAGTGAATGTTCGGTGATACAAGAGATGTCCCGAGCAGGAATGCCACATACACAGATTTATCTGTATTATACAGATTTTTGAGCACCCGTGCAGATTTCGTTTTATATGAAATACAGATTTTTTAGATAGAATGGCTGTTTTATTTTTATATGGGACTCAGTTTTTTTTTGAATAAGTGATACAGATTTAAAAACGAATCATCTGGCATCCTTCTTCTTCTTTATGGCTCGACGTCCCCACTGGAACTTGGCCTGTCTCGCTTCAACTTAGTGTTGTTTGAGCACTTCCACAGTTATTATCTGAAGGGCTTTCTTTGCCTGCCATTGCATGGATTTGTATATTGTGAGGCAAGTACAATGATACATTATGCCCAGGGAGTCGAGAAAATTTACCCGACCGGAACGGGAATCGAACCCGCCGTCTCCGGATTGGCAATCCATAGCCTTAACCACTAGGCTAACTGGCATCCCTTGTCCCGAGTAAAATTAAGTAGAAAGTATCCAGGGTTTGTGTTGAAAATTTCTACATGATATTCAAGATGATGGTTGCAAATATTTCAGATAATCCTTTTTTTTTAATTTTTGTGGAGATGACTTTTGGCCAGAAATTTTTCTAATGAAACGATTTCAAGACATTTTTCAAAGAATGTTAGGATTTATTTGAGAAATGTCAAAGTTTGTTTTCAACCTTCTTATTGCATAACTATGGGAATAGCTCACTAGCGTAGTGTACGGTTTGCGTAAAACATTACCCTAATGCAAAAGGAGAGTTGTGTGAAAAATTGAAAATTCTTGAAAAAACTCATCCAGAGTTTTCTCTAGAAATTCTTTAGAAAATTGTGCAGAAAGCACCTTCAATATAAGACTGACAAAAGCGTCTCTTATTGATTGACTGAGCAAATAAAAAATGCACAAAACTTATCGAACCGCGGTATTCTTTTAATTACCCTTCCCAATTTAGTGAAAAATTTAAAAGTCAGCTAAGGTCAACTTTTGCCCCACCTTACTTTATATTTCAGCGTTGGCAGACGAGAATATTAAAATATGATCTCAAATCGAACAATTTTTGGTGTCATATTCAAGGTTTGTTGAATATCGCACGAATAACTAAAAGTAACATGTTATCAATTTTTGTTCTTATTAAAATATTTTAAAATTTCTACATAAGATCAAATTTAGTTCTTCTAAACAAAATGGAACACATACACCCAAAGAGTTTGCTCAATATTAGCAGCGAGCTATAGTTGAGTGGTAAGCATCACCTCCTGCGGATCCCAAGGTCGAAGGTGCGATGCTGGCTGTTGGCAGATTTATTTTTTATTTTCAAGGAAAAATGTCGAAAAATCTTGTCTGATATTGTTTTGATGTTGTAATCATTCAACGAGTTATTATTGCGTACTTCTTCACACTAGATTTTGATATTTTTTCTGATGTTTTACCTCTTATTTCAATCAAACCAATATCAGTTTTTGTTCTCAATTATTTATAACCAAATGTGTTATTTGTTAGATTTTCTCACCTACTCGGATGGATCGATTATTTAAATTAACTTAAATTATACACTCGAACAATTATTCAGTTTATGGAAATGATTGAAATCCAGTATAAAATGCTTAACCTTTCAGATATTGTTACTTCACAAGATTAACAAAGAATCTTACAGGGGATTATTCCTCCCATTTCCCCATATCTGAACCTGCACTGCAATACCAACCGAAAGAAAAACGGTACACGGCGATGATGATGCGATGACAACGATATGGCGTCTCCATTTTCAACTATTCTTACTGCATTCGTGCTTCGATCGGCAATGCTTCAAGTGTTCAATATTGTATGCAATCGATTCAATTTTAAATTGATGAAATTGAAAATAAAATTCCATCCAGCTAGAGAACACCATCATCATCACTACCACTTCGTAGGCAAAACTCGCTCGTATGTCCATCGGGAACGACCGAGCGGGCGTCGGGAGAGAAACTTCGATATGCACTTAAACGTTGTTGTTTGCGGAAATGCGTCTAGAAGTGGTTCTAACTGGAAGTGATGCAGTATGCAATTCGACAATGATTTTTCATTAGGATCTAACTGATATGATCGATGTCTCTTCATCGATGACCCTTTTATGTTAGTAAAGAAAATGTTTTGAGGTTTCCAAAGACTTTTTGTGTAAAAATTCGTGAAAGACGCCAACATTCGACAAGCCAATAAGGCCCAAATGAAAATTCATCTTCTTCCGGCTTCTCAGCTTTTCCATCACGAAATAAATTCTGAACCGCATCGGGAATCCTCATGATATGGTTTTGCTGAATAAAGTCGTGCCTATTAGCTTAAGTTCATGGAACGTGGTAACACGTCTGATTCGAAAAAATTGAATGAGCTTTAATAGCTTATATCGCAGTAACTTGATTAAATCGTTAAAACACCATTAATCATCGAAAACGATATGGCAAACAGTCATTTTTCACTCCTAATTTCATCCGTCAAACGACGTGTAGGAAACATTTTTTTAATGGCATAACATATGATGGCAAAACGGCAGAATGAGTATGTGAGTGGGTACGAAACGTAATTTACATCGAATAACCATGCTACAGCACCTTAGGCGCAGTTTAAATACATGTAGCGTACGTGTTGGTAGGTGGTTGTTTTCAAATTCATTCTATCGGCCGACGATGACATGTGATTGACGTTGAATCCTTCCCCATCATTCAGTTGCCTTCAATGCATGATGGTTAAGCCGATGAATATGTGGGAGGAAAATATTAGATTTTCGGTTGTATCCAGGTTGACATGTGCAAAAATGTATGATAGTGCTGAATAACATTTTTCTAAGGATTCACTATAAAATAATTGCATGGAACGAGCTCACCGATTCATACATACAACAATAATTCAACGATTTTCAAAAATTCAGCTTTTCTGAAAATTTATTAGTTTGTCCATTACAAAAATAATCTTTTTTTAATGGAGTAAATAATTTTTAGAAGTACCCCGCCAGAAGTATCTCACTGTTTCTCTACAAGAACTACAGTAGGATGTCTCAAATGGATTCCCCAAAGTAGATGACAAAAACGACTGTCAAAATACTTGAAATTTATTTTCCAGGATTTATGCCCCACTTTTCTATAAAAAAGCATCCAAGAAATCCTAAGAAGTATTCCAACAGAAACCCATATGGCAAGTTTTCAATGGATTTGATCCCGGTTACCCAAAAACAAACCCAGAGTCAGGACAGTGACTCAAATCACAAGAACATCAATTTGTATTCCTTGTATTGACTACATGTATTTTCTCATCTTTTTTTTTATTCTTTTTGTTTTGTTTCTCATAAGCCATAAACAGCCAGAATGTTTGTTTTTTTCTTCTTCTTCTTCTGTGTTTGTGTGTGTTTATCTTGGGTGAGAAATTTTTGTTGTTCTTGTTCAAAGGGCTCTTTTCATCATTAAACATTAATTTGATTCATTTTTTTTGTTTCATCTTATTTTGGGTTTTGTGTTAAATCTGCTGTTTGCGCTGATTGCAGCGCAGCGGCTTTCAAAGGTTGTGTGTGTGATCATACGTTTTTTTGGTGTTTTTTTCTTTTTTATTTTTTTGGTAATAAAGCGCGGGATTTTCAAAAATTCGTTTATCATTGTTTTGCGTTTGTTTTTTTTTTTGTTTCATTTATTTTGCACTCTTTGAGGAAATAATTGAAAAACGAAAGGAAGGACTTGTTTTGCGTTTATGTGACTTTTTTTGTGAATGTTTTTAAAGATTTTTCGTTTTTTTAATAATAGTATATAGGCTATATCAACATCCACTTTCTTGAAAAGAGAGATAGAGGTGACGCATCTTTAAATGACTTCTGTTTTCATCATAATGACAGCTTACAGCTTTTAGTTTGTGTTTGTTCTTGTTTCTCGTCTAGTACATAGTTGCTGCTTGTGATTTTCTGTAATCTGTGTTAGAGTTCTCTATAAATTCTAAAATATCATATTTTCCGTTCATTTTGTTTTTGTTCTCATGACGTTTTTGTGCTAGACACATGTTAAAGTTGGTTTTGTGCAAAAATGGATTTCTGGTTTTACATTTAGTAAATTTTTTGTTGTAATCTTTTTTTTTGTTCTCAAGTTATGAACATTGTAAGTGTGTTTGTGTGCGACTTGCGATTAAATCTTAACTACGCTTTTCACTTAAACTAATATCGAGTAATAATGTTCGAGAGATGGTTGAAAAGCGGAAACGCGCAAAGTTGACTTGACTAAGCCATTCGATTACTTTCAACCATCATCCGGTCGAAATCCGAAACGAAAGCGAGAAGAATACCAAGTCGAGAAATGATAAAAACTAGATCATTGTACAGCACGCTTGTCACAGTATAATTTGATAATGTAAATCGTAATGCCTTAAGTAGTATCAAAAATATGTACAAAATCGTTCAGATTTATAAGAAGGTATATGGGGGAAAAGCCACTCTAGTATGCGGTTGCACCAAAACCTCGAGGTAAGCATTTTGGGTGAAAGCGTATGTTGATAGGGGAAAAGTTGGTAACAAGGGCACACCAAATGACTAGTGATTCACTAACATGAATTCTTGATAAAAAAAAATAATAATAATAAAATGTTTGAACCGCCAAATTTTAAAAAAAATCTAGCGAAAGATATCTCTAAAATTTTTGAAAGAAGCTTCCGGAAAGAATTTTTTAATATTCTGAAAGAAACCTGTACAGATTTTACGGAGAAGCTTCTCGTGGATTCCTGAAAGAATTTTACAAATGTTCCGGAAAAATCGTTGCTTTTTTTGTTTTGCTTTCTCAGAATTGCAGGAGGTATCTCTCCACAACTTCAGGAGAAATCATCTACAGAACTTTCCTGACGAAACTTCTCCTGTATTCCAGGCAAAATCTCTCCAGGATTGCGAACGAAATCTCTTCAGAATTTTGAGGGAATCTCGTCGGTATTCCAGGCGAAAACTTTCCAGAATTTCGGCAGAAATCTCTCCAAAATTTTAGAAAAAAAATCGCTCCAGATTTTCAGCGGCTTTTTTTCAGTATTCGAGACGAAGCTTCTCCAGAATTCCAGAAGGAATCTCTTGAGTATTTTTGAAGAAAATTTAGAGTTTTAAACGAAATATTTTCAGTATTGGAAAATAAACTAGACCAAGATTTCTGAAAGAACTCTCCAGTTTTTCAAACGGAATCTTTCCAGTATTCTAAACGAAATTTCTCCAGGATTTCCAACTGGAGCAATCTCTCCGGTATTCCAGGCGAATTTTTTCCAAGATCTCGGAGAAAATCTCTCCAAGATTTCTGAAGGAATCTCTCCAGTTTTTAAATGGAATATTCCCAGTATTCGAGACACAGCTTCTCTTGGATTCCTACAAGATTTCTGAAGAAAATCCTCATAATTATTTCAGACACAAACTCCGCAGGATTTCTAAAGTATCTCTTCAGTATTGAAGAGGAAACTTCTCCAGGATTTTTGAAAGAATCTCTCCAGTTTTCAAACAGAGTTTTCCCCGTATTCTGTACGAAACTTCTCCTAGGTTCAAATGGAATATCCTCAGGATTTCTGAAGGTATCTCACCAATGTTGCAGTTGAAATCTCTCCGATATTCTAGAAGTAATCTCTCCTAGTTTTCAGACGAAATCTCTCCAGGATTCCAGATGGGATCTCTCCAGGCTCCCAGATGAAATCTCTCCAAGATTTCTGTTAGAATCTCTCCAATTTTTAAAACGGAGTCTTTCAAGTATTCTAGACGAAACTTCTCCTGTATTTCCGGTGAAATCTTCCCAGAATTTGTAAAGGATTCTCTCCAGCATTTAAGACGAGTTCTCTACAGGATTTCTAAAATAATCCTCCAGGCGTAAACTATCCGATATTCCAGGGGAAATCTCTCCACGATTTCATACGAGATCTCCCTTGGATACCTGAAGGGATCTCTCCAGGCTCCCATGCGAAATCTCTACATGATTTCTGACAGAATCTCTCCAGTAATTCAAATGGAATCTTTTCAGCACTTTAAACAAAACTACTCCTAGATTCCAAACCAAATCTTCCAAGGATTTCTGAAGCAATCTCTCCAGCATATTATACGGCTTACCTTCATGGATGCGAAAGGAATCTCTCCGATATTCCCGGGGAAATATCTCTGCTATTCCAGACAAAATCTCCCCAGGAAGCAGTTCAAAATATATTTTTGGAACAATCTCTCCAGTTTGTCAAACGGAACCCGTACAGGATTAATTACGAACTTCTCCACGAATCCAGATGAAATCTCTCCGGGATTTCAGCCGAGTTCTCTACAGGATTTCAGAAGCAATCTTTCCGTTATTTTAGGCGAAATTCCTCCGATATTCTAGGTAACATCTCTCCACGATTCCAGATTCAATCGCATCAGGATTCCAGACGAAATCTCTCCAGGCTCCCAGGAGAAAATTCTCCAGTTTTTCAAACGGAATCTTTTCAGACGAAACTTCTTCTGGATTTCAAACAAAATTTCACCAGCATTTCTGAAGGGTTCTCTCCAGAATTTGAGTCCTGATGGAATCTCTCCGATATTCCAAGTCTAATCTCTCCGGTATTCCGCAGACAAAATCTCTCCAGTTTTGCAAACCGAATCTTTCTAGTAATCGAGAATAAACTTCTCCAGGATTCCAGACGGAATCGTCCCAAGATTTTTTGAAAGAATCCCTTCGGTATTCCAGACAAAATCTCTTGAAGAGTCCAAATGAAATTTCTTTGGGATTTCAGACGAAATCTCTCTGGGCTTCCATGGTATATTTCTCCAAGATTTCTGACAGATTCCAAACAGTTTTTCAAATGGAATCTTTCAAGTATTTTAGACGGACTATCTTCAAGATTTCTGAAGGAATCTCTCCTATATTCCAGGCAAAATCTCTCCAAGTTGCCAGACAAAACTTTCTCAAGATTTCTGGTAGAATACCTTCAGTTTTACACACGGATTCTTTCCAGTGTTCAAGACGAAAGTTCTCCAGCATGTCTAAAGAATCTTTTCAGGTTTTCAAACGAAATCTTTCCATTATTCGAAACGAAACATCTCCAGAGTTCCATATAGATTCTTTCTAAGATTTCTGAAGAAATCTCTTCAGTATTCCAGACGACTTCTCTCCAGGGTTTCTGAAGAAACATCTTCGATATTACAGACGAAGTCTCTCCGATATTACAGGGGAAATCTCTCCACGGTTTCAAACGAAAACTCTTCAAGAATCCAGACGGAATCTCTCCGGAACTCCTGGCGAAATCTCTCCAAGATTTCTGACAGAATCTCTCCAATTTTAAAACAAAAACTTTTCAGTATTCGAGACGAAACTTCACCTGGCTTCTAAACTAAACTTCATCGGGTATTCTGAAGTAATCTTTGTTGTTCCAGGTGGATTCTCTTCAGGATTTCTGAAGAAATCACTCAGATATTACAGGCGAAATCTCTCCAAGATTTCTGAAAAAAAAAATCTATTTCAAAATTCCGTTTGAATTTCCGGTTGAGATTCCAGTAATCGAGACGAAACTCTTTTGGGATTGCAGACGGAATTTGTTCAAGATTTCTAAAGAAGTCTTTCCGGTATTCCAGGCAAAATCTCTCCAAGATTCCAAACGAAATCAATCCAAGATTCCAGATTGAATCGCTTCAAGATTTCTGAATGATTCTCCCCAGTATTCCAGTCCAGTTCTCTCCAGGATTTCTTAAGGAACCTTTCCGATACTCCAGGTAAAATCTTTCCACGATTCCAGACATTTTTTTTTCCCAGAATTCCAGACGGATTCTCTCTAGACTTCCAGGAGAAATCTCTCTAGTTCTTAAATGGAAACTTCCCAGTGTTCGAGACGAAACTTCTCCTGGCTTTCAAACGAAATTACGTCATGATACCTGAAGGAATCTCTCCAGTATTCGAAACGAATTCTCTACAGGATTTCTGAAGGAATAACTCCGATATTCCAGGCAAAATCTCTGCAGGATGCCGGACGAAATCTCTCCATGATTTCTGAAAGAACCTCTCCAGTTTTTGAAACTGAATCTTTCCAGGATTCGATACGAAACCTTTCCAGGAATACAGAAGACATCTCCCTTGGATTTCTGAAGGAATCTCTCCAGTATTCCATACGAGTTTTCTCCAGGATTTCTTAAGGAATCTCTCCGATAATACAGGCAAAATTTCTCCGATATTCCCGGTGAAATCTCTCCACGATTAGAGACGGAATCTCACCAGGATACCTAAATGGATCTCTCCAGTATTCCAGACGGATTCTATTCAAGATTTCTGAAGAAATCACTTCGATATTCCGGGTGAAATTTCTCCTGGATGCTGGATGAAATTTCTTCTGGATGCTGGATGAAATCTCTCCAAAATTTCTGAAATAATCTCTCCAGTTTTTCAAACGGAAACATTACAGTAATTAAGAAGAAACTTCTTTAAGATTGCAGACAAAATCCTCAGGATTTCTGTAATCTCTTCGGTATTTGAGGCGAAATTTTTCCACGATTCTAGACGAAATCTTATCTAGAATCCAGAAGAAATCTTTCCAGGTTTCCAGGCGAAATCTCTGCAGGATTTCTGATATACTCTCTCCAGTTTTCAAACGGAAACTTCCCAGTGATCGAGACGAAACTTCTCCTGGCTTCCAAACGAAATTTTGTCAGCATACCTGCAGGAATCTCTCCAGTATTCCAGACGAATTCTCTTCATGGTTTCTGAAGGCATCACTCCGATATTCCAGGGAAAATCTCTCCAGGATGCTGGACGAAATCTCTCCAAAATTTTTGAAAGAACCTCTCCAATTTTTGAAACTGAATCTTTCCAGGATTCGATACGAAACCTTTCCAGGAATACGGAAGAAATCTCCCTTGGATTTCTGAAGGAATCTCTCCAGTATTCCATACGAGTTTCTTCCAGGATTTCTTAAGAAATCTCTCCGATAAAACAGGCAAAATTTCTCCGATATTCCCGGTGAAATCTTTCCACGATTAGAGACGGAATCTCACCAGGATACCTAAATGGATCTCTCCAGTATTCCAGACGGATTCTATTCAAGATTTCTGAAGAAATCACTTCGATATTCCGGGTGAAATTTCTCCTGGATGCTGGATGAAATTTCTTCTGGATGCTGGATGAAATCTCTCCAAAATTTCTGAAATAATCTCTCCAGTTTTTCAAACGGAAACATTACAGTAATTAAGAAGAAACTTCTTTAAGATTGCAGACAAAATCCTCAGGATTTCTGTAATCTCTTCGGTATTTGAGGCGAAATTTTTCCACGATTCTAGACGAAATCTTATCTAGAATCCAGAAGAAATCTTTCCAGGTTTCCAGGCGAAATCTCTGCAGGATTTCTGATATAATCTCTCCAGTTTTCAAACGGAAACATTCCAGTGATCGAGACGAAACTTCTCCTGGCTTCCAAACGAAATTTTGTCAGCATACCTGCAGGAATCTCTCCAGTATTCCAGACGAATTCTCTTCATGGTTTCTGAAGGCATCACTCCGATATTCCAGGGAAAATCTCTCCAGGATGCTGGACGAAATCTCTCCAAAATTTCTGAAAGAACCTCTCCGGTTTTGAAACGGAATCTTTCCAGTAAAAGAAACGAAACTTTTCCAGAATTTTAGACCAGGATTCATGAAAGAATCTTTCTTTGGACGGAATCTCTTCAGGATTTCAGACGCAATCTCTGCAGAGTTCCAAACGGAATCACCGCAAGATTTCTGAAGGAATCTCTCTAGTGTTTCAGATGGAATCTCTCCAGGATTCCAGACGAAATCTCATCAGGACTCCAAATGGAATAGCTCCTCCAGAATGAATCTCTTCAAGATTTCCAATCGATACCCACTTTCTCTGGCGACAGTCGACCTTTCCTACTAAACTCGTGTTCCACAATCTGTCCCAGGCGAAATTCCCATCGCCATTCATTCGAAGCTGAGTCATTTTTCCCAATCAAGATGGAAACGACAAACGATTGCAGCCATTGATTGCCATAGAGACAACGACGGAGTCGAAAGCGATAATACGATTAGCGATTGGATGTGCTTTTTCCCCAGTCGCCGGTCGAATCGCATTGCGGGGCCACCACAGTTCACCAACCGCAGCAAAAAGGCGCGGGTAGACCGAGTTTCGAGAGTCTGCTCGCTAATCGAAGCGAAACAATTCGGAAATTTGACCTCTCTCGGAATTGTCGGTTGTTTCTTCTGGGGTGACATTTTCCTGGGGTGAACGGAAGGAAGAAGCGACCTCTCGAATGATAATTCACAACTTGGGGTTCACGGTCGAAAGGCAAAGGTCGTCGTCAATTCATCTCAACGAAATTAAATCAATGTTCCTTTCCATCACCGACATCGGACCTCAGCCTTAGGAGATGAACCGCCCACGCTGCTGCTATTATAGCTGTGTGTAGCACCCAAATTGAAACATAATTGTACATCTTTTAGTGACCCGACGAATTATTTTCGTAAGAGGGAGCAAGTTCGATGTCCCAGTCGGTCGGCCGCTCGGCATGAAAGATGGATCACAATCACGGAAATCGCTACTCGAAGCAAACGACGGCCAAGCGGAACTTACGGGAGTGTTTCCGGTGCTGCGGAAGAAGAGGGCTGAACTTAGCTTTGCGCTTAATGCGAACAAAATGAAATATTCATGGATGGATGAATGTGCCCGAGGAGAGCTTTGTAGTAGAGTTGCTCTCTCCTTCTAGCTATATTGGTATCCATTTCGATACCCGGTGGATTCGTCTGAGCTGGTCCATTATGCGATAAATGGCGAACAAGGTCGCTGCAATGTTGAAGGTCGAATGAACTGATGTCGGAGAATGGAAACTACTTGCTAGTGAGAATGTGAAAAACTGCTTTCAGGTGTTCGATTCTCTTCAGGATTCCGGAAGAAATCTCTCTGTTATTCCAGAGGGAATTCTTCCAGGACAAAGGAACGAATCCTGCCAAGATATAGGACCGAATCTTTCGAAGATTTCAAAAATAAACTTTGCAGAATTCCGTAGGGAATATCTCATGGATTCCGTGCCGAATCTTTCCGAAATTTTATTGAAATTTGTTCAAGATTCCGGGAAAAAAATCTCTCTGGGTTTTCAAAAGAAGAAGAGCTCCAAGGTTGAGAAGGCAATCTCTCCACGAATTAGAACGAAATATCTTCAAGAATTCAGAAGGAATCTCTCAATAGTTCCCTATGGAACTGCATGAAAATCTCGCAAGGATTCCGGAATATTTTCGAAAAGAATCTTGAAAATTTATGGATTTTTCTTTTCGAGGATTATGGAAAAAATCTTTCAAAGGATTCGAAAAGAATCTTTCCAGGATTTCTTAGGGGATGCCATGTAGAATCTTCCAGAGTTTAATGAAAAAAAAATCAAAATTCTTGGTACCATTTTTTTAAGATTTCGGAAGGAATCGCTCAATCTCAAAAAAGTAATCTCAATCTCAAAAAATCCTGAAATAACTACCCAAGGATTTCGGGATAAATCTCTTCAGTTTTCTAAGGAGAAAATCTCCAAGATTCCGGAAGCAATCTCTTTAAGAATCAGAGAACGGAATACTTCCAGGATAAATGAAGGAATCTCTTTAGTATTCCTTAGGAAATTGCTCATGGATTCCGTGTGGGATATCTCCAGAAATTCATGAAAATCTTTTCAAGATCCGGAAGGAACTTCTCTAAGATTCCGAAAAGAATTTCCACAATCTATCCACGAATCAGAACGGAATATCTCCAGTACTTCGTAGGAAAAATCTCAAGGATTCTGTATAGAACCTCTCCATGATTTAATGAAAATCACTCCAGGACTCCGGAAAGTTCTAGAAGGAACTCTAGAAGAATTTTGGAAGAACCTTTTCAAAATTTCTGAAAAATCGATTCAGAATTCATGAAGAAATCTTTCCAAGATTTGGAAAAGCTTCTCTCCAGGATTCCCCAGGAAAAGTCTCATTGATTCCGTGTGGAATCACTCTAGAATTATAATAAAACCTTCCTGAAGATTCCTGATGAAAATTATCCTAAATTCCTGAAGAAATTTCTCCTAGATTCCAGAAGGAATCCCTCCTCTTTTCTGAATGAATCCCTTCAGTTTTTTGAATATCTCCAAGATTTCGGAAGCCTATCTGTCCACGCCTCAGAACGGAATAACTCTAGAATTTTTCAAGGAATCCTCCCAAGGTTTCATAGAGATTTTCTCGTGGATTCCATGAAGGAATCTTTACAGGATTTTGTTAAAAATTTCTCCCAAACTCCGGATGGAACTCTCTAAGATTCCGGAACAAATAGCCACAAAATTTCGGATGTAATAATTTCAGAATTCGAGAAGAAAACTCCTCGTGCTTCCAGAAAGAATCTCTCCAGGATGGCAGGAAGGATTTCCCACGATTCTAGAAGCTATTAGAACGTTGTGAAGAATATTTTCTGAAGAGATATCTTCAGAGTACTAGATGAAGCACCTCTATTGATATGAAAAAAAAGATCTTCAAAACTCCAAAGAATAACTTCTCACGATTGTGACAGTTTGAATCTTATCTCTCTTGAATTCCTGAAAGCATCTCTCAAGAATACTACAAGTATTCTCTGCAGAAATCTGTGGTAAGCTTGTGTATAATCCGGAAGGAATCTTTTCAGGGTGTTAAATGAATCAGGCAGAAACGTCTCCAAAACTCCACGAAGAGTTTCCCGGGAAATTATCGCGGGAAATTACTCCAGGAATTTCTTCAGAATTCTATTAGTAATCTCTTCAGGTTTCAGGGAGGAGTTTCTCCAGCAGATTTCGTGGAGAATCTCTGCAGGCAGTCTCTTAGAATTCCATAAAAATTCCGGATATCGTGAGGAATAAGATCAAGATTCCTTGAGAATTTCTACGGGACTCCTCGTGGGGATCCTCTTCTCCGGAATTCCGGTATTTTGTGGCCAATATCATCCAGATGTTGTAGCAAATATTTCCAAGATTGCGTGGAAAGTTTCTACAGGATTATTTTGGGAATCCCTTCAGAATTTCGTTGACAATCTTCAGAGAGAAATAATTTCTTCAAGATTCCGTAGGAAATGCCTCATTATTATTATTATTATAATTTATTTACGACATTTTACCCAAAAATGGGCATTCGTGTCGGGAGGAAATGCCTCATGGATTTAATTAGGGACTCCATTAAGCTTCATTAAGCTTCCAAATTCCTCGAAGAATCTCTCCCCGAGGAAGCCAACCCGAGATTCCATGATAAAATTTTCCGGGATTTTGTGGAAAATGTATTCAGGATTCCGTAGGAAATGACTCTGCAGGATTCCATGGCGAATCTCTCCAACCAGTGTTCTGAGTATAATCGTGAAGATCTCACAGGAAATCTCTTCAGAACTCGCGCGACTTACGGAGGGTTAATATTTCGAGGATTCCACCAGGAATCTCGTAAGGATTCCACAATGAGTCAAGTATCTCTCCAAGATAATTCTCCAAAGCACGCCAGAATTCTTGTAGAACTCTCCAGAGCTCCGGAATGTATTACTTCAGGAAATGTCTGCAAAATTCCGAAAAGAATCTCTTCTGAATTGCAGAAGCTGGAATTCCGGGAGAAATAACTCCAGTATTTCGGAAGTAATTTCTCCAAAATTGAGAGAGGAATTCCCAGCAATCCGGAAGGAATTACTCCAAGATTGTTGAAGGAATATCTCCTGAGTTCCAATGTATTCCAGAATGTGTTCAGCATTGTGGAGCAAACCTCTCTAGGACTGCGGCAAGAATCCTTCCCGGGTCGTTGAAGAATTATTCCAGGATTCCGACGAGCATTTCTCAAGGAAGCAGTAGAAAATCTCTTCAGGAAGTAATCTCAACGAAATCGTTCCTAAAAACTCTCCAGGATTCCGCCAGGAATCTCGCAAGGATTCCAAAAGACTTTTTGTCAAAATTTCTCCAGGATTCTGAACAAGTATCTTCAAGATACCTCACCAGAACATTATAAGAAATCCCTTCAGAACTATTGGGGGAATCTCTTCATTATTTCGAAAGTAATCTCAAAAAAAAAATCAGAGAGGAATCTCCCCAGCAATCCAGAAGGAAGCTCTCTATCATTGCGGAAGACATCTCTTATAGATTTCAGTAAACAGCTTTTCAAAAAACTCAGAAAAGAATCTGAAAAGAATACGGATTCCGGAAAAAATCTTTGCAGAAGGCTCTGCGGTATTCCAAAATAAATGTTTCTGGCATTTGAGAAGAAATCTCTCCGAAATACCGTGGACAATCTCTCCAAGAAACCGTGGGGGGAAACTCTCCAAGATAAAATGGAGAATTTCTCGATAATTTTGTGGGCAGACTCTCCAGAGTTCCGTTGGGAATGTCTCAATGAATTCGTGAGTAATCTCTTTAAGTTGGCGTAGGGCGTTTCAACAGGAATCCCCGATAAATTTATCCAGGATTCTATGAGCAACCGTCCCAGAGTTCTTCATTAAATCTCTCCAAGATTCTATGCTGAATGTCTTATTAAAAAGATAAGAAACTGCTACAAGATTCCGTGAAAAATCTTCTTAGGATTCCGAGAGTAGTCTGGTCGGAATTCAGTAGGGAATCTCTTCTGGATTCCTTGGAGAATCTTATCAGGATTCCGTAGGGAATCCCTCCGGCATTTCAAGAATATCTGGATTCCTAGAGATGCTTCAGAGAATAATTCATTCAGTATTCATAGAAGAAGTCCTCCGGGATTCCTAGGGTTACTTCCTGAGGATTCTTTCAACTGCTCAGCAATTCGTGAGGACTCTCTCCAATTCTGAGAGAAATCCCTCCAGGATGCCATGGAGAATCTTTCCAGGAATGCGTGATGAATCTCCACACGATATCGTAATGAATCCCGCTAGGAATGCGTGAGAAATTACTCTAGGATGCTTCAGAGATCTTCTCCAGAATTCTCTGGGGATTCCGAAGAAAACCTCTTCAGGATTCCGGGGAGAATGTCTTCAAGAATCTCTCCAGGATTCTGTGGAAAATCTCCCAAGGGTTTTGTGAAAATTACCTTCAAGATTCCTCAGAGATTATCTGCAGAGTTCAGAAGGCATATTTTAAGGATCCCAAGAATAATTCTTCCACAATTCCGAGAAGAAGTCCTCCGTTAATCCATATGGAATTTTCCTTTTTCCAGGACTCTATAAAGAGCCTCTCCAGCAGTCTGTGAGAAATTTATTCCACAGTGGGAAGTCTCTTTAAGTGGGAAATCTCTACAAAATTTCGGGAGGAAGATCCCCACGATTATGTCTGAAATTTCTCAAAGATTATTTGAGGTACTTATACAAAACTTCGTAGGATTTTTTCAACAGGATTTCGTGGGGAATCTCTTCAGAATATATCCCGGGATCTCCCCAGAATAACCCGTGTTATCTCTCCCGAATGTTGGCTAGAAACTATCCAGCATTCTGGAAGAAATCTCTCCATCGGTCCGAAAAGAATGTCTTCCAGATCGTGGAAATAATCTCTCTCAGCTTCACTATGGAATCTCTCTCATTCTAGAAGGATTCCGGAAGGACGTTTTACAGAATTCCATCCCAAAGTACTTTTTTTTCCTTTGAACTCCAATAGATCCCAATATCTATCAGAAAACCATTTTTTCCTGCAATTTCTTTTGCTAACGGCTGAAAGATTCAGCTGCTGGAAAATAAGTCAATCGTAGCTGCTTGTCTATAGATTCCATCTTGACCGATTTAATGGACTACTTTTGTTTCGATAATTCTGTTTTTCGGTGATTCGGGCAATATTGTTCACGGGTGCGAAAAGATGCGTTCCATAAATCAATCTTCTTCTTGACATGAACATGGAGCATTTTTAAGCACGCAAAGACTGATAATAGGTAACCCTTGACTGTTGAGGCAGATTATATTTCCTTCTCAAGTCAAGCAATGATTGGATTAGATTTTGGAGACATTACTAAAGAATTCCCGAAAAACTCTTCCACAGAAGTGAGGAAGAAATTTCTGCCAATTTTCTGATGAAAATTCTCTCGAACTTCTGGAGAAATTCTTCACAATAACCTGGAGAAAATTTCGGCAGATCACAGATTGTCGGAGGCAATTCTCGGAAGAAATATCTCACAAATTTTAGGAAAAATCTTCTACAGATTGTTGAAAGCAATTTTGTTCCAATATATCATCTAGATTTTTTCAGAGAATTTCTCCCGTGTTTCTGATTGGGTCCCTGTAAGAGAGAGAGAAGTATGTAGCTCAAAATCTCTATAATAAAGAAATAATAAAAATAGTAGAGGAATCTAAAGATATCTTTCAAACAATTCTGATAAATTTGGCAGTGATTTTTGAAGAAATATCTCATAAATTCCTGAAGAAATTCCTAGTCATTTTTCGAAAAATCTCTCACATTCAATTATGCTTCAAATTGCTGACAGATCATTTTATTGAATCTAGGGGGACCTCTAACGAAATCTTAAAATCTCTCTAGGTAGAATCTCATTCCTTATTTTTATATTAAGAATCATATTTAAAAATAACAAATTCCTGGAGAAATTTCATCTGAATCTTGAATGAAAAATGCACATTCTCCCAAACTTAAACTATTATACAATACTGAAACAATACTGAAAATCTGATATTACTTGAAATTCCTAAGATTTTTAATTAAATTTTCCACAAATACTCTTAAAGCAATCCACTGGTTGAAATTCTCATATATTTGTACACATTCTACGACAACTTTCTACAATATTTATGATTACAAATATCACAAATTTCTGTTGAAATATGCTACAAATTTAAGAAAAAATGGTAACATATTCCGAAACGAATCTTATGCAGATTCTTTGGAAAGCGTCCATAAATTTGTATCTTTCACAAACTCTTGACGGTACTTCTAATGAAGTTTCAATTTAAAAAAAAATATCTTCGTCGTATTTTTTTTTTTTTTTTTTCATTTTGGAAATATATCTCCCAGCTTTCTTGGGGACCAACAGAAATACTTAGAAAGAACTTACACAGATTCTAGGAAAAGCTTGTCATAAGTTTCAGATGAAAGTTCTGAGAGAGTTTAACACGGAGATTCTCGAAGAGATCTTTCGTAAAATTCTGGAAGAATATATCAAAGTTTTTCTTCAATTAAAAAGTTAAAAAAGCTTAATCTTTCCTAAATCTTTCCCAATCAAGCAGAATGAAATGACCAAGTTACAGGCAATTTGGTCGACAAAAACCCCTCATGAGGAAGAGAACAAACCTGCCGATAATACCGTTTGTCACCCTATTTCATGAATTTTTCAGGATTACTCTTGAAATTTCATATTTTTGAATAAGCTAATCACAGAATTGGTAATATTTCAAAGATTTCTAGGAAACCCGTTTGATCACTCTTGGGTGGAATCTGTTGTAGATTTTTCTTATAGGTTTTTAATGCGGTTCCCTGTAAATTCTAAGTAGAATTTCTCACACACTCCAGGGAATTTACAAATAAAAAACAACAAACTCTCATAGATTCCTCGTGGAAACTCTCATAAGTTGTTCATACATCACAGAGTTCTCATAGATTCTGAAAAAAAGAAACGAATATCCCAATATTTTGTAGAATTTTCAAGAATTTTTTGAACAGACTTCAGTGAATCTATCCACCGTTAACTAGAAAAATCCTTCCCTGATTTTCGAGGAAATGTGCTACAGGTATCAAATAAAGTTTGCAAGTTTAAATTTAAAAACAAAAAAAAATATTTTGGCTGGAGGAATTTATCACTGATTTCTACAGATAACCATCGTATATTCCCGAAGAAATCTTTTACAGATCTATAAACGAATATGTCTCAGATTCTTGGGGCAAACTATTACAGATTCTTGTAAGAATCTTTCACAGATCCATGAATTGAGATCCAACAGATTTATAAAAAAAAATACTTCAAACGAATCCTGTGAATTTACATGGAGAATTTTTTAATGAACCTTTCACATACTGTCATCCTGATTTCTGGTGAAAACATTTAAATACCCATGGTAAGATCTGCTTAAAATTGCGGCTGGATTACCCGAGCAAAGATTCATAATAAACGGATAACAAACTGTGTTACCTGATAACGAAAATAATTAACTAAATTTGTTCTCAGTTTGGTTGAATAAGCAGGCAACATAACAAACATGATAACAACCAATTATACCCACGATATCATTAAAATATCTCATTATGTTATCATCAGGGGTATCCTGATAACAACTTTTGTAAATCAATTGAATTGATCTGATTGAAAACTCATTTTGCTATCAGTGGGATATTTTCTCGGCCATTGATTACTAACTTCCGATGTTGTTGTCGATGATGGCGCTTCAGAGTTTGACAGGTGCGGTAACATGAATTATCAGGGTGATAACACAAAATTGGTAAATGAGTACTGGAGTGAGCACCAGTTATCATTTTGTTATGGGGCTTTTATTCGACTTTCATACATATTTTTATGAAATACCCTAACAGCTCTAAGCGGAATTTCTCATAAATTTCAAGGGAATTTTTTCCACAGATTTCTGAAAAAAAAAACTTGGTTTCCTTGGGCAATCTCTCATAGATTCCTGTTAAAAACTATCAAAAACTCAGTAAGTTATTTTTTTAGGATGCCCATCACAAATTTATAGAGATTTTTTTAAACGAATTTTTGGTTAATATCTCATAGACTTCCAGGGATAATTATTACAGATTCTTACGGGAGTCTTTCACAGATTCATTGGATACTGAATAGATTTCTGGAAAATGCTTTGTACGAGTCTGTTGAATATAACTGGAGGGATATCCAATAAGTTTCCGAAGGAATTCTTTATATATTACTGAAATAAAAGAATGTGCCGCTCGTGTATGGAGAATTTTCTCAGATTTTTATCATGACGTTCTTCTCATCAGTGAAATTTTTCAGAAACTCTTGGCGGAATTTCTTACAAAGTTTTAGATAGTTTTCAGGAGAATTGTTTTCAGATTTCTGTAGAAATCTTTCACGGATTTCTAAAGAAATCTCACTCGAGCTTTCCAAAGAATCTGCTGAAGTTCATAGAAGGAAACAGAACCCATTTTTTTAGTAATGACTAATTTTGGAAAAAAAAATATCTTAAAATTGAAGCAACATTTAAATGAAACTCCGTAAAATGATAATTCAGAATCGATTATTAGGGCTATTTTTAAAGCTTGCCAAAATACATAAAGCCCCAAATGCAGAAAAAGCAAGCATGTGTTATGCCCGAATCGTATTTTTCAATAAAATGGGAAAGCACAACTTGATGATGATTAACCTGGGCTTGTTAGGGGAATATCTGTAAATAAAAAGAAAATCGCGTTAAGTACTGTTCCTTTGAATTCCACTAAGAATTTGCATCCTTTGACAGATACGTATTTCGACCTCAACTGTAAGGTCGTCTTCAGTGTCTTGTACTTGACTCGAGTCAAGTACAAGACACTGAAGACGACCTTACAGTTGAGGTCGAAATACGTATCTGTCAAAGGATGCAAATTCTTAGTGGAATTCAAAGGAACAGTACTTAACGCGATTTTCTTTTTATTTAAGCACAACTTGTCAGTAAACCTTCCCTCTTAAACAAACTGCGATTACAAGATGGCACGGATTTTTCACTTCAAAGAAAGGTCAAATGGTACAGATCAAATTACTCACCCAATTACGGCGTTTCCGTTTGTTGACTTGACTTTTCCCGCACCCAAATCGTCGATTTTTCGTTTTTTTTTTTTCCTCTACTTCTTCAAACACCTAGGAGGAAATCTGACGGGAAAACGGAAACGGAAAGCTTCTTCAAAGCAGGTATCAGGGGGAAGCAAATTTATGGATACCATTAATCTCCCTAGTTCTTCCACCCCGAATTTTTACTCGCGTCTTAAGTTAAAGTGCAAATGGGAAATCGAAGCAATGTGGTAGGTAGTGGCTCAAAATCCAATCGATTCTTCGCTTCCTATCGCTCTTGACAGATGATTCGTTCACGTACAATTCTTTACCAACACGTATAAAAAACATGATTTGATGAATGCGGTTACTGCTTATCTGTTCCTATTCTAACATCCTTCCCTTGTTGTATTCCCATTCGAATTTTCTTTTTTTTTTGTAATTAGCTAATCAAGTGATTATCATGTGTTTGCTCTGGTTTACCTTGCATTAAATCCCCTGCGCGCTGTTTCTCTTCCCTAATTCTACTCTAAGTGTTGTTTCTGGTTTGTTTCTGTGTTAACATCCTGTAAAAAAACAACGGAAACAGAAACCCGGAAAAACGTCAACTCTTTCGTTTGTTTGTAGGTGTGTGTGTGTGTGAGTACCAGCGTGAAATGTGCAACGTTTTCAATCTCAGAGCTCGTCCTGCGATCCCGAACCCTTTTATGTCGCTAATTGGCGTGGCCCATTTCGTTAAATTATCCTTTGTGTGTAAGTCGGTCTGCATTAGGGTGCGGCTTATTTTTCGAAACGTGAGTCCTGCTTTATTCAATTCACATAAGAAGACAATTCTTCAAGTATAATTTGAAAGTATAGAGATTAGGTGATGGCCTTACAACAGTTACAGCCTTTTAAATTAAAATTCTGGAAAAAAAGAAAATAAATCGAGAAAAACGCGTTAAATTAATGTTCATGTAGATAAGTTTGGTAAAATTTTACCAAAAGATCAGCTTCAAAGAAAATCGTACTAAAAGATAGAAAATCAATTAGAGATTGACACATTGATAAGACCTAAGTTGAAGTAACTTTTTATTACTCTAGCTTTGTGCCACCTCTAAATTCAATATGTTTGGCTTAAAATCGTAGTTCCTTTTTTATGTGATTTACATCTAGATGAGCACACGAATTCCAAAATTTCAAACAACTTTCGAAAAACATGCCGCACCCTAGTATGCATCTCGCCACGTTCGCTTTCTCCCACACTGTGTAAACGTTTCATGCTGCAGCTCTGTTTTACGGTTTTTTTACCTAATTAACTTATAAACGCGAATATTCCCTAATGATTCTTACTGACTTGACTTGACTTGACTTAACCGAAAAAACTACCGATGAACAACGGTGTGTCCTTGGAAACACGCGCGTTTTTCTGTTAGTTTTCTGTCTTCCAATGCGTGCTGCTGCTGCTGCTGCTGTTTAATGGCAAATGTATCTGAATCGTTTTTGTTGTGCATTTTGTCCTACAAACAACTGTGTTTTTATCTGATTTTCCCCTGCTTCCACTTACCTCTTTTGTTCATTTTGGTTTTTGTATGACTTTTCAATATTACTTTAATTCTTACTAAATATCTAAATTGGATGATTTTTCCTCTTGCTTTCTTCTGTGTCCATCTGTGTGTGTGTGCCTGTGAGTGTGTCTGTCCGTCTGTATGTGTGAGTGTGTTTGTGTGTGTGTTTCGACGTCTCGATGACTACTAAGTATTTAAGCTTAAGGTGCCAGCATTTTCGACAGTTCCTCGTCCTGCAGGCAGCCCTTGAGGAACTCGTCCTGCGTCAGTTGGCCATCGTTATTTTCGTCCATCTTGGCGAAGATGTTTTTCGCGCGTTCCTCCGCCGAGTCTGCCGGTTTGTTGGACGAGCACGCACCGAGCATATCATATATCGCCTGGAAGAGAGGGAGAAGGAAAAAATGACTTACGTTAGTGGGAACAAAGGGAACGCATATTCAAAGTTTTTTTTTATCTATCTTTTTTTTTATTTAAGAAGTTAGCAGATATGAGGTTGCAAACATATATATTTTTTTTTGGAAAGGTTCCTAGCGGCACGCCGACGGACGTAGAAACCTCTCCTATCACTGGATAGGATAGAGAACATAATCCTTCAGAAGCAGTTCACCAGTCGTGCACGGAACATGTCGTCCAGTAAGACACTGTTGCGTACTGACTCTGAAGGTTACGGTAGAAGGTGTGAAAGTTTCGGTTGTGTCATATGGTCGATTTTGTATTTGTTTTTTTTTGTCATGTTAAGGTTTAAAGAATGTTATTGTTTAAATTTATGTTGTGCCTTATAATTCAGTAATAATCTTTGGTGTGCCTATGATCTGTTAGATGGTCGATGTTGAACCTCATTTTAGTACAGTTTTTTTTTCATTTTTGAAAGTAGTCTTTAGTCCACATTTCTAGCACTTTTAGCATCCTAACAGCTCCAAACTATAGAAAACATTTCATACAAGCAATCGAAAAACGTAAAAAATCTCTAATTTGACATAAATAGTTTTTTTAATTCATTGTTGGGCATCTAAGTTACTGCGACCAGTTGTTAGATCTATTGTGACATATGCCCCAGTTTTATTTAGCTATGTCAAGTTAGCGTATTACTATTGGTGTTAGCAATAATCAAACCTTGACTGTAAGCCTGATCCCAACACGGTGCGACAGTTAGGATGAACTGTACTACCGCTTTGGGGTTTGTTCTCCATACATCAAGGGGTTCTATTAGCCCCTTGTCGAAGAACTTAATTCTTTTAGCAGAAATTGCCGGACAACGGCACAGCAAATGTTCCGAGTCTTCTTTATGCATGTCGCAAAAGCGACATACATCATCCTGAAGTTTTCCAATTAGCTTCAGATGGTAACGGCTCGGATAATGGCCAGTTAGAAGGCCTGTGAAAATACTTAGATCTCTTTTTGACAGCTCTAAGATTTTGCGAGTGTTCACAAAATTTGGTTTTATAAAACGTTTGGACTGGTGGTGTTTTCCCAGTTGGATTTTATTTTCTCATGTTCCCATGTTTTAAACTCCATTCTGAGAAGACAACCAGATACAGCACAAAACGTGTGGTCCTATGAATTGGTGGTCCTATGAACAGTGCTGAAAATTTCATTTCGTCATATCTAAATTCAACCACCTACAGCTCATTTTAGAAGCTGAACCTGAGAATATGGTATATGGAAAATTTGTGCGGCTAGACCAGTTCTGCAAGAAAGTCACGGAAAAACCGCTATATTTCGAATATTTAAGGTAAATGTCACGGGCTACCTTTGAAAAATGCCAAATGATATTCATCGTGAATATCATTGGCATTTATCGAAGGAAGTCCGTGACATTTACCTTAAATATGCAAAAAACAACGATTTTTCCGTGACTTTCTTACAGAGCTGGTCTAGCCGCACAAGTTTTTTATATACCATATTCTCAGGTTCAGCTTCTAAAATGAGCTGTAGGTGGTTGAATTTAGATATGACGAAATGAAATTTTCAGCACTGCCTATGAATTGGTGAGACGAACCAGTCTTGCTAGCATATCGGTTTGTTCGTTTCCATCAATTCCACAGTGCCCTGGAACCCAAAACAGCTTCACCTGATTACGGCGAGCTAATTGTTGGAGTGAATTAATACATTCCCAAATATGTTAAGAGGTGCATGTAGCTGATTTCAAAGCATTTAGAGCTGCTTGGCTATCAGACATAATGCAAATATTTGAATATCTGTAATTTCTGCGTAAGCAGGAGGAATTGATAAATTAATACCGGGGCCAGTCACACCTGCACCAACTTGGTCGTTCAGTTTCGAACCATCAGTGTAAAACACTATCGATCCTGGGTGTAGTTCTGGGCCCCCATTTGTCCACAGATTTCGCCCAGGATTAATCACTTTACAAGAGCGTTTAAAATTGTACTTTCTGCTCATCCAATCACCATTGTCTGTGATGAAAGAGCCGATACTGATTGTTTTTAGAATACTAAGATGCTCTTTCAGGTCACCTTCAAAGAGGTTTGTAGTTCTTTTGACCTTCACAGCACTCTTTACAGCTTCTTATTGAACAAATTGATGCAATGGAAGTAAGTAAAGTGTCTAGCGCTTTAGATGGTTTACTTCGCATTGCTCCAGTAATTGAAAGAATATAGGGTATCCCAGAAAGTATGGGCACAACTTTGTATAACGAAAATGCAATCATTTTCTTAACAAAGAACCATTTTTATATTTTTGTATATTTATTCAAAGTATTTTCATTGATACCTGTAAAGAGTTTAGATATTAAAAAGGGTTTTTGTATGCAGAATATTTTAAATAAAAAAACAACTTCCAAAACTTCTGCACAAACTACTTTTTTACGGTTTTGCCAAAAACCCAAATTCGAAACAATTTTGTCGAATTTTTTTTTTGCATGATATATTCGAAAACATGATTTCTTAGATGGGTGATTGATTTTTTTTTATAAAAATATGTATTGCCTGTGCGTACGGGTACTTCAAAATTTTGAGAAAACTGAAAAAATCGACTTTTCTATTTCTGGATAAGACATACCCACAGACATTTGAGTTTTAAAGAATGTTTTAACGAGAATAAAAATAATTCAAACTACACTTAATAAAGCTGGGGCATTTATTTAACTTATAGTGAAATTTAATTGTAGTTTTCTGCATGCTGTGATATTAATTCAGAAACTTGTTTTCTACTAGTCGAAAATCGGGTTTTCAAAAATATCGATTTTGGTGTTTGAATTCATTTTTCAGGTTCAAAAGTCTATGTTTTCAATTCAAACTAAGGGTTTTATAATAGATACGCATGCAGAAATTCACGGATATATTTTTTGAAATTTTTATTCAGCTTAATTTCATGCGCAGAAAACAATTTGTTAAGCGATGCCATTGAAAAATATAGCATTTTGTGCAGAAGCTTTGAAAGGTCTTTTAGGGAATGTTCTACCGTTTTCATACGAAGTGTAAAATGCAAATTCTAATGATTGGCATTTGGTGTTAATATATCAAGGCAGGATATGTGTGAAAATAAAGATTGTTTATGCATCCATTCCCAAATGGCAGAGCTGTAAAGTTGTGCCCATACTTTCTGGGACACCCTATAGCTAATCTTTGAAGATTTTCCAGCTTCTTTTGAGCTAGTCTTTCATTAGTTTTTGGCCACCAGACTAGCGACGCATAGGTAACTCTGGGTCTCCCAACTGCCGAATAAATCCAGAAGCTCATCTTCGGCTTCAATCCCCATTTCTTACCAAAAGTTTTTCTGCTAATCAATAGAGCATTTGTAGCTTTGGCAACCACCTGCTCAAGATGCCAATTCCAGTTTAGTTTGCTGTCAAAATGTATTCCAAGATACTTGACTCTATCTGAAAGTCTGATGTTTCGTTACGACTGTAGGTATTACAACCAGCAGAGGGGGTATTTTCGGCCTTGGCAGTCTTTTTGCTGCCGTTAAAAGACTGCCAAGGCCGAAAATACCCCCTCTGCTGGTTCTATCTGAAAGTTCCAAATGAGTTCCTTTCAATTTTATATTGGTTATTGAAAATTTTCTTCTCCGTGTAAACGGCACGATCGTGGTTTTTGAAGGATTTACATTTAAGCCTTCTTTATCGCACCACGAAGAGACTAAATTTAGGGCAGTTTGCATTCTGTTAGCGATAATATAGTCATATTTACCACGGACTAATATGACATTATCATCAGCGAAGCCAATTATTTCGAAGCCCTCTGCTTCCTGTTTTTTGAGTAGATCATCAACTATCAAAGACCACAATAGAGGTGATAAATAGCACGCCTCCTTGAGGGCACCCTTTAACTGCTCTAACACTAATAGATGAGCTGCCAAGGTTTGACGATATCTCTTTTTTTTATAACATCTCCCCTATCCAATCAACAATACATTCGTCAAGTCCACGCTTTGACATAGCATTCTTCATTGAAGTATAAGATGTGTTATCAAACGCTCCTTCAATGTCAAGAAACGCAGCAAGTGAAATTTCTTATGCTTCAAAAGATGTTTCTAGTTTTGTAACCAGTTTATGAAGTGCTGTTACCGAAGATTTCCCCTCTTGATATGCAAATTGATTTTTGCTTAAAGGGCTTTTTAATAAATATGACGATTTCATGTGCTCGTCTAATATTTTTTCCATTATTTTTAACATAACGGACGATAGACTTATGGGTCTGAAGGATTTTGGTGATGATTTATCCTTCTTATTTGCCTTTGGGATAAAAGTGACTCGCACTTCTCGCCCAGCTGTAGGGATAAAACTTAATAATAAGCTTAATTTGAACAATTTAGTTAAAATGGGTGTTAAGATTTATTTACCCTTTTACAGGAAAAAATCCATCCCTACCTTACCTTGATACCTTGTTGGCTACAAAGTAACTTTACTCCAACGCCGAGCGTATAGTAGAGCACCATCTTCGTCGGTCTTGGGTGATGTTCCTCTAGTTTCCCCGAACGTGTAGGGATCGTAGATCTTCTTCAACCGCGTGCAGCCAGCGAATTCGCGGCCGCCCACGAAGTCGCCTACCTCTACCGGGTTCTCTGCTGAATATTCCATCCCTACCAAGCGCTTCAAAGGGTTCAAAGGAATCTATCGCCCATTCAACCTTTTGTTCTGTAATAATTTCATTGGCCAGAATGCTTGCATCACTCCTGACATCTTCTAGCCCAGTTGCATCATGATTTTCATGAATATATCTCCTGGTATCATTGTCATCAGTTTGCGATACAGTTGCATCCTGGTCTTCAGTAGAAACAACTATTGAACACGGAAAATGTGTTTTCATCATTGTTTCCAAAATTTCATTGGTACTCGTAGTAAAAGAACTGTCGTCTTTTTTTAGAGTTCCAAGACCAATTGAATGATCTTTAGCGAGGATTTTTTGGAGTCTTGCTGCAATTGGAGTACTTTCAATGTTTTCACAGGTGTGCCTCCAATTTATCCTCTTTGATCTTCGGATTTCTTTATTATAAATTGTGAGGGACTCTTTGTATTGTTCCCACTGTTGTGTTCTCTTAGCCCGGTTAAATAGTTTCCGGGTTTTCTTTCGTAATTTTTGCAAGTTGTTGTTCCACCAAGGAACATCTCTATTTGAAGAACGTTTCTGAGAAGCACAACTGCAATTGAATGCCTGTCGAACCAGGTTTGAAAGTGTTGTAGCGCTTTCTTCAAGTTCATGGCAAGAATTTGGAAAGCTATGGAAATTGTGCATTCCCGTTGAGAGCTTTGAGAGAGCTCCCAGTTAGTCTTCCTAGGATTTCTCGTAGTTTGTATGAGTTGATGACCAGCCTCATATTCAAACAATATATGCCTGTGATCAGACAAAGATGTTTCATCATGCCAATTTTTTATTTTTTCCGACAGTGTAGGACTACACATCGTCAAATCAAGAACTTCTTGCCTAATGGCATTTGTAAAAGTAGGTTCATCGCCTCTGTTACATAGATCGATCTCATTTCTTGAGATGAAGTCTAAAAGGTGCTCGCCCCTAGTATTGATGTCTGTGCTAGCCCATACTGTGTGATGGGCATTTGCATCACATCCAATTATGAAAGCTTTGTTTCGATTTCTACAATATGAAACAAAAGCTGCTACTTCTGGAGGAGGTACATCATCCACATCTCCCGGAAAGTATGCCGCAGCAATGCCAATTTCCGTTTTTCCGTGTATTGTAGGTACCTCCACCAAAATTGCAACAATGTCTCGGTTAATAAATTGAGTAATAGGAATTGCATTTACATGTCCATTAACTAAAAGTGTGTGTGTGAGGTAAAGTTACATGTTGATAATTTTCATTCACCGTTTTCTAATCAGCATTTTTTGTGTTTCATATACGTGCTTTATTACAATTGACGTACTCACCGTAATCATCAACCTTTTTTCTACCCGGAACATCTGGAGTGCAACCGTAACCAGTGCCAAACAGTTTGTAATTTCACCAAATTCACCTGTAGTGCAAACGTTGTCCAAAACGCCAAAACCCCAAACATGGCTGTCTCTGTTTGTTGTGCATGCACGGGTGAACTGGATAAGGCAGAAGAAATCGTTTGTAAGGGCTTCTGCCGATCGACCTTTCATCTCAAGTGTGCGCAGCAACCTGATACCATCCGTGATGCTGCTGCCAACTGTTCCCAAGTCTTCTGGATGTGTGTCGAGTGTACCAAAATGATGGAAAATGCTACATTCTGCCACGCAATATCATCCACCAACAAGGCTATGGAGGTCATGAATGCTGAGCACAACAAGGCATTGACCGAACTCAGACAGGAGATGGAACAAAATACAGCAAAAATAAACACTATTCTGAGGCAACTTCCCACCGCAGTACAACAAAAAACTGGAGGAGCAAGAAGTATTTCTAACTCCAACAACCGCAAACGGCCTCGTATTGACGAAGAGGATGTTCAATCGGAAAGCGTGGTGACCGTAGGCACGAAAGAAATCGATCCCGATGTGAATATACCACTAGCAGAGAAGAAGATGAACGAAAACAAATTCTGGTTGTATCTGTCTGGTTTCAACCCACAAGCTTCGGAGGATGACGTACGAGGCTTGGTACAACGAAACCTGAACACCACCGATACTATTGAAGTCCGAAAGCTGGTTCCTAAAGGTAAAAATCTTGAAGAACTCACATTCGTGTCTTTCAAAGTTGGGGTTGGTTTACAACTAAAGGATTTGGCACTGCTAACATCGACATGGCAGAAGGGAATTACTTTCCGCGAATTCGATTTCCATCCTCGACCAACTTTTCAGTTTCAACATACTCAACAGTAATGACATTGAAATTGTAAACACTGACTCTACCTGCTTTGAAGCAATACGCTCGTCAACTTTGTGTTCTACACTTACGTCACGAAGCTCCCAAAACACCGATTTGCCTCCGACGGGCACACACGACAGACTGAAGAGCTCGATTACTGTGTACATATTATCAGAATGTTAGAGGATTGAGAACTAAGACTAATGCACTGTTTGCAGCTCTTTCTTGTTCTGATTATGACGTCGTCGTTCTAACAGAGACCTGGCTCAACAGCAATGTGTTAAGCTCCGAGCTAACAGATGAATATGTAATACATCGTTGTGATCGAAATGCTAATACTAGCCAGCATCTTCGTGGTGGTGGTGTTTTGATCGGAGTAAAAAAGAATATAACGAGCAGTATCGTGAGTGTTAGTGGATCAGACCGTTTGGAGCAGGTAGTAATTCGAGCATCTATTGGAAGTGAGTCTCTAGTGGTGTGCGCGGTTTACCTACCACCGAACACAGAGCCTGATCGATATGAACAACCTAGGAAATAAACAACCAGGAATAAACAACCATGGTGGAACGGTGAACTAAGAAATTTGCGGAACAGGTTAAGGAAAGCTCGCAGGAAATATTTTCGATTGAGAAGTGATGATCGAAAAGCACAGGTGCGCGACTTAGAATGCCAATTCAATTCTCTGAACGCAGCTCGCTTTCAATCATACATTTCCCGACTCGAGAGTAATATGAAGGAAGACCCGAAACATTTTTGGAAATATCTGCGCAGCCGCTCTTCGAACCACGGGATTCCTGAAATTGTCAACTATCGTGGAGTAACATCATCAACGTTGGTCGAGTCCGCAAGCTTATTCTCGTCTTTCTTTCGAAGCGTGTTAAGTAATAACTCACCACCTTTGTCTGAAACGTACTTGAACAGACTGCCGACTTTCGATCTCAACCTTCCTACCACTGTCTTTACGGAACGTGCCGTCTTCGCAAAGCTACGTGATGTGGACAACTCCAAGGGACCAGGATCCGATGGGCTGCCGCCGTCTTTTATCAAGGAATGCGCTACTTCTTTAGCTCTCCCTGCATCGGTTCTCTTCAACCGCTCACTGGCAGAAAACATTTTTCCGTTGAAGTGGAAGGAGGCGTTAATCACACCCATTCACAAAGCCGGGAATGTGCACGATGTCCAAAATTATAGAGGGATCTCCATTTTGAGCTGTTTTCCTAAGGTTTTCGAGAGCATGGTGTTAGATTTTCTGTACCCAGCGGTACAGAACATTATAGCCGTGGAGCAGCATGGCTTCGTCAAACAACGTTCAACAACTACAAATCTGATGAATTATGTGTCGATGATAATCGAAAATCTTGACAAACGCCAACAAATTGACGCAGTGTACGTGGATTTCTCGAAGGCTTTCGATCAAGTTCCCCACCAACTGGCAGTAGAAAAACTCAGAAGGTTTGGGTTTCCCGATTGGATGACCAGCTGGATCGCTTCATACCTCAACAACCGCTTTGCATCTGTAAAACTTGGGACAGTGAAATCGGAACCGTTTCTGATTACTTCAGGCGTGCCCCAGGGTAGCCATCTCGGCCCTCTTCTTTTCGTGCTTTTTGTGAACGATCTGTGTAGCGAACTGGATTCCTTCAAAACAATGTACGCCGACGACTTGAAAATCTTTCGCATCATTTCATCTCTAGTGGACTGCTGTGCGTTGCAGACGGACATCGAACGTGTTTTGGATTGGTGTGATAGGAACGGAATGGAGGTGAATGTGCAGAAATGCAGCACCATAACATTCACACGCATTCGGTCGCCGATTACGTTCGGGTATACAATGAAGGACTGTACCTTGAACAAAGTCTCCCTCATCAAAGATCTTGGTATCCTGCTGGATAGCAAACTTCGTTTCACTGAGCATATTTCCTCTGTGATTGCCAAGGCATATGCTGTACTGGGGATTGTGAAACGCAACACTCGCGAATTCAACGACGTTTACTGCCTCAAAACGCTGTACATCTCTCTGGTTCGCAGCATCCTCGAGTATGGTGTGGTGGTGTGGTGCCCTTACCACGCAGTGCATATCGATCGCATAGAACGGGTGCAAAAGGCGTTTCTAAGATTTGCGCTCCGTGGGCTACCGTGGCAAAACCGTCTTCAGCTACCACCGTACGAGCACCGCTGTGCGCTGATCAGACTTCCAACACTGAGGGATAGAAGAACGTTATTGCAGAGGCTATTTATCTTCGATTTGCTTGAAAGCAATATTGACTGTCCTGAGCTGCTATCGCGACTTCGATTCAACGCACCTGAGAGAGTTACTCGGAGGATGGGATTTTTCCGGCAACCCCTGCAGCGGACGCAGTACGGTCAGAATAATCCACTGAATGTTTGTTGTCAATTGTTTAATGTTGTTTACTATCTGTATGACTTTAGCCTAAGTAGAAATGTTTTTAAATCAAGAATTAGTAATTAAGTTTTAGTCTGTGCGACATAAAAATCGAAGACTGTAGATAAAATAAAATAAATAAAATTGCAGCTCGCGGTGTATACTGCCCTGAATGATATAATAGTTTAGAGGAAATTGTAGGTATTCCTAATATCCTACCGTTGTTTGTCCACGGCTCCTGGATAAGGGCAATATCCAGTTTGCTCTCGGTAAATCTTTTGCAAAGTACAGCGGTTACTCCCTTTGCATGATGGAGATTCACTTGAATGAACTGTAATTTTTAGAAGGCATCATTTTTTTTTTCTACCCTATATTGTTGAGTTTTTTTTCCTCAACAAATTTGTAGTCTGGCCAGATATGATAAGGGTTTTCATCCTCTTAACTCTACAAGGCTTTAGGATTTCTTTCATTCTAATCAAAGTTAAAAATGTTATCACTAGTATCTTAGCAGGTTTCTAGAGTACTGTTAGCCCCATATTCTGGTCTTTTGCTACTTTAACTATTAAGAAAGTAAATGGAAAAAAGGAAGAAAATAGAACAAAAAACAAATAAGAATAGGACAGCACAAAGCAAAATAAAAAAATCAATCTAGGATAGATAAATAAAATATAAGTGTAAACGATATATGTATATGTAATAAGAAAGAAAAAAAAACTGTATAGGAAAATATATATAATGATAATAGGAATAAGAAGAAGAGTCAAGTACTATGTAGAAGACAAAACAAATTAAAACATAAAAGTACGAAAGTTTTGCAATTTATTACTTGCCGAGGTAGGAGCTTTTTATCCTAGTCTCCCATTTCGACTTTGCATTTTATGTGGTGTTACCACGCCACCGACGCTGTGAGTGTGATCATCTCACCCTACTGTAGTGCACACGAGCAATACCGTTCTTACTTGATGCCGCGCGCCGGTAATACGTTGAATGCCGTAGATTGTGGCCTAAGTTTTTTTTTCACACGTTGAAACCAAACAGTAGGCACCACACTGTTACTGATTATTGTGGAGCACTTCCCGAGCAGAAGAAAAAAAAACTCAATTAAAGCATATTTTGACATGGAGATCAAAAAGTGATATTGGTTTATTTGATATAAGAGGTAAAAGTACTGGAAATAATAGCTAAATTTTACTCCTCGACCAACATCATCATAACAAATTTAGCTCTTTTGAGAGCTAACCAATAGCAGCGAGCTATTCGGTTGATCTTCAAATAGCAAATTTTGCTATTGGTCAGACGTCCTAGGAAAATTGTTTTGCTATTATTTTCAGTACTTTTACCTCTTATATCAATCAAACCAATAGCACGTTTTGATCGTCAGTACTTGACCTCTGCCCGGGTTACGGCTCTGATATTTGATATTGTTTCAATAACCTCACTTTACCCACTGGAGGGAAACAACTTGCATGTAAGACAAGCTATGCAATACATTGATACGCGCACTGCTATCGGTAATTGTTTCTTCCGGATTATAAAAAGACAGTGGGAGTTAAAACAGATAAATTAGTTATCATATCTGAAGCAATGTACCGTCCTACACACAAAAATATGGTTTTCTGCACTTTGAAAAACACATGCACTAATCGCTCTTGAATTATAAAAGCACTTTTCACAGAGATTTTAGTAATATTTTCGAGCTGATATAAACCGTACTTTTGGTGTAAGCGGCAGTGTTGCCAGTTGTCCCTACGTTACTTACGTTAGTCAAAGTCGACGTAGGGTGCCTGTATCAGTTATCGCACTGCCTAAGGACACTATTTCTACAAAAATAAGGAGAAGACCAACGAATGTCATCGATATCTCAAATGATTGATTAGTTTTCATACTTTATAGGAAAAACATAGAAACGTGTCCAAAACTACTTTTAGTATTTATTACGGCTTGTGCTAATGATAGGAACGCTGTCAACTGAGTTTAACTGGTACACTATGGCAAAATAGGGTGCAAGGAAGCCGAAAGGAAAATGATTTATTTCTATCACAATTTGAGCAGATTGTGAAGTTTGAATGATTGCAATCATCTTTTGTGAACGTGAGCTGTTGTTCACGAAATATTTCTTGTTGATTTGCATCATTAAGGGATAAAAATCCACAATGGCGAATTTGAGGTACTATAGCCATAACTGGTACACCGAGCCTAGTCAGTTTTTGTCGATTTCGTCTTGATCACACGTTAGCTTCGAATCTATAGGCAAGCACTATTAAATGCTGCACTTCCCACTATTAGTTGCTTAGTTATTTTAAATTGATATTTCACGAGAACATTTTAAGCATTAGGCATTCGAAACATATTAGGGTTTACTCACAAAACTATCAGATATAAAAATAATCATAGAGAAAATTAAATCACGAAAGAAAATCAAATGTTGAGAACTATGTATTAGCAAATTGAATACACGAGATACTACTAATGTTTTCATATTTGAATTGAATTTTCTATATTTTCTGTATTTGTTAAAATTAACCGAATAATGGGAAGCCCAGGCAACAGTTCAAAGTCTGCTGACTCAAAAACGATTCCGAGACTCGTCACAAAACACAAATATTTTCATTATGATTCACAACGACTCTCGAAACCTTCCCAGACTCAATCGACCGGAACTGTTTTCTGGGTATAGAAACTACTAGGCCCCAGCAGGTCCCTCCTGTATATCGAACATTTCTGATAAATCAGCCATACTCCATCTGTAGCAGCCGGTTCGCAATGAACCGTTGTCGTTGGAGGCGCATTAAAGTGTTAAAGGTGATATTTTCATTACAATAATTAAAATCAACATCTTTCACTTTAATACCGTCGAACCCTGTGATCTTGGCCAGAGAGGTTGCAAACATATTCCAAAATTAATTGTTTCATATCCATCTAACTCCGTTTTTACCGAGCTCATCGAAAATCGATGGTGCTCTAGAGCAACCATAGGAAGTAGAGGGTTAAGCGCCCCTATGATGATACGCCTTCGTGAAAATAACTTAATTATTGCCCCTTAAAACATAATTTGGATGATCTTGTACCGACTTTTCGAACCCTCTAAGCAGAATACCCTCTTCGAATGAGTGTAATCAGTTTTGTACCTTTTAATTCCGCCCTATGTTGCTTATCTTTGACAGATACGCGCATTTCGAATAGTGGATAACTAACAATGAGGAAGATTACAAGTTGTAGTCGAAATACGCGTATCTGTCAAAGGATAAGCAAAATAGGGCGAAATTAAAAGGTACAAAACTGATTACACTCATTCTAAAAAAAATTGGATGGTTTTTCCTATTCTGGACGAAAATACATTAGTAAAATTACGCCAATCAAAAAATTGCACTAAAAGAATACAAAAATCCTTGAATAAATATGTGAGGAATTTTTTGAAGAAATTCCTGAAGGATTTCATACAGACACTCCTTGAGCAAGCCCCGGTGGAACGCCTAATGGAATCTCTTGAGCTAGGGTGACTAAGGGTATTATCGGCAGGTTTGTGTGGGCCAAATTGCCTGAAATATTACTCAGCTGGGTTGGGAAGGATTTGAGGCAAACTCTGAGATCAACAGGTTTAAAAAAACCAATGACGACGAGAACAAAACTGCCGAAAATACGTAAGTTTCCCTATTTTATGACAAATTCTTGAAGAAATTTGATAATAAAATTCCAGACCTTTTTTTTGAAAGAAATTCGGAAGGAATGCGTGGAGATTCTTCAAGAGGTATCTTTGGAATGAACCCGGAAGAATTTCTGAGAAAACACATAGGCGAATATCTGAAGGAATCACTGAATAGATTTCAGAAAAAAAAAACGATGAAGAAATTTGCGAAATAAACTTTGGAAGAATTTAAGAAGGAATCACTAGAAAAATGTTCGAAGAAATCCCTTGCAGCAATTTTTGAAAGAGAAACTTTTAAAAGAATATCTTAGACATTGCTTAATCTCTGGAAAAAAATCGGAAGGAACCGTTGGAACAATTTCTAAATTATGGAATATTTTGTGGGGCTTTACCCAAGTAATTATTTTTTAAGGAATTCGTGGAAGATTTTCTAACAGAATCCCTCGAGGAGTTTAAAAATCCATGCATTAATTTTAGAAGGAATTCATTAAAGGTTTTCTGCATTCATTTTAAAAGGAATTCATGGAAGAAATTTCTAAAAGAACCACTAGAGAACTTTTTGAAGCATCCTTGAGGAAGTCTTAAAAAATCCCTCACTGAATTTCTGAAGAAAACTTTAAAGAAACTTCTTAAAATATTCTGAATTGATGATTTTATGAAGGAGTCTATGGAACATGGTATCTCCGAAATAAATGTTCATTGAAGGTTTTTTTAGAGAAATCTATGGACAAATTTCTGGAGGAATCTCTAGAAAAACACTTCGAACCCTGACTCTTGTTTTTAAAATTAAGCACGGATTGACACCAAAATATTTGACAGAAAACATACAATATGGATCAGACGTGCATCAGTACGAGACGAGAAGAGCCAATGACTTTCGCTTACCAAACTTGACGATGACAGGAACACAGAATTCATTATTTTCAAAGGACTATTTAACACGCTACCAGACGAAATAAAAGAGGAGACCAATGAGCTGAGATTTAAGCGCAAATGTGTACTATTTATAAAAAATATGACCTAAGGATGGACATACACGGGAGCATTGAATATATACGGATGCATGTACTGATGAATAAACTGGACTTCAGGACGATCGGAATTTAAATATCAAATTGATAAATGTCTTGTAAGCCTCCCACTTACAAATGATGCGTATGGGGTGGAGGTGGAGTTTACAATCTCCTACAGGACCATCAAAGAAAAAAAAATCTGAAAGGAAATGAGAAATTATTGAAGAAATGCATCTATACGAGGTTTACTTAAAAAATCCATGGAGAAATTGTTTGAAGTACTCCGTGGAAGATTTTTTTCTGGGGGATTTTCTTAAAGACTCTTATGCTACAATTCCAGAAGCAATCCATGGAAGACAGCAAGTTGACAGCATGGGGTTATAGAAAACATTCATGGCGGAAATTCTGAAAGAATTTCTAAATAAGCGTTTTGAAATTTTATTTTTTTCGAAAAAATCTCATCAAAAAATTTTTAAGGATTACCTCTCTGTGCAATTTCGCTAGCTCTGGTCAATCACGGAGTAGCAACTACGAAGTGTACGATCATCAATGCTCATGCTTATGCTCAAAACTTTTTAAAGGATTACCTGGAGTATTTTTTTCATAAAAAGAATCAAAGAATGTCTGAAGAAATTCTAAGAGTAGCAGCCCAGGGGAGATTTTCTAAAAGAATCCTTCAAGGAATTTCTGAAGGAACCCCTAGAGGAATTTCTGAACAAATCTTTGGAAAGAAATTTCCAAATGAACCTCACAAAGATTTTTGGAAAGAATATCTGGATTTATTTTAAGAATCCTTGTAAGATTTTCTGATAAAATACTTTGAGAAACTTATTGAAAAACCTCTAGATGAATTCTAAAGCATTCCTGCAGCATATTTTGAAAGAATTCTTCGAGGTTTTGCTGGAAAAGAATCTAGAAACCCCTTGTAGAAACTTTTTTATAAATAAAATTTAGAAGGAAAAAAACACCATAACAATTTTGAATGAATTTCTGAACGGTGTTCCTGAATAAACATTTGGAGGATTTTATAAAATAATCCGTGCATAAAGTTCTTTAAAAAGCCCAAAAACAGTTTGTGAAGAAATTCGTGAAAAAATTGCTGTAACAATGCATAAAAGGTGAAGTAAGATGAATAATTTCAAATTTTAAAATAGAGATTTTTTCTAACATAACACGCCATCCAATTAAAAACGCCCTAAGATTATTTTCTGTGTTTTTAAGGGGAACAACAAATTCGTAGAACTTGAGTAAATTTATGATTTTCAAAGAAACGTAGTATCGTATTGTGATTAATAAAGTATCTTGTACCGATTTTTCGAACCCTCTAAGCAGAATACCCTCTTCAAATGAGTGTAATCAGTTTTGTACCTTTTTTTATTCTGCTTTATTCCTTTATTCCTATTTAATCTTCCTCAGTGTCAGTTATCCACTGAAGAAGTCATCGGCTTCACCCCGCTTATATACTAAAAATCCTACCACTACTTTTGTAGGTAGGTTTTTAGGTGTAGGCTTTAGGTGGGTAGGCTTTCTGGGGAATGGGATTCTGGAGAAAGTGTGGCAGGTTGATTGTTACTCGACTGGAGAAGGGCTTTCTAAAATGTGCAGGCGGTAACCATGCTAGGGTAGGCCTAAAAAGGTAGCTACCGGCATAGACCGTCAGACTTAATTAGAGTCCGAACTCTGGTCATAGAATGTGTCCTTTATTGATTGTCTTCGGCTTAAATAGGTTTACAAGATTATTCCTATTTTATTTCGTATGTATGCTAAAGAGAGACGACTGGAGCGACTGCCGATGATTTTTACGTCAGCACAATTTAGGCGCACTTGTTGGACCTACCCGGTTGTGCAATTTGAAACCTTTCGTTTCGAATGTGCTTGGGTACGGACCGCATGCGGCGGGGTATGGAAAATGGATAACAGCGATGAGCTTGTTGTCACATACGATTGTAATCACATTGCTATGCATTTTTCGAGTACATTGATCGGTCCAAGTTGGATGGCCTTTGGGTTTGTTTATCGTATATGGTTTCGATCTAACAGTGGTTCACAAACGCATGCTACAAAAGGCATTCTGAAGAACGGCATTCTAGGGAATGGGATTCTGGGAAATGACCTACAACCTTTCAAATCGCATTTTCTATTAAAAAAATAGGGAAAAATGGGGCAAATTGGACAACTCCCGAAGATGATTCTGGTAATAATAGATGTAGTGCTTTTTGTTTATGCCAACAAGAAAAACAACTTCAAATCAGTTACATTAAAAATCCATTCATAATTAGGTAAAAGTGTGAATTTCCAGCAGTTGTTGGGACATTTGGGGCAAAATAAGCATTTGATTGTTATTAACCTCGAATTACACCTGCAGCTATTTTCAACAATTTGTAGTCGTGTTTGTTGTTTGAAAGTACATTTTGTTTCTATTCTTGTATGAAAAAAATAACAAAATGGGGCATATTGGACCGCTTCCCGTGCCGTACGGTGGATGAATTGAGCACCAATCGATTTCTCGTACTTTTTTACGTCAGAAATGGTCAACTTCGCGTACCGAAACCAGTGGCGATAAAAGATCCGTTTTTAAGGTCGATTTTTCCCACTGTGCACTGGGCGGATAATTATTTTCTTTATATCAATAAAAAATGCTAATTGGGAAAAATATAGTGATATTGAAAAAGCAGATCAACTACCAAGCGAGCTTCTTAAAATATGGTGGAGAAGCACTGGTGAGAGCACTACACTGGGTCGTCACCAAGATTTGGGAGGAGGAAGTATTACCAGAGGAATGGATGGAAGGTATCGTGTGTCACATCTACAAAAAGGGCGACAAGTTGGATTGCGGGAACTATCGCGCGATCACACTACTGAGCGCTGCCTCCAAAATACTCTCTCAAATCCCAGGTAGCCGTCTATCACCGATTGCAAGAGAGTTCATGGGTCAATATCAGGCTGAATTCATGGGTGAATGCGCTACATCGGACCAGATGGTCGCCATCCGCCAGGTGTTGCAGAAATGCCGTGAATACAACGTGCCCACACATCATTTGTTCTTCGATTTTAAATCGGCGTATGATGATACAATCGATCGAGACAGCTATGGCAGATTATGCACGAATACGGAGTGATGTGCGTAGTTCGAGTATCAAGGACACTCTCGAGTCCCTTCGAACCTCGCAGAGGGTTACGGCAAGGTGATGATCTTTCGTGCTTGCTGTTTAACATCCGCCAGCACCACGCTAATGCTGAGTAAAAAAAGCCGGGGTTTTTCAACGTGTTGTACAAAATACAACAGCGTGATCACTCGTGGATTAACATTGCTGTAGAGGGTGTAATAAGGAGAGCGGGGATAAACACGAGTTGAATGATTTTCACGAAGCCCGTTCAGCTGCTTGGTTTCGCTGATGATATTGATATTAAAGCTCGTCAATGTGGAACGATGGCGTACATCCGACCAAAAAATGAAGACAGGTTAATCGGATTAGTAATTTGTGTGTCGAAGACAAATTGTATGATGGCAAATGACTCCAGGGAGGAATTACCGCGCCAGGGAGGTGGCGGGCACCTAGAATTTCTATCGAAGGTGATGGAATCGAGGCGGTTGAAGAGTTCGTATACTTGGGCTCACTGGTGACCGCCGACAACGACACCAGAAGAAAAATTCAGAGACGCATTGTGGCAGGAAATCGAGCTTACTTTGTACTCCGCAGAACTCTACGATCGAATAAAGTTCGCCGTAATACGAAGTTAACTATCTACAAAACGCTGATTAGACCGGTAGTCCTCTATGGGCACGAAACATGGACCCTACGTGCAGAGGCTCTTGGAATTCTCAAACGGTAGGTGTTGCGTACCATCTACGGCGGAGTGCAGATGGAAGACGGGACTTGGAGAAGGCGAATGAACCACGAGCTGCATCAGCTGCTGAGAGAACCAACCATCGTCCACACCACGAAAATCGGGAGGCTACGGTGGTCGGGTCACGTCATCAGGATGTCTGATAGCAACCCGATTATAATGCTTCTCGAGAGCCATCCGACCGGTACAAGAAGACGTGGTGCGCAGCGAGCTAAGTGCGTCGATTTGCAGAGTGCGGAACTGGAGACGCATACCCATGGACCGAGTAGAATGGAGACGACTCCTACATACAGCAGAGGACACTCAGGGCTTTTTTTTTTCCTTCTAAACCATAGGGGGATAATCTGCTCAACAGACACCCTAACAGAAGGTTAGGGTAGTGTAGGTCTGACAGGCCGTCTTCTACAACAAAAGTAAAATCCAGGACTACTCTCTCCTCGTACCCACTAAACCATTCCTATGTTCGCCAAACCCTACGTCTCTCCGGAACCACCAAGAAGGTATTGCTTCAGAGAGGGGCTAGTGCACATCGCACCCACAAGGTTAGCTGCGTAGCCTGCAGCAACGATTATCGATGACTCGCTTTGGAGAGTCCATCACGGTAGCATGCTGGCGCTTAGCCAGTTTCCCGAGTGGTCCTCGCCACTCCCTTTGTCCTCGGAAGGCGGGCAGGGCCAACCCCGCCCGCGCCCTACTGCTGAGCGGACATCAAGAACTGATGCCCACATGCAACCCGATCTGACCTGCCCGCAAAGGAAGGGTATCACTACCCTTCAGGCCCTATCAGATGCATCCGTAGGTTGCAGACAGCAGGGTCTCACCTACCCCGACCCTTGCCGGGGACCCCTTTCCAACCGCGGGCTCAGATCCAACCCAGTAGACTGACGCCACGACAGCACCGCTACCGGGACTTCCTCTCCGCGGCCACTTAATCGCTGTAAGGGTCGATCTCGACCGCAGGGCACCGGTATGACCTACGAAGCCGACTCCGAACCCCTGGACCACCTCTTGTACTGAATCTGGACTAGCCACTCTCCGAGTCCACGCGCCACCTCCTCTGTAGTTCCCAGACGATATGTGTGATATCCGTTGAAACGGCGTTCCAGGAAAACTCATCCCTACACATCCTCTGGACCAAGTTGTCCGGGTTTGTGTCCTCCCCGCATGTGGCAAGCATGCGGTCACGCATTGTGCGAAAACGCGGGCACACGAACAAAACGTGTTCCGCCGTTTCCTCTAAACCATTGCACACTGGGCATTCGGGAGAATCCGCATGCCCGAAACGGTGTAGATACTGTCGGAAGCAACCATGACCTGTAAGGACCTGTGTCAGGTGGAATGAAACTTCCCCATGGCGCCTATTAATCCAACTATCTACCCTCGGTATCAACCTATGGGTCCACCTTCCTTTGGTGGAACTGTCCCACGCGCGCTGCCATTTGACCATAGAGGCCATCCTGGCAGTCCTGCGTATGCCTCTTGTGCCGCGCATTTCGAAGCACTCCATGTCCTCACTGATAAGAATGCTGATAGGCACCATACCAGTAATGACGCAGAGAGCGTCGTGTGACACGGTACGGTACGCGCTCGCAACCCTCAGGCACATAAGCCTGTAAGTACTTTCCAGCTTCCGTCGGTAGCATTTAGTACTTAGCGCGGTGCCCCACGCCGGGCCGCCATACCTAAGTATGGACGTAGCAACACTAGCCAGAAGCATGCGCTTACTGGCGTACACCGCAGAGCTATTGGACATCATCCGGGACAGTGCCGCAATAGCTGTGGAGGCTCTTTTACAGGCATAATCGACGTGGCTACCGAAGGTAAGCTTATCGTCGATCATCACGCCCAAGTGTTTGACGGAGCGCTTTGATAGGATAGTGCACTCTCCAACACTGATCTCCGTCTGCTGCTCCGACTTCAGGTTGTTAACAACCATCACCTCTGTCTTGTGGTGAGCCAGCTCCAGTTTCCTGGACCGCATCCACGCCTCCACAACCTTGATCGAGTGGTTGGTAGTCAACTTTACCTCCTCGATCGTTTCACCGTAGAACACTCAGGGCTTAGTCTGACCGGTAAGGTAAGGCAAGGGGCTGGGAATAAAACCCATGACCATCTGCTTATGAAGCGTACGTGTCACCAACTACGCCACGAGCCCCGACCACGGTATAAACTAATTTTAACGTATTGATTTTACCAATTTTATATGACTTTAAAACGCATTCATTAAAGGTTTTACATACAAAATCTGGTGCAAAATAAAGGTGAGCTGAATTTGTATGAGTATGTAATATGCTATACACGGTGAATTAGGTGGATTTACCATCAACATTCACAACGTTAAAAATGTTACACAAATCTTTCACTGCTGCCTAAACAATATGGATATACTGAAGTTTCCAGAAAATGTCTCCAATCTATCTTGCCTAACAAGTAACAACGCACAACACCAACCGAGCAGAGCAACACGTCTCCCTTCCGCTGCTCACTGAGACCGGGAATAAATGGGGATAATGCGATAGAGGCAAACGCGCAGTAATTAATTTAGGAAATCTCGTACGCTTCCGTTTCCCTTTCGATGGTTGTTTGTTCGTCCTTGTCGCAATGACGCGTTGTGCCGGTTGTGCGTCCCTAGGAGGTCGTACGCGTGCGACCTTCTCGCACGCTCACCGACTCCCAGTAACAGCAGCAATAGTACCCGAGCAGGAGAAAATATCTGTATACCAAACTCAGGTGTGCAAAACCTAATACCTACAACCTGAATGAGGTATTAAGCAGCCCTGCATAAAAAGTAAAATACCTAAAATAATAACTGGTGTATATTCTATGAATACCACGTGAATAATAACATCAGGTATTGCAATACCTAAATAATATCCGGCGAATTTTCCATACAAATAGTGATTTTTGCATAAATGAATAATTCCTCAAGCAGTCCTCAATAGGACAGATCGGTGAAGTACTAGATTTGTAGTAATGAGCTGAATTTCAGTATGGTGAGAAGGTCAATTCTCCGTTTCTGCCGTGAAATGGCACAAAAAGCGTGGGTATTATGATTCCTTGCCTAATTTGATGCTGTTTGAGCAAAACTTTGGACAACAGTGTTGTTGTTTTCTCCATTTCTTGCAACATAAACAACATAGTTATCCAAAGTTTTGCTCAAACAGCATCAAATTAGGCAAGGAATCATAATACCCACGCTATTAGTACCATTTCATTGCAAAAACAGAGAACTGACCTTCTCACCATACCTAAATTCAGCTCATTACTACAAATCTAGTACTACACCGAACGTGCCCCATACCAAACCAACAACTAGTTGAGGTATTTTTCGCCGGTGACTTAATACCTACACAATACCTAAATTAGTTATTTTCAGCACCAGGATAATCAACCAATACCTTGTCTTGGTATGATACCTGTCTTTGGTATGCTGCAGTTGTGAGCCAGTTATTCGTTCCTGCTCGGGTAGACTTACAACACAAAACGAACTCCAATTAGGACCGGCAGCGGGGGGAACAAGAAGACGAAAACAGAAATTTGATGCCCGCTTGTTGCATAAATCCCAAGTTGAATTAATGTCTAAGCTAATTCCGCGGAATACTTGATACTGAATACTGAAACCGGCAATGGCGACTGCGGCTGTGAAATGCTAGATTGTGGTGTAATTAGGTTGGAAGGTTGGATGGCTGCAAATGGCAGACATCAGCGATAGAATTCGATTCGAATGAATAATGAGTAGGACCTACCAGGCAGACAGGCACCTCCAGCTGTGCAATCTGATAAACCAATTTCACTTCGAAGCGAAGCTTAATTACAGTATTTTGGTAGAAGTAGTAGGAAAAATACTTATTTATCGGCTTTTAAAAGTTTATAATTAAACAACGATGAAAGTGCTAAAGAAGCTCCATTTACACGCCATGCTCCTAGATCCTTCTTATGGTTTCGAAGCCAGGCAATTTTCTTATGGAGGACCTCTCTGCCACTACTAAGTACATCGAACGATGAAAAATTATGGCAAAGGTGGTCATTTTTGCAACGACCCGCCTTGCCAGTTCCTAGGTTCCACACAAGTGTTTAATTAAGATAAATAACGACCATAAATCAAACACTAACCCTGAGGAACTGAGAAGAGGAACTCACCGTAAACAGGCACACACACCAGCATCGGAAGGCCACCGAAAAATCTGACCGCACACGTTTCGAATTTACTTCATGGCCCTGCTATTTCGGAGGTCACACCGACCGAGGACGCTCGCTGTTTGCGCCATTTTTGGCAGCCTTTGGCAGCGTTCCCTGTTTCGTTTTTTTTTCGTTCCACGTGGGCTGGTAGACTAGAGAACACATTCACTGCTGCGGCTGGTCCTCGAAGCGAAACATGGAAGAAAAACCAGCGGATGACAACAGCCACACGCGGTTTCCAACATGCCCCAACACACTGTACTCGAAATATCAACTGTAGCAGCTCGATTCGTTTGCCAAAGGGGGGACAAGACTTTACGACTGAAAAAGTTAACTCTTCTGCTTCGGTTGCTCGATATTTCATTCTGACCTCGGGGAGCCGCGGCCGCATGGTGCCACATGTGTACGGTGTGGCGGCCGGAAGGAAAAAAAAAGGATTTTTGGGCGACGCACTGTCTGCACTTAATTTACGGATCACAGCAGTACATGTTCTGCGGCTAGTAATCAGCATTAACGAATTTTCCAATAAGAAATAGAATAATGTTAAATAACCTTTCTTAATTTTTATTTGATATCTTTTCCTTCTTCTTTCTTTTATCGGAGCAACGCTACTAGAACAAGGCCTACATATAAGAGCTTCCTCTACAAATGAACATTTTGCATGTGTATAGTTATGATCTAGGCACCGGCTTATTTTTCAAAAGTTGTTGAAACCTGGAATTCGTAAGCTGTTTTAGATTCAAATGTCATAAAAAGAGAAACGTCCGAGTTTGAGCCAAAAATATTGAGATTTCATTTAGAGGTGGCGCAATCGCCTTAAAGTTGAATTTCCGAGTAATAAAAAAGGTGTTTTCACTTCAAGTGCCATAACTTTTTCAATTTTCAACCGATTTTTAATCTTTATTTATGAATCTCTCACAAATTGATTTTCAAATAAGCTTGTAGAACATAATTTTTTTCCAAAGTCACGTAAAATATGTGTTTTTAGAGATTTAATTTATTTTTTCTTTTTTTTTTACGGAAAAAAAATAACTTCAGGGCTCTATAACTTTTCAATCGCTTAACCAATTTCAAATCTTTTGGCATGCTTTTTAGATATTTATGTTGCCTAAGAATGCTGTCAATAAAGTGTACCCTTAAAAATGGTTTCAAGATGGATAAACCTTGAACGTATTTTTTAAGAAAAATGAGAATTTTGGCAGTTTTTTTATTGTTTTCATGTTTAATTTCGGGTTTAAAGAAAAAAATCATTCTTAATAATCATATGGAAGCTTTAAATTTAAAGTTTTTGGACTTTTCTGAATTAAAAAATATTTTCATAAAAAAATCCTCCACTGCACGGGTAAAATTCTGCTCCCAAAAATCATAAAAACGACTCATGATTTCATAAGCCTAGTACATTTTCGTTTTATAAAAATACACCATGATTTATAATCATGATAGTCTCGTAACGCTACCAATGCGTTACTTTTTTCCTGAAATCATAAAGGTAAATCATATATTTGATATTTTGAATCACGTTTTCGGATGCGCATCGCTCATGACTCTGACAGATTTTCTAGGACCATGAAGCTAAATCATGTTATTGAGATTTCGAATCATGGTTTCGGGTGCACATCGCTTATGAATCTGATAGATTTTCTAGGACCATGAAGCTAAATCATGTTATTGAGTTTTCGAATCAAGGTTCCGGGTGCGCATCGCTAATGAGTCTGGTGGATTTAAATAAAAACATTTGCAGCCATTTCTGAGGCGATTTAATGATGACCCAAAAGCAAAATATGGTTCTATAGTAACCATTTTCGGCACATTTTACTTACCAGTTTCTTTGGGAAAAATGGTTTTACGAAGAACACACTAGAACGTTAATAACACAAAAGAGTGACATAATTATTGTATTTAAAACTATATTTCAATTAAAAAAATGGCTTTTTTCATTTTACCACGTTTTGACAGGTGTGCGGAGCGTGCGTAACGCTTGATAATTTTCATGAGTTCAAGCTCATAAATATGGTTGCAACGATTCATGATATTAGTTGCTCAGATTATGAAATTATTATTCGTGATCATGATTTCATAAAATGGCCAGCCTTTATGTTTTATGATTTGTGAATCATAAAAACAGGATCAGATTTGTTTCCGTGTGTGTTCCATATTCCTAAATATGATGCTTAGTATCTGATTTGGAGTAAAAACTTGCAAAAAATCGTCCTTAACTCCAATTTTATTGCTGTGTGTGTTCAGGATGGGAACGGAGCCCAAATGCGGTGACACAGTGTTTCCAAAGGCAACTTAGCAATCATCGCCAATATCACCGCCAACCTAGGATTCAAAAGCTCCCGCTGACATCGGATTTCTTGTTAGAAAATCTTACCGCATTTGGTGTTTCTGCATTTGATATTTGCGTTTTGAATGCACACAGCAATACATGAAAAAATCAAGTTTTAATGTATGTTTTGGCAGTTTTTGATGAAAGGTATCATAAAAATGAATACTTTGACAAATAGTTTGTTCAGAACAAAGATAGGCAACAAAAATATCTACAGAAGCGCGCTTAAAGATTTGAAATTGGTCAAGCGGTTAAAAAGTTATCAAGCCTTTAGTTATTTTTTTTTTGTAAAAAGAAGAAAACATAAATTAAATCTTTTAAAGCTCATACTTTGCGTGACTTTGGAAAAAAATAATGTTTTACAACATAGTTTCCCAAACTGTGGGTCGCGACCCCCCAGTGGGATCGCCGGTCTTCATCCAGGGGGTCGCGAGGGACTGTCGAATATTTTACTGTAACAGACAACAAATGAGGGAATTTCTATGGTGGGTCGCAAAAAGTACGTCTGCTGGCAAAAGGGGGTCGCGCACATGAAAGTTTGGGAACCTTTCAGAGCGTTAATGATTAATCATAAATTTAATCATGATTAATGATTAATGATTAAGTTTAATCAAAATCATTAATCATAATCACAAAAAAATCTCATTTAATCATTAATCATTAATCTTAATCACACTGTTTTTACAATCTAATCATTAATCAGTAATCATAATCATAAGAAAAAATATTAATCAATCATTAATCATTCACCACCAAAAATGATTTATCATATAAATTATATGATCCAATTGAAATTGGTTCAAATGCTATTCTAAATAATATAATTTATGATTCTTTTTTCAAAAATCTCCCGGACAGAGTTTCCTTTTACTTTTGAAACTTCAAAAACATGTTAAACAATAAATATATTTTAATCATTTTCAGTTTTTTGTGATTGATTAATCATGATTAATCATGATTTTTAATCAATGAGTCATTTTTAATCATTAATCATAATCAATAATCACATATAAAACCAATTTTATTCATTAATCATAATCTTTAATCGTCCTAAAAATCAAATTAATCATTAATCATAATCAATAATCACCAAAATTGGAATTTTAATCATCAATGATTAATCATGATTAAAATTTTTGTTAATCATGAACGCTCTGCTATGTTCTACAAGTTTATTCAAAATTTAATTTGTGAGAGATTCAAAAAATGATTGAAAATCGGTTGAAACTTGAAGAAGTTATGGCACTTCAAGTGAAAACACCTTTTATTACTCGAAAATTCGACTTTTAGGCGATTGTGCCACCACTAAATCTTAATATTTTTGGCTCAAACTCAGAGGTTTTTCTTTTTATGTCATTTGAATCCAGAAAAGCTTACGAATTCCAAGTTTCAACAACTTTTCAAAAATAAGCCGCAGCTTCTGTATTGTGTACCTACTGTGTGACAGGCACGAAGAAACTCTATGCAAATTTCCATTACGAAAAGTTCCTGGACCGACCGGAAATCGAACCCATCGCCCTCAACAGCTGTGACTATAATGACCCAAATGGTTGAAATATTTCAAAATACATAAAAGAGTTACTATTTTTCATATAAAAATAAAATAAATGCCAATAAAGAGAAAGAAAAAAAAGGTGTCAGGCCATTCGGCCGAAGGTCATTAGGCCGAAGGCCATTCGGCCGAAGGTCATTAGGCCGAATGGTCATTAGGATGAATGGTCATTAGGCCGAATGGTCATCAGGCCGAATGGTCATTGGGTCTTCTTCTTGCCGTTACGTCCCCACTGAGACAAAGCCTGCTTCTCAGCTTATTAACTGAGAGCTTCCTCTGCAAATGACCATTTTGCATGTGTGTATCGTGTGACAGGCACGAAGATACTTTATTGATGCTGAATCTACTGATATTTTACCCATGAATTTTTCCTTCTTTTAAATATAGGCTGTTCTTTCTAGTATCATTGCTGAAATAGTTTTTGGCGCTGAAACTGCTGATATTCAATTCATAAATTTTTCCTTCTTTAAAACATAGGCTATTCTTTGTAGTTCCATTGTTAAACTAGTTTTTGTCAAAAATTGTTGGAAAAGGTAAAAACAACGGCTAACTTTCAATTCGTCCTGATGACCATTCGGCCTAATGACCATTCGGCCTAATGACCATTCGGCCTAATGACCATTCGGCCTAATGACCTTCGGCCTAATGGCCTTCGGCCTAATGACCTTCGGCCTAATGACCCAGCATCATAAACGTTCAAAATTTCATTGAATTCGGTTCACTGGTTTCAGAAATATGACAGCTCAATTAGGGTAATTTTCTAATTGTTGCACGGCTAAAAACTCGCCTATTGTTGCACACTCCATGTTATTCTTATGAGGTGTGCAATAATTGGCGAATTTTTAGCCGTGCAACAATTGGAAAATTACCCTAGTTGCCTAAAAAATAGTGTCTCACAAGAACGGTTCTAGCTTCGCAAATGATTAACCAATCGAGCTCAAATTTGTACCAATGATGCACATACAGGGGATACTCAAAATAACTGGGATAGGTAAAATTTTCACTTTTCAAAAAATGTTCAACTCGCTGTAACTTTTCGAAAAGGGCATAAAATATTCTCAAATTTTTACTGTAAGTTCATCAGCTAGTTGTGTATCAATGGTCGAAATTTGAAAAAGATCGAGCCATTCTACACGAAGTTATAAAGGTTCTAGAAAAAGGTATAATTATTCGATTGCCATCTTTGAGCTGTTATATCTCCGGATTCAATGAATCGAATGTAATGAAATTTTGATCATTTATGACTTATATAATGAGCTATCAAAAACTTTTGACTTAACTTAAAATTCTTTACACGAAAGAAAATTATTACGGTTGGATCATTTTTCTAATATACCACCAATTTATCCAAAACTTCATCATCGTTTCAAAATTCGAGATAGTAATTATAATTCATTTAAATTGCCTCTAATTGACTTCAATATGAATATGGTTTGAAAGGATGTAACAAAACAACTGGCACTAAGTTGAAAAAGTAATGGGATGCATATGAAAAATAGATAAATTTACCTTAAAAACATGACATAAATGAAACCGCAATAACTTTTTTCTTATTAATAATTTCAAGTTAAGTAAACTGTTTTTCAAAGTTCATTATATTAGACATAAATTATCAAAATTTCATTGCATTCGGTTCATTGAATCCGGAGATATTACAGCTCAAAGTTGGCTATCGGATAATTATACCTTTTTCTAGAACCTTTATAACTTCGTGTAAAATGGCTCGATCTTTTCCGAAATTTGACTACTGATATACAACTAGTTGATGAACTTACAGTAAAAAATTGAGAATATTTTATGCCCTTTTCGAAAAGTTACAGCGAGTTGAGCATTTTTTGAAAAGTGAAAATTTTACCTATCCCAGTTATTTTGAGTATCCCCTGTATAATAGGTAGACAAACAGTTAAAATTAGAGAATTTTTGACGCACTCTATGAAAAGTTACAGCTTGTTGAACTTTTTTGTGAGAGAAAAAAGTTGCCTATCCCAAACATTTTGGTCATCTCCTGTACCTTATACTTCAATTTCACCGTCAAGCAAACTAGTGCCCAGTATGATTCGCTACAGAATTACAACTACGTAATATAAAGCTGTTACATATTCAATTAAAAAATCGAGCCCCATTTTTCCTCTCTAAATGAAACAGGCTATTTTTACCTAAATGTGGGCTTCGTGGCCGTCTGGTCAGCTGCGACAGTCGTCTGGGCGTTTTATAAGCTTTGGAGTGTGGGTTCGATTCCGCTCCAGTCGGTGAAAACATTATGGTAAACGGAAGATTTTCCAATGAACCACTGAGTGTTTCGAGTGTTGTCTGTTGTCCCATGTTAGTTATTGGACAGTCTGTGTTGAAGACGGGATTGTCTTCAAATTCTTAAAATAAAAAAAAAAAGATATATTCAAACTACAATGACAACTGAAACATTATATGTTACTGGTTAACATTAAAAAATCCTAATTTGTTTATATGAATAAGTAAATTGATTGGTTTTAATGTATCTACATTGTAGTAGCGAAATCAACAATATCAACGGATATACAACTTTGCAACTCCAGCCATGATTTGTGCAAGTATTCATGCTATGCTATGCTAGCATTAAAAAGTCTGTGGAACATTGAATTCTTGAATAGTGACAATAAATAAATAAGTAAATATTTGAAACAATGAATTTCATAAACAGGTTAAATAATTCCAAAAACTTGTTTTGAATAACCAATGAACACTCTCGACGTTTATTTTTATTCGTAAGCATCCCAAATTCACAATACATTTGAATTTCAAAATCAGTCGATCTGTGAGATGAGTTTCTCACACGCATATTCGGAAGAATAATCTGAATCTCTTGGAGGAGTACAGAGGAATTTAAGATTTGCTTTAAAAGGGGTTAGAAATACTTATAAAGAAAAAGTGAGACTCACAAACTTATGTACAATTTTTGATTGCATGCAAAAAAAACAGCCGATTTTTTTGACCAGGAATAGTATATTACAGGGAATAGACAAAATGATCAAGACAAGCAAAAATTTCACTTTTCAAAAAATGGTCAAAATGCTGTAACTTTTTAGAAAGTGCATCAAAAAATCTAAAATTTTTACTACAAGTTGATCAACTAGTTGTGTATCAATGGTCAAAATTTGGAAAAGATCGAGCTATTCTGCATGAGGTTAGAAAAGATTTTAGAAAAAGCCATATTTATCCGATAGTCAACTTTGAACTGTTATAACTCCGGATTCAATTAACCAAATGCAATGAAATTTTGAGCGTTTAAGACTCATATAATAAGATTTGAAAAAAGTTTGACTAAACTTGAAATTATCAATGAGAAAAAAAAAGTGACAGCGATTTCATTTATTTTATGATTTTTTAGTAAATTGGTCTAATTTCAATATGCTTCCCATTACTTTATTATTTTATGCCGGTTATTTTGTTACTTCCTGTCAAAACATATTCATGTTGAAGTCAATTAGAGGGAATTCAAATAAACTATAATTAACATCTCGAATTTTGAAGCGATGTTGAACTTTTCGAAAATTTGGTTTTAAATCAGAAAAATAATCTAAACGCTATGATTTTCTTCCGTGTTAACAATTTAAGGTTATGTCAAATGTTTTTTAAAGCTTATTATATAAGTAATGAACGCTCAAAATTTCATTGCATTTGGTTTATTGAATCCGGAGATATAACAGTTCAAATTTTCTGTCGGATAATTATGACTCTTTCTGGAATCTTTCTAACTTCATGCAGAATAGCCCGATTTTTCCTAAATTTTGACCATAGATACACAACTAGTTGATCAGCTTCCAGTAAAAATTTTAGATTTTTTAGTGCACTTTTCAAAAAGTTATGGCTATTTCACCATTTTTTGAAAAGTGAAAATTTAGCTTGTCCCGATCATTTTGTCTATCCCCTGTATGTGTAGCTTATTTCATCAAAACCAGTAAAGTGTTGGCGGAGATATCGTCGAAACAAAAGACTTACCTTTTGAGAACCATGGACAAACAAACAGTTTAAAAAATATTACTTTTACCTGTTTTTAACTTCAGAGCCAAAAATACTGAACCGATTTCAATGAAAATGCTTCTGTACATAAAGTGTGTATGAAAAAGTATTGTGACAAAATTTAATTTAATTTGATCTAACCGTTAAAAAGTTATAGCCATATACGTAGCACTATGTCACAATAAGGGGCCGTCCATAATTTCGTAAGGGTTTATGGAGGGAGGGGGGGTTTGAGAAATCTTACGCGCCATACAAAAATATTTGGACTTTCATACAAGAAATCTAACAAGGGGGTGAGGGGGTGTCGAAAAATCGTAAAAATTGCCTTACGTAATAAATGGACAGCCCCTAAGCGGATGTGGTTTTTGATAAGTAGAATTCAAACAACTCTTACTTTGAAGGTATTCAACCAAAATGGCTAAAATTTAGAAGTGCCCAAAATTTAAAAAAAAAACCTTCTTTTGTTTCAATTGTTAAAAAAGTACTGAACCGATTATGATGAAATTTTCATCTCTTACTATGCCTTACTTGGAGAACTAACAGTCAAATTTTCAGACGTTTTGATGAGCTAACAACAAAGTTATAGCCTAAACTAATTTTTAAAATGGACGTCCAAAATCACATTTTATTGTATCGGCAATATCTGCGCAAATATTAAACCGATTTTGATGAAACTTTTATGGTATTACCTACACATCATATGCTATTCCTGAATAAAAAAAAACTGTAATTTTTGTGCACACAATAGAAAGTTATACATTATTTTGTGTGTCTCACTTTTTTCGCGTTAAGTCTTTACAATACAACCATTCCAATGACATTTCAAGTGGTTTAAGGACGATTCAGGAGGACACAGGGCTACACCCAAGTAACCATTAGCATTATATTTCGCCTATAAGGCTTAGATAGGCCAGAATAGAGTACGTCAGCTCTACGATAACACTATAATAGCAGGCAAAACGAATGATAGTAGGGTAATTTGCCAATTGTTGCACGTCTAAAAATTCGCCAATTGTTGCACACCTTATAAGAATAACATGGAGTGTGCAACAATAGGCGAGTTTTTAGCTGTGCAACAATTGGAAAATTACCCTACCATGTAATTGACATATTCTACCGTGACGTTACATCGTTTTGATGCCTTTACGATCAGATTTTCCACTATAACTCGTAAATACGACGGTAAACCTTAAATATTTTTTGCGTATTCGGATTCCTTGTAAAATTAATATGATCGATAGAACAGTTAGTTTTCATTTGAAAAGTGTGTTCAAAATGGGAATCAAGAGCGTGACGTTACAACGTTGTAACGTCACGCTACTCATTCTAATTTTTAACCAACTTTTCCAATGAAAAGTATATATAACAGATCATATTTAATGCAAATTTTACAAGGATTCCGAATATGCAAAAATGTTAGAGGCTTACGGTCGTATTAATAAGTTACAGTGGAAAATCTGACCGAAAAGGCATCAAAACGTTGTAACGTCACGGTAGAATGTGTCAATAACTTGGACAGGCCTGCACTGAAAATCTTAAGAGATTCCTGAAATACGCCGAAATCCTCTGCAATTCCCTAAACTCCTACAAGCCCACCTGAAACCCCTCTTAAAATACCCTGCGATTACTTTGAAATGCCTCAGAGACCCCCTAAGACTCTTTGAAACGCCCAGGAAACACCCTGGAACGCTCCTAGAATCACGTGAATATCGTTTGAAACTTTATGAAACTCCCTGAAACCATGGAAGACCTCATGAAACCCCTTTGAAAATCCCCACGAAAATTCCCCTGACACGCCCCTGAGAGTCCCCAAATTCCCTTGAGATCCTCTGAAGCGCCTCTATAAACCAACTGAAATCACCTGAAATGCCCTAATGTTCCTTGAGGCCTCCAGAAACGCCCTTGAAAACACCTTGAAACACTCCTAAAACGCTCCTAAAACCCTCGGAGCCCACTTGATATGCACCCTTAAATGCCCCTGGAAACTCTCCGTAGCTAAAACACACTGGAACATATCTAAAAATTCTCCTGAAAGCTCCTGAACCGGCAAAACATCAAGCTGCGCCAATGGGCTAAAAACTGTCACTTTCTCTATGAGAGTCTCATGGCAAAACCAACTATGGAAAGTGCTCTAACTAAATCTGCTTGAAATCGGAGTATTATGAAGCATTTGGTGTATCATTTGCGCTAATGACGGCTATAATTATATTGCAAACTAGCCACAAAATCACTAATAATAAAGTCATAATCAAATGAAACCATATCGTCAGCCCATCAATATGTGCTGAATATGTTTCGTAGAAAACACAGAAACCACAAGCATTCACACCGCAACCCAAACGATTATTATCGCATTTGTCGTCTCGATCAGCTAATAATATGGATAGTGACTCCATCATATAAATGTGAAGACATTTGCTTAAACGAAATGGGCGATAAGCCATCGTCATTTTGCCTTCCCATATATGTGTGGGTGTTGTTCATGAATTCATTTTTTTATATACTTCCTATCTCGTAGACATTAGTTACCGTAAAACGGGGTATCATTGATCAGCGGGGTAACATTGATCGGCTTGACCAACCTCATGAAATGTCCAAACAAGCATTTGTCATCGAATCAGTTGCTGCTCTCGAATGGTATTTCGTAATCTGCTATTATTCAGCTATTAAATGACATGTAATCAGTGAAGAGAATTGTCAGACAAAAGAGGCACAAAACAAGCAACAAAGAAGGCGCGACGATTACTCTTTATCCCTACTGGTAAAAGATAATGACATGATCTCAAAAATTTTTGTTGCAGACAAAACGGAAGCTGAATTTGTTGCGTACTTTTCAACTCGTGAATAATCAATTATTCCTAACCCAAAGTCGAAACTGTTTGATAATAGATCTTCAGTAGAGTTGCAGTGTTTACCGACTCGAAGTTACCGTTCGAAAATCGCAATGCAAGGCTTTAAAATCTGTAAACTCGTGGTGTACGATGTTAATCCTACTATTTTCAAGTTGGGACAAACTTATGTCGCATTGGGTGGATTGTCGCAACAAATACAGGTTGCGACATTGTCATTATTGTTGCGCGATGGTTAAATTTTGATTCACTGCATGCAATTCATGAAAATAGAATTTCATAAACATTGAAATTGAGGGCCCATATAGCCGAGGCGGTAAACGCACGGGTATTCAGCATGACCATACTGAGGGTGACGGGTTCGATTCCCGGTCGGTCCAGGATCTTTTCGTAAAGGAAATTTCCTTGACTTCCTTGGGCATAGAGTATCTTCGTGCCTGCCACACGATATACACATGCAAAATGGTCATTGGCAGAGGAAGCTCTCAGTTAATAACTGTGGAAGTGCTCATAGAACACTAAGCTGAGAAGCAGGCTTTGTCCCAGTGAGAACGTTACGCCAAGAAGAGAAGAGAGGAGAGAGAGGAAACATTGAAATAACTCGATTTTTCCTTAACTGTGTTTCGTAACGCAATGATATACCTTGTCAAACATTCCTGTTCCTGCTCAGCATGAATACTAAATACGATATGAGGTTAGAAATCACTGTATACTTTCAATATGACATCCTAGATTTGGATTCAATAAACGAAACTTGTATAAAAATGTCTTTTTCAATAAAAAAAAATACGATTTATTCAAGGAAGGCTTTCAATTCCTTAAGCCATTGGCTACCTTTAGGCGTTATTCTCGGTTTGGGGAATTTTAATTTTAAAATATCTCAAAAAGTGCATAACTTGTAAGAATTTGGACAGCATATTTGAAATCAGAGACCCCAAATTTAGTAAGCAAGTGTATTTTTTACACTAACGAACATTGTTCACTTCATGCCACAAAAGTACAGCAGTGGCTTAATTTCCCCAACAGGGGAGGGAAAAAAAATGTTCACTTAGGTGATCAATGTTACCCCAAATCCACAAAATCAAAAATTATATTAAAAAGTTTATTTAATCATGTTTTAAAGTGGCACAATACTTTTTCGAGTAGCTTAACACATACTCAGAGGGCCAGTACTTGTTTTAAAAATATAAAACATGTAACGTTTGCTTTAACAAGAGAATTATTCAAGAAAGATCGAGAATTTTGATCAATGTTACCCCGGATTACGGTAACCAAAATCACGAAAAAAAATATGGAAAATATTTGGATTGGTAACTTGGTCAAGCCATTCCTTTCCTCGTTTACCTAACATTTTGTCCGGTAAATATGGACAAAAACACTGTCTTTGTCTTATCCTTTGGTGTACCTAATATATTCAAAAGCACTGGATCCATACAACTTCGAGAACATCTAGGATGAACGTTTGGTGTGGGTAGCACCACTTACGTATATTTAAACCGACAACGAGAGGTCATTAAGGAATCCGGAAATAGCCACATTACTATTCATGTGTCCCCACAGTCCAGCATCAACAGGCTGTGGACGGCGTTGGTTGGGAAGAGACCGATGATGGCGCAAAACAAAAATGGCCAATGTTTATGATTGTCATTTTTCCCTCTCTTGGGATCATTTTCGCTTCATGAACAACTTCCTGACTTTTCGGCGCCTCGATATGTGTGCTGCTGGTATGCCAAACCACATCATCATAAGAAAGACATTGTTTGGCCAAGGATGAGTCCTTATTGCTCAGCAGTTTGGGTGTTTATCTTTTGCCGTGTCGAAAACGTCGCACACGGATGGCGACGACGACAGTATAATCAATCATCGTTTTGTGCATCTGTGTGGGTGTGAACAAGACAAGGATGGGAGACGAGGGTTTAAATGATCTTTGCGTGGGCTTGTTGCTGGACGAGCATATTGGTCGAGTCGTTTGGATATGTCTTGCCTGTTAGAGAAAAGGAGCAACTGCAAAAAATATGGTCTGAAGACAGTTAGGATCATATCCTGTCTGGCTTAATTCGGTGTGAAGGAGCTAATGATGAAAAGTAGAATGCCGTTTCTAGCGATTACGGATATAAATTCTTGTCTTAACATATCGGAACAGACGTATGAGAACAACATATTTCAACCTCATTCAACAAGAAGAAGCATAGGAAAGAGTACACCATAGGTGGACACGAACGCAAACTTAAAACCAACGGGTTCATTCGCCTCTATTTGGGGTATGAAATACTGTCCCGAGTCCTGTTCAATAGACTGAGTCCTCTTGAGGAAACCTTCACCAGCGAAGTGTCCTACTCGTCTATGGTCTATGAGGTGATGCTCTTTCAAATTTACTGTTAAATATTACACTCTAAGAGAGAATGCAATACTCTGTATGCACAAAAGTGTGTCCCAAAATTGCACACAATCAAACACCTTGGGAGCTCACCCTGCAAATGATAGCCAAGGGTGTTATAAACAAACTGTCGTATGACGGAATTTTTCAAAAATGATGTATAGAGGTCGCATGAAGAGATTTTTGAAAAATGGCCAATTTCGGCCAAATGGCCAAATTAAACAAATAAATTTTGCCATACCAAATTTGGCAAACCCTCTATTTTAAGTAATGACATGTTTTGCGGGTAATTTCTTTGCACCATTTTTTTAATTTACAGTAATTTTTCGTTTTTGATATACCATGGCGTTTACCTATCATAAATACAGGGGATACTCAAAATAACTGGGACAGGTAAAATTTTCACTTTTTTAAAAATATTCAACTAGCTGTAACTTTTCGAAAAGGGCATCAATTTTTTTCAAATTTTTACTGTAAGTTCATCAATTAGGTGTGTATCAGTGGTCCATTTTTGGAAAAGATCGGGCTATTCTTCACGAAGTTGGGGAGATTCTAGAAAAGGGTATAATTATCCTATAGCCAACTTTGAGCTAACTATCTCCGGATTTAATGAACCGAATGCAATGAAATTTTGATCATTTATGACTCATATAATGAGCTATTAAAAACTTTTGACTAAACTAAAAATTCTTTACACGAAAGAAAATTATAACGATTAGATTATTTTTCTAATATAACACCAATTTATCTAATACTTCATTATCATTATCGGGAAAGCAACCAAATGGCCGGCATCAAATTGAAAAAGTAATGGGATGCATATGAAAAATAAATAAATTTACTAAAAAAACAGAATAAATAAAATCGCTATAACTTTTTTTCTTATTAATAATTTCAAATTAAGTCAAATGTTTTTCAAAGTGGATAATAAATGATCAAAATTTCATTGCATTCGGCTCATTGAATCCGGAGATATAACAGCTCAAAGTTGGCTATAGGATAATTATACCTTTTTTTAGAATCTTCCTAACTTCGTGAAGAATAGCCCGATCTTTTCCAAAATTGGACTACTGATGAACTTACAGTAAAAATTGCCCTTTTCAAAAAGTTACAGCTAGTTGAACATTTTTTTAAAAGTGAAAATTTTACTTGTCCCAGTTATTTTGAGTATCCCCTGTAGGATCTCAACTGAATGCTAATTGCCATTGAAAGAAAGGAAATACCCAAGTAACATACTTGTCACAGAAGAGTCACGGTGGCGCAAGTTTTTGTTGCGCAGAGGTCACTGTGACTTACTTCTAGCAAGTAAGTAACTCTTCTGTGACAAGTGTAATACTGTGCGCTCATTTTACTGGCAAGCTCCCATAGGAATGACTTCAATGTTACGCTTTATAATTTTTGTTCGAGGAAGCCACTCCGTGAATTATTTGTTCACGAAATTCTTCTGTAATTATTGCGGAAAGGGCACTCTTGCAGAAATTCTTTTAATAAGTTCATAAAGAATTTTTCTTAAGAGTCCTTCTAGAATGTTGTCTTTCCCATGTACTTCTTAAGATTTTTTTTCATTGAGACACCGCCAGAATTTTTAAATTCTAAATTCAGATGTCAATTTCTTGATTTTGCTTTGGCTGACCAAGCCATGTGGAAATTACACTGTTGAAAATGCTTTGACATCCATGTGCACAACAGAACATGTGCTCGATGAACAAATTGAGATTTGAAATTATGAAAAGAAATCCACGTACTCCGGTGAGACTCGAACTCACGACTCCCAATTCGCTAGACGGGCGCTTCTATTCCTTCAAGCTACGGAGTCACTCGACTATCTCCGTCGCCAGCAGGCCTAGAACTGAACTCGATTCCACAATCGCACATGGTTATCTTCTTTTCACAATCCAAACCCCCTTCGGATGGGATTAGATGAACATCTAACACATTGTCTGTTGTGCACATGTATGTCAAAGCGGGAGAGGAAGTTATTTTTAATTGTCGAGAGCTTCGGGCACTGCCTTCCAATCACTTATTGGTATGGCAATTAGTGTGCAGTCGGACTCTCGACGGGTCGGTCCTCGGCCGACCGAATACGGTAAGGGTGACCGTAGCACCTTACAAATGTCAATTTCTTGATTTTGCTTTGGCTGACCAAGCCATGTGGAAATTACACTGTTGAATTCTAAATTCAGGATTTCCTAGAGTGATTTCAACAAGACTTCCCCCGAGAATTACTCCAAGGATCCCTTTTGAAAGCATTCCTGTCCATGCTCTTTTATTTTTTGAAAATTTCTACTGGGATTCTTTAACAGATTCTTTCCAGAATTCCTCCAGGAATTTTCCTTGGGTCTGTTCAGGAGTTTCTCAAGAAATTTCTCAAAATATTAATCTTGACCTTGTCCGCGGGTTTCTTTAGAAATTCGTTCAGGAATTCCTCCTGGGAATCTTTTAGAGATTAATTAGGAAATTCTTTCAAGAATTGCTGTGAAAGATCGTGCATGTAATTGATTATGTATTTCTTTAAACGTTCTTTCAATCAAAGGTTTTTCCTTACGATTTTTTTTCTAGAAATTTCTCAAGAAGTTTCCTTAAGAAATTCCGAATTTCATTCCCAGGAACTTTTTCAACAATTATTCCATATATTCAGGGATTATTTCCGGCATTTGTTTAGAATTTTCTCCAGAGATTGCTTAGGGTTTTCCTGCACAAATTACTTCATAATCTCTTCCTGGGCATCCCTGAGAAATTTATTGAAGGATTTATTCAAGATTTCTACCAGTACCTTTGTCTACATTTTCTGCGGGGATTTCAGCTGACATTTTTAAGAGATTCCTTCAGAAATTCCTCAATGGATTTCTCCAGAAATTTCCCAAGCATTTTTAGCTTGAAATTACGTTAAGAATTCTTCCAGAAGTGTCTCATGATTTTTTCTTGTAGGAATTCAGGAGGTATCTTGAGGAGTTTCTCCAGCTGTTTCCTAGGCATTCCTCCAAAGATAACTTCAGAAAATGTTTCCAGAATTTATGTTAAGGAATCTCTACAAAAAATTTTCAAGTATTTCTTCTAGGAATCTCTAAAGACACCACCAGGAATTTTATCAAGAAGGGATCCCTTGAGACAATCATCCAAAGAATTCTGTAGAATTTCCATCAGAATTCTTCCAAATGCCTGGAGTAATATCTAAACCAATTCCTACATGAATCATTAAAGGAATCCTAGGGGATGTTTTGGACGGAGCCACATGAGCAATTTTTAGAAATAAATCCTTGTAGGAGTTTATGCAGGAATCCCTGAAGGAATTTCTCATGGAAATCTTGAAACCTAGAAGAATTTCCGAGGGAATCATTTTAGAGCAATTAAAAAAAAACTCCACGAAAGAACTTTTGCCAAATTTCGAAGAAGAGTCTGATGATATTTTTGAAAGAATCCCTGGCGGAATATCAGAAGGAATCCGAGCTGGAATTTCTTGAAGAAATCTCCAGCAGAATTCCTGTAGAAATCTCAAGAATGAATCTCTAGAGAAATATCTGAAGATATTCTTGGGAAATTCTTGAAGTAATCTCAGCAGGATTTTTTAAGGTACTTCATAGGGAAATACTTGGAAAAACACCTAGGAGAACCTTGGTGAAATTCCTAGAAAAGCTCATCGAGTAATTAAAAAAACTGCTTGTGAAATTTATCGATAAAATTCTTGAAAGATTTTCTAGAAGTATCTGTGAACGTATTTCTGAAGAAATTTTCGTAGGAATACTTGGAGAAACATCAGGATAAGCTTCTTTAAAAAAAAGTTCTTGAGATATTTCGAATTCCTGTAGATACCTAGGAAACATTTTTTAATAACTTCCTTATGGAATCCGTGAAATACTTAGAGGTATCCTTAAAGGGAATGCCTAAGATTTTTTTTTTTGAAATACATGGAGGATTCTCTGTATGGGCTCCTGCAGGATTTTGTGGATGAATCCCTGTGGAAATTCCTAGAGAAATTCTGACAGGAAATTTCAATCGAAACCTTAGAGCAATTCCTTAACACTAACTGTACGAATTTCTGGAGGAATCTCTGAAAAATTTTCTGAAGAAACCGCTATGTAAATACAAATGAAATTTATGAAAGAATCTTTGAAAGGATTTTTGACGTAATCCTAGTCAAAAATTCTGAAAGAATCCCTACAAGAATTTCTGGCAGAATTTCAGAATTCTTGGATAAATTTCTTAAAAAATCCTTACGGGAATTTCTGAAGGAATTCATGACGCAATTTTGGACAAAATGATGACAAAACCTTATAAAGAAATTTCCAAAGAAATTTCTAAACCAATCTCATGAAGAATTGCAGAAGGAAAGTTTGGAGTAATTTTTGAAGGAGTCTGTGAAAGATTTTCTAAAAAAATATGTGGATAAATTTCTGGAAAAATTCTGAACTATTGATTTTCTGAAGGAATCTTCCAAAGCATTTGACTTGAGAATCAGAGAACATTTTTGAAAAAGTGGACATGCCTAGAGTATACGTTTTCCATACAGTCCCATGAAATGTCTAAAATATTACCGAAGACAGCTTATCAATCGAACAAACCGTTTCTGAGATATATGATTTTGAAAAATTTTAATGATGTTTTGCTTAAACCCTTCTCAAGAGTAACGCTAGAGTAGAAATGGCAAATTGATGATGCGTATTGTTATTTTTGTAATTTTGAGATATATAACAAAATATGTACAAATATTAAATTAAAGAAAAATCGTAATTTTCGGTGAAAGTGCTCCACATACCTCTGTCCATTCTAGTTCTAGTGGAAAGCTGATTTCGTGTAGAAATTCAAAGTAAAATGTATCAATGTTTTCAGATATATCAGTCGGAATCTATGACGAACTTTTGCGGGCTTTCTTCACAGTATTACGCCATTACTGCACTAACCCTAGCAATGGCGCAGTGGACATTGTGTTCCTCTGAGATAATCAGTTGCCCTTCTTAAGTCTCAAATTAGAGGTTAAATAAGGGCGGGATTATTAAAATGTTGTCAACTAGGTCATAACCTACAGGGTTCGCTTTATGCGTTTTCGCCTTTGGCGTTTTTCAATTGATACCGATGTGGTATATCGTTGATATTTCGTTTTTTATGCTGTGATTGCGAAGAGTGTATCCCTGTCTAGTTTGGATAGTGGCTACGGCTAGGATACTTCAAATCCATTTTCAGCGTGAAAAAACTACAGAATTTTATATTTGAAGGTTTATGCAAAATAGTGTAGCCCAAGTGGCTCGCCTTCTAAAAAACCTGATTTAATCCACCTATGGTGAACAGATCTCTTCTTACACTTACCGAATGTATTATTTATTTATTTATTGTGCATTTGGGTTATTCTTGATTATAAATTCGTATTCTTGAAAGAATACGTTATAAAGAAAGTACTGCTCTAAGAAATTATCACATCTTTGATGTACTTGTCAAATTAATATTTCTCTTAGGACTTGCTCCATCCAGATAAAAATAACAATCATAGTACAAATAGATTTTAACATTTATTAGCTGCCAAGTAATCCCAAATTCGTTAAAAAAAGCATGAAAAATCAATCGAATAAAACGATTGTTGATATATTATGTATTATTAGTCATACATAGGTCTTACTTGATTCATACCTTTAAATAAATGACTCACTAAAATGAAATGTCGCTTACATATTCTGGAATAATAATATTATCAAATGATATTGTTACAAGGTGTAGGATTTTTCCTACTACTATATAGGATGTTTTTGCTTTGATTTGGTGCTAATAAGAGAACCTAAATCGGTTGACAAACAGCTGAGAAATTTATTACGATACATTTTGTCAAAAATCTCTCAAAAAGCAACTTCTAAGTACTTTTTTGAAAAATATCTCGGTAACCAAATACCTGCCCGGTCCAAAATACCTCCACTACCCTATTTCCTATTTTAAGCAAGCTTTTCCGATGAAAATTAAATGTTCAACAGATCATATTTACTGGAAATTTTACAAGGAATCCGAATATGCAAAAATATTTGAGGTTTACGGTACGCATTTATGAGTTATAGTTCATAATCTGTCCAAAAACGCGTCAAAACGTTGTAACGTCACGGTAGAATGTGTCTGTAGCTTTCATTTGATTCCCAGAGACTCGAAATCGATTGATAAACGGCAGAGAAATTTACAATGATACATTTTGTCGAACCTCTCAAAAATTATATTATATTACTACCAAGTACTCTTCGAAAGATATCTCGGTAACCCAATGTTCAAACGAAATGAATTTCAGAAGCGTTCTACTAGGATGTCTTGGCTTTCATTTGGTGCTAAGACAACCCAAATCGGTGGTCAGACGGCCGAGAAATTTATTAGGGTATATTTTGACATAATTCTCTTGAAAAGTTAAGTTGTATTACTCCCAAAAACTCTTCGATAGATATCTCGGTAATCAAATGTCCAATCGTAATAAAATTCAACAGCGTTCTACTAGGATGTAGTAGCATTCATTTCGTGCTAAGCACAAAATCGGTTGACAACCGACTGAGAAACGTGAGTGACTTTTTTAAAGTCGGTTTTCCAAGCGGTTTTTATACCCTTCTTAGGGGTGTAAGAAGGGTAAACATTAGAGTGCGTCAACGTTGAATGGAGAAAATTTAAATTTGATCGCATCAACCCGGAACAAAACTTTTTCTATCTATATTAGCGTCCAAAACAACTGTGCAAAGTTTGGAAGCGATTAGTTGCGCCCCCGTAATTCGCAATGCGATTGAAATTTGTATGGAAGTTAGTATGGAAAAACGTATATTTTTTTGTTTAAAGGTTAAAGAGATCCTAAAAGCACTCTTCCTGGAGGACTGCAAGCGATTGTCACATGAGCGGGTCCAGTAGGATTTCGCAATCTAAATTACCATTTATTACGCCATAGAACAAGCGATGAGTTGAGCACGTTAAAGTTTTAATGAATTTCTAATGTTTCACTGCAACTAGGGTAATTCGCCAATTGTTGAACGGTTAGTACCGGCATTTTGGTTTTCGTTTGTTTTTCCGTGCATAATTCCACTTTAGTTGAAAAATATTCAGTGAACGTCTAGATCTACTTATCCCTTATACTGCCCATTGAATTTGTATTCCCTTAATTTCCATTTTCTAAGAGAAAATAGAACATTTGTCTGTAACCCAAATGTTGAACGCTTCCTTAAGCTAGCTCATCCTAATGTTGGACGGTTCTTGCCAATTGTTGAACGGTTGAAGCTTTGTTCGTAATTGATGACGTATAACCCGACATCAACCTATCATTCACCTGTTTTTATTTTGGCCACCAAACCCAACATAGACCCAACAGTTATCCGATGTGAGTCCAACAGTGGTCCAACATTTGATAAAATTTGACCCGACTTTGACCCGACATCCGATATTTTTTCACTCTGGCGGATTTTTTTCCAGGTTTTTCGTGTTTTGTGCCCAGCTAGTCCGAGCTAGTGACAATTCATTTAAATGACAAGTAACGCACATTGGAAGAGAGCTCTAGTGGACTGAAACCATTTTAAACATGACTAGATGCAAAAATGGCAGAGAAGATTTGATTAGAAGCGAAAACGATAGAAGAAAAGTACGCCTTTAAAAGCCCCTGAAACTCTCCTAGAAACCCATGGGACCCACTCAACCCCCAAGAACACTCATGGGACGACCCTGAAATCCCTTGAAAACTCATGGGTTGCTCCTGAGCCTCCTGGAACGCCTTAAAATACTCCTAGGAGCCCCTTAACACTCTGAATTCCTCTTGAACACCTCTGGACCGCCCTCGAAACCCATTGAAAACCACTGGAATCTTTCTGAAGCCCACTGGTACACCCCTAGAATATCCCTGGAACGCCCTTGAAATCCCATGAAATGCACGGTTAGGTAAAGTGAAAAAAAAATTCTAGCAGTCATGCTAACATCGTAGGTTATGCCAGTGTTCAACAATTGGATCATGGATGCATAATGATAGTGTGATAAGAAAAATATTTTTTTAACTTGAATTACAATGAAAATGTGATTTTAAACAATGTTAAACTGTTAATGACATCCTTCCAGTTCTTGTAACTATGGTGTGCCTTTGATATTTGTGGTCGATTTGCCCGCAAAGCTTATTTCGTAACAGCAATTTCTTAAAATTAATCTTAAGAATTGTGCAGTTTTTGCGTCATCAGCGGTACAAAATTTTCAATCAATTTTTTTGACGTAAAATATGTATAATTATGTAACTTAATTAAAGCAATATCGTGACCCACATGTATATGCATCTACATCTTACGTTTACGTTGGATGAAAATTACTTAAGTAAGATTTATAATAAAATATTCAGAAACTGTTCAACATTTGGGTAGTGTTCAACAATTGGCGAATTACCCTAATATTAAACTCGTCATACCACTGCACAGTGGTCCACGAACCAGATTTACGAGGAAAGATGCATTCAACGCCTTCAAATGAGTTTTTAGGCAAATATGGTCTTCTACAACGTTGTCCCTAATAATAAGGCCCTCTTTTCAATATACATGAAAATTAGGGTGGTCCATATTTTCAAAGAAATTGGTAACCAAACTTTTTTATTTGCAAGAATAACTGTATATATTATTCAGGAAAGTTGTAGATCTATCAATTTTGAGCAAGTTTGCCGAAGACACTTTTTATGTAGCTTTAAAATTGACCGATCTAGAGGTATTTTTCTGAATAAGCTTAGGGTGGTTCAAGAAAAACCGGTTTTCTGGCGTTAACTTTTTCAGTTTCGATTTTTCATCAAAGTCGCCCAAGAAACACTTGTAGAGCATTTGAAGACGCGTCGTTTCGTGCGCTGAGATGATCGTTATCTCTTTTGGTTCAAAAGTTATAGGCATTTTTCTTAAAAAATCTTAGTTTTTTAAAAAGGTGTTGTTACGGGTTGGGGCAAACATAAAAAATATCTTTTGCCCGCATTCAAAAGAAGAAATGTTATAAAACATATCAAAAAATTAGAGGGGTGTTATTTTTGTAACTCAAGTGAAAAATACTTGAAAAATGCCTATTTTTTTATAGAAAATCATCAATATCTTTTGAACGGAATGACGTAGCAACATTCTCAGCGCACGAAAATGTGCATTTTTGAAAGCTCTAAAAGTGGTTCTTAGGCGACTTTGACGAGAAATTCAAAATCATTTGAAGGCGCTGCATGCCTCTTTCCTCGTAAATCTGGTTCGTGGACCATTGTGCACTGGGCATTGGGTTCAGCAGCTGTGTACAAATCAAGCAAAGCTCCCCCAATGCGGAAACAGACGCAAACGACACAAACTTCGCGCTCACACACCCAGATGCACGCCACTGTTCCAACTGACGGTATCATGACTTCTATCGAGAAGCGATCATAAGGCGTAATAATTAGCACAATTTCCAATTCATCCCATCATCATCTGAGAGAAAGTGCAACTGCTGCTTTAGCCTTCGGTAGTATATACCCTAGTAGTTCAGTCGACCGAACCGCATAGACCATCATTCTGTTTTGCTGTTGCAACATCCGAATCCAGAGTGAATCTTGTTTATCCATGAGGAGCTTTTCCCTTTCCGGACGACTACACGGAAGAAAGCAGAAGGACTACAGTCTGAAACGTCGTCCGCCTGGTGGGTTCTTTGAAACGTACGTGTTGCTCAGATATTAAAAGAACAGGAACACTGGTTAAGTTTCAGTTGGAGTGTATTGCCACATCACATCACAAGGATTCGCTGGAGTAAACGCATCTCTCACTCTAATCGACTGTTTGTGCGATGATTCTGTCTAGCGTGTCACTTGGCTCTGTGAATAACACACTAGTTATGAGTTCAAAGAGCGCGACAAGCTTTAATTGCATCCCCTTTCCGAACCCCGAACCGCGATGATGGTGGCCGTGACGAAGCTGGCTCATGCAGTACGGTTTGTTATAAGAAGATTCGAGATACACACCGTAGAGACGGTTCGTATTTGCTCGTGAAATAGAACTGAAATTAGTCGATTAGATTGGGTGCCTCCTGATGGGATGATGGCGCTTTATGGGTTGGCTGTGTGTGTCATCATGGGAGATGACGAGGATGATACCCGTGAGTTTACGACATGCGACTCCAATTGGATTACGAGTGTTGATGGTGCTTCTGCTGAAGCGGCAACACTTTAATTGAGAAATGGGATTACCGTGGCGAAATTATGTCGCTCTTGGTAATAAATCAGCATTATCTACTTTTGAAAATGGCTTTTCCTTCGTGGAGGTGCATGGTGGAGACGCATGGTGTTTTACTGACTGCAGTTCCTCCAAAATGTTACTCTAGGGTTGCTCAAGGTATTTCCTCAGTTATACAATGAGAAGACCTCCTGATGCCTACAATTATTCAGAAAAAGTTTTAAAAATCTATCAAGGAAGTCTAGCATGGACTCGGCTAGAAAATTCTACAAACATTTGATCGAATTAACCATACTAAAGAATTGGAGCAGAATGGGTTGTACCTTTAATAAATGTCAGAAACCTTTCCCATGTTCTATTTAGGACATAATTATCTACCCACATATTTTCAAAAGTGTCTTTCCATGCACAGCGGGACTGCCGAAAGCTTTCCACCGGGAACGAATCCCAACCTAGATTCCAACTATTTTCGTATCAACGACAGCGAGAAGACTAACATTCGTACATCGCTTTCCAGCTGTGACTAAAAATAACTTCCAATAAAGCACCTGTCCTAACCGCTCCTTTCTTCGTCCAGAGTGCACAGTTCCATTCCACTATCACACATTCACACATATTCGTTCACCCCTTAGCAATAGTACACCACCACCGGATTGCCGGTTGACGATGTCACATCACGTAACTCTTGACACTTGACACAAATTAAAACAGGATACTCTCCCCTCAGTTGGCACTAGTTCTCCACTTTAGCTCCGAGGCAAACCGAGAATGACCTGTAGGTAGCCAGAAACGTGTCATGGTAAAGGGGGTACGATAGATAGCCCTCCTGCTACCGCTACTGATGATGCATTTGCCCCCCTCCCCCTTTCCCAATGGAGACTGAATCCGATTGTCATTCCCGGAATAGAAATGTACCACCACCAGCCAGCAGCACTTGGGAAAGAGTTGCCGGAAGTGATTGCCGCAATCGTTACCACTACTACTGCTGCTCCAAGTGGTGAATGTCCTGATGAGGAAGCAATCGATTTCTCCGAATGAATGTTCGATTTGAAATTCAAATTCAGCAGAATTTAAATTAAGGATGTACCACCAGCCAGCACAAGGAATTCCGATTAGAGGCGATCGGGCAAAAAACAGGGGCCATCATTAAGGTCAAATCCGATGAACCAGTTGGTCGTTAACTTTTCGGAATGGTTTTCTCATTTGTTTTGCAGCGGGGTTACAACTGATGCTTTAACTAAGGGTTTAACACTGGAGTTCTAACGACTAACAAGATTACCACAAATAGCCAAACCCGCAGTCTCCGGATTGGCGATCCATATCCTTAACCACTAGGCTCACTGGAGACCCACGAGTCGTACATTCATCCAACGAGGCAATTATCTCGGGCATTCTTGCAGGAAATCCTCTTATAAGGTCAGCACGAATTCATCTAAAGATGACTCCGAGAATTTTAGGATGCATTTATTGTAGAATTTCCTCCACGATTACCTTCTTTAGGGATTCTTTCAGATTTATCTTTTTTTTTCGGAATTATTATATAAAGAAGATTTTTGACGGATTTCAATGAATGATTTCAGGAAAAAATGCTTTAAAAATTGCTCCAGATAGGGTATGAGTACCCTTCGTCAGCCTATGCCTCTATGTTCATCCTATTCCAAAAACAGGCGACTTAAGCACCGATTGTTTCCGTTATTTTTTATATCATGCATGCTCACTCTTAATGAAAAAATACAAAAAAATAACAAACAAAGAGCGCTTATAAGCTTTGTTTTCGATAGGACGGAAATGGGAGCACTTTGCTTAAGATGGGTTCCATTTCTTTATCTCTTTAGAATGCATTCTTGTGCAAGTTTTTCTATGAAAATATCTCCAAAGATTCCTACAGAGATTCCTTCAAACTAGTCCTCGGGTTCTAAAGAAATTCCTCCCGCGATTCCTTCAGGAGTTCTATAGATTTACATTAATTAATTTCTATTAATTTCCATTGGTAAATTCTCAAGAGATTCTTCGGGAAGTTCATCAGTGGTTTCTTCAGAAGCTCCTTCAGGCATTTCTCTAAATATTATCTCATCAATTCCTGCAGAAATTACTCCAGAATCTGTTCTGCATTCTTTGGGATTCTTTCAAGAAATTCTCCTATAAAAACCTGCAGAGGGTTCTCCAGTTCTGCCAGGCATTCTTTTTCAGAAATTTCTTCAGAGGTTTCTAGAGCCTTTAAAGAATTTCTCCAAGGTAAATAAAACCCTATGTATGCAGGATTTCTTTTGAAAAATTTCTCCAGGTAGCTTTTCAGGGATTTTTGTGTACTACTTCCTTCAGAAATTGTATAAAAACTTCTTCTTAGAATTCTTCCAGAAGTATCTGCCGGAGTTCTCCCAAGGATTCCGCACCAGTACTTTTGTCAGGAACTTCTGCAGACATTTTCAAAAGATTCATTAAGACATTTTTCTATGACTTTCCGGGAACGCCTCCTGCAATTTTTCCTAGGAATAATTTCCTAGAAAGAGTTAGTTCCTCCAGAAGATTCTCATATTTTTGTTTTCTAGTAATTTAGCAAGTATCCTACAGAGTTTTTTTCTTCAAGGCATTCATCCAGGAATTGTTCAAGAGATTACTTCAAAAAGCTTCCAAATATTTTCTAAGTATCTTCAAAGGTATCACCATGAGCTTTTATAAGATTCCTTCAGGCAATCCTCCAAAAATACCTTCAGAATTTTTTTCGTTGATTCTTTTAAGAACCCTTACACTATTTTTTTATGAAATTACTGGAAGATATTCTGAAAAAAAACCCTGGAGGAGAATCTGAAACAATGCGCAGGAATCTCTGATGGAATCCCAGGAGATATTTATAACGAAACCACAGAATCAATTTCTAAATACAGGACCTTAAAGGTTTTTTTCAAGAAATTCTTTACAAAACAGGAATTTTTAAAGAAATTTTAGAAGAATTTCCTAAACATTCCGAAACAAGTCCCTAGCTGAAATTCTGGAAGAAATCCCCAAATTTTTGAAGAAGTCTATGGAGATATTTTTCAAGTTATCACTAAGGGAATTCGAAAAAGAATCTTTGAAGGATTTTCTGAAAAAATCTCCAGTGGAATTCCAGTGAAATCTCAGAGAAATTCAGAGATAAAATTCTTGAAGGAATCCCACAAGGGAGTATTCCTGGAGAAATAATTGGACAAATGCTTAGGGAAATCCTTGGTGGAATTTACAGTTAAGCTAATTGAAGATTTTTTGAAAATATTCCTGGAGCAATCTGTGGATGTATTTCTGAACGAATTCCCGTGCGAATGGAGAAACGCCTAGGTAAGCTGTTGTAAAGATCCCTAGGAAAAACTCTTGATATTTTTGCAAAAGAACTCCTGTAGATGTTCTTAGGAAATACTTTAAAATAAATTGCTTGAAAAATCCGTGGAGAAATTCTTAGAGTTAACCTTAGAAGAAATGCCGCCGAAACTTCTAAAGAAAAACACGTAGAGGAACTTCTTCAGGAATCTCTGGAGTAATTCCTGCATGAATCAATGAACGCAATAATGCAAGAATCTTTGCAGAAATTTCTGCGCAATTTTCTGAATTAACCCTCTAATACCCAAATTTTTGATTTTGATCTAAATATCATTTTTCGTCATCCAAAATCGATTTAAACATGTTTTGGAAGATGATTCTTTTTAATTATCAATTTCGTGAATTTTAGTTTTTGATTTTTCTAATTTTTATTTTTGAACATCCCCAAAGTTTTATATTTTTCCTGGAAGCCTATTTGGAATACGGATTTTTTGAGATGAAAACATTTTGAGATATTATGATTGTTGTTGAAATATTTTTATTTTAATTTTTTTTCATAGAAAATTTTATTTTCCGTGTAATTTTAAGGAAAATAATTTTAGAGTGTATTCGATTCCCTTAAACTATAAAACTAGGACAGAATGATTTGGGAAAAATTTAAAATATGTTAATTGCAGTGATTAAATGCAAAATAAACAATGACTTCTAGAAGGTGACTAGAACATCAATTTTTCAATGATTTTTCAAAAATGTAAATACGCTTTAAAATACACCAAAAACCATTTTGAGATATACAAAACAGTCCTAGATATCAGCCAAAAATATAAAAATTTTGATTTTCCACGAAACAAAAATTACAAAAATGCTCAAACTATACCCCGTCTAAAGGCGGTATTGGGTATTAGAGGGTTAATCCCTTAACACATTCTTATGGGAATTTTTAATGGAATCCCTTACCCAAGTAACATTTTAAGTTTTGTTCGGCTCTACAAGAGATCTTCATGACCAATTTTATAAAACTTGCAATAAAACTGATTTATACATCAAAACCTCTTGATAACCTCTTTAAGAGCATCTTCCGGCTAAGTGGACCACTCTCGGAGAGGTTTTGCTAACCGCATTAAGAGTAGCAATAAAACCGTTTTAAAACCTAGTAGAGAAATTTCCCATTCTCGATTGATGTTGTTTTTTTTTTCAACAAAAACTATGACAGCTCAAGATGCAGAGAAGCTTCTTCGATGGCACGCAAAGTTCAGGACGATGCATCATTCGTAAGTAGAAGCGGTCATTTCAAAGTAATATTTTAGTTGTTATTGTGTTGGTTGGCTTATGCGCATTCAATTTTACCGTGAATATTGGGGTTGCAGAATCATAAAATTAATGCGCTTCAAAAATAGTGAATATTATCAACTTGGAATGAAAAGAATCAATTTGTTTATTTAGTAAAACTATCTCGAATCACAAGAAAACTCAGCAGAGAGAGTTTATTTATGTGAGCATGTTATGGAAATGGTGGCAAAATATCAATTCATTGCAAATTTGAGCAAAATTAACTATTTTCCATTCACGTTAGCTAATTCTTCAATATGGCGACAACCATAATCAGCGAAAATAAAACGAAAGCAAGTTTACTTTTATGATGACCGCAATAAACCTAGAAATGTCGTAGTTCTGCTTTTCCACCAACAGATGTCGTTTTTTTTTTCCTCATCTGTAGAGCCTTTTAACCACTGCGTCCATTATTTAGGAATATTGTGGTATGACCCATATTTAATTTGGTGCTAGTCAAGTATCCTGTCACAATTGAGCTGTTGTGGACAATGGTTGATGTAACACCTGATCCCAACTAGGCACAACTCGTTTTATAAAGTTTATTACCCTGTTGGGATTACTTCTCCAAATTTCCAAGGGCTCTAGAAACCCTTTACCAAATATCTGTGATGGTACAGCACTCCGCAGTTGCAGAGTAAATGCTCGGCAGTTTCGTTTTCCGTTTGACAGAAACGACACTCGGAGGATTGGATTTTTCCAATCTTACTTAGATGATATTTACTCGGGCAGTGGCCAGTCATCAGACCAGTAACTACCCTGAGATCTCTTTTGTTTAGATTCAGTATGGACCTGGCTTTTTCTGCACTGGGTTTTATGAACCTTTTTGCTTGCTTGGATGTATCCGTGGCATTCCAATTAGATTCTACCGTGGACATTTCCCAAGTTTTTAGTTTCATCCGAAGAGCACACTCAGGAACTCCACAGAAAGGTTCAGGGCCTACAAAGCTTGATGCCGCACCCTGTCTAGCTAAATTGTCGGCGTTTTCATTTCCCAGAATTCCACAATGACCGGGCACCCAGTATAAAGTTACCTCGTTCCTACTGGCCAATTGCTTCAGAGAAATAATGCATTCCCACACTAGCTTTGATTGACACGTGAAAGCTTTTAGCGCATTTAGAGCCGCCTGACTGTCCGAAAAAATACAGATCTTGGCAAACCTATAATTTCTTTTCAGACAAATGTTAGCACACTCTAGAATGGCTTGAACTTCCGCTTGAAATACAGTGGGACTGCATCCCATTGGTATAGCCTTACTGATACCGGGGCCAAAAACACCAGCTCCAGTATTTTCTCCCATCTTGGACCCATCAGTATAAAATACAATAGAACCTGGACGTAAACTTGGCCCACCAGCATCCCAAACATAGCGACATGGTTTCACCACTTTGAAGGGAACATCATAGTTGGTCTTCGTTATCATCCAATCTTCTACTGTTTTTATGTCCATGTTTAATTTGAAGTCTTTGATGATCCTCAAATGTCCAGCAAGATCCCCGTCTAGGACTTTATTGTAACGTATAAACTGCAGGGCACTTTTTGCCGCTTGTAGTTTAACAAATTGATGCAATGGCAGTAAATTAAGAAGGGCATCCAAAGCAACTGATGGAGTGCTTTTCATTGCTCCTGTCATAGATATACATGCAAGTCTTTGTAACTTACTTAGCTTCTTTTGACAGGTTACCTCATTTGTTTTGGGCCACCAAACAAGTGAAGCATAAGTAATCTTAGGCCGGACTATTGCAGCATAGATCCAGTGAATCATGTTAGGTCTAAGACCCCAGGTTTTTCCTAAGGCTTTGCTGCAAACCCAAAGGGCATTGGTACCCTTGATTAAAACATTGTTTAAATGAGAATTCCAATTCAGTCTTTTGTCCAAAGTTACCCCAAGATGTTTAACTTCTTCTGAGAACTGAATTTGAACTCCATCTAAAGAAGGTTCAGTAAGATTTATTTTTAACCTTCTAGTAAAAGGTACAATTACAGTTTTTGAAGGGTTTACGTTTAATCCCTCCTCTCGGCACCATTTGATGGTAACATTCAACGCAGATTGTAGCCGGCTAGATATCGTGTCGTCATATTTTCCACGTATCAGAATAGCTACATCATCTGCGTATCCAATAACCTCAAAGCCTTGATTGATGAGTTTTTTAAGGAGTTCGTCCACTACCAAAGACCACAATAAGGGCGATAGTACTCCTCCTTGAGGACAGCCCTTCACAGATCTTACTGATAGTTGCGCACCTCCAAGAACGGAAGAGATCTCTCGATCTCTAAGCATCGATATTATCCATTCAATAATGCATTTATCCAAGTCCCTTGCTTCCATTGCAGAACGCATTGAGCTGTAGGATGCGTTATCGAATGCTCCTTCAATGTCGAGAAAAGCAACCACGGCTATTTCCTTGGCTTGAAACGATTTCTCAATTTTGCCGACTAGCGACTGTAGCGCTGTTATAGTAGATTTGCCTGTTTGATAAGCAAATTGAAACTTGCTTAGAGGCATTTCTACTAAGCTGGTAGACTTGACAAAGTCATCCACTATTTTCTCCATGATCTTTAACAGAACACAAGAAAGGCTTATGGGTCTGAAGGCTTTTGGAGTTGTTTTGTCCCGCTTGCCAGCTTTTGGGATAAAAACAACACGAACCTTCCGCCATGCCTTAGGTATGTAAGCTAAAGTAATACTGGCTCTGAATATTTCGGTTAAGAGCGGACAAATCGCCTCTTTTCCATGTTGAAGTAAAGCTGGGAAAATTCCATCTTTCCCGGCAGATTGGAAAGGTTGAAAAGAACTCAATGCCCATTCGACCCTCGACGGTGTGAAGATTTCACAAGCTTTTTGATAGGCATTGGTCGACCACGCATGTCTTGCCTTATCCGAGTCCTGTTCTTCATCCGAATAAGGAATCGATCCTGGGAAGTGAGTTCTCATCATTACTTCCAATGTTTCAGAAGAATCAACAGTAAAACTGCCATCTTCCTTTTTAAGACTTCCAAGACCATTTGAATGGTCTTTCGAAAGGACTTTATGAAGCCTTGCAGCCGTAGGAGCGTTATTGATGTCTTCACATACCCGTCTCCAGTCCTTGCGTTTGGCTAGTCTCAATTCTCTGTTGTATTCTGTAAGGGCTTGTTTATACTGAACCCAATCAGATGTAACTTTTGCTCTATTGAACAACCGTCTTGATTTCTTCCTCAGATCTGCCAGCTTATCATTCCACCAAGGGACATCCCTGTTGGATGACCTCTGTCGGATTGGGCAACTAGCATGATATGATGAAATCATTTTATCAATAATCTCATCAGAGGCATTTTCCAACTGTGAAACAGACAAGATCTGCTCACCCTTATATGAATTTCCATTCATTAAATAAAAGCTGTAGAGGTCCCAATTAGTTTTCTTTGGGTTTCTATAGCTTTCAATTAAATTTGATCCGGCTTTATAATCGAACCTCATATGTTTGTGATCTGACAATGATTCCTCATCAGAAACATGCCAGTTCGCGATCTTATCTGATAGCAGATAGCTACAAAGCGTAAGATCTAAAACTTCCTGTCGAATAGCATTAACAAAAGTTGGAGAATTCCCTTTATTGCAAATGTCTATGTTATTAGACGAAATGTAATTCAGGAGATCCTCACCTCTTTTATTAATATCTGTACTGCTCCATATGGTATGGTGGGCATTTGCATCGCACCCTATTACAAATTGGGCGTTTATTTTTTTGCAATAATTAACAAAACTTACGACCAAAGATGGAGGCACATCATCAACGTCTCCCGGAAAATATGCAGAAGCAATGCATACCTCAGTTTTTCCCTGGATTGTTGGGACCTCCATTTTAATCGCAACAATGTCTCTAGTAATAAACTCAGTAATTGGGACAAATTTTGTTCTCCTACTTACTAAAATGGCTGTTCTTGGATTAGACTGACTTTCGTCGTACAAAATCCTACAATTCTGCGAAGAGCAACCCATTACCCTTCCATTATTTACCCAGGGCTCTTGAATTAAGCCCACGTCTAACTGTTCTCTAATAAATCTTCTGCTGAGCACAGCTGAAGCACCCTTCGCGTGGTGAAGATTTGTTTGGATAATTTTCAAGGTACTCATTTTTTTTTTTACTATTTACAGGAGAAAAATAAGGTCCACTGCGTCATTGCTCCGTTTAACACAGTAAGGGCAAAATACTGTGGAGGGTGCCCTGGTACTCCACAGGCACCGTTAGCGGTTAGGTTTTTATTAGACCCCCCTAACCATCCATTCTTAGGCACGGTACGCATTAAGCCGCATGACACCATGAATTAGGGATCGCCTGTTTGGTGGACTCTTACCACCGGATCAGACAATCCGTAGTGATATTCTTAGCCAGTTGAAGGAACTGCTACCGCCACTACACGGCTATCTAGGCTGATCGGCAATAGAAATTAATATTGATGATCAACTTCTTTCGAGCCCGAACAGCCGGGAACAGATGTCGTTACTAATCGAACGGATCGCCATCTGTTGAGAGTTTTAACAGTTTTATTGTGGTAATATTGATTGCCAGAAGGTTTGCAAATCGGAAAGTTTTGTTTACTCTTAAAATCTGTCTTTATGGATATCTTCAAGTATGCTATAAAACAATTTATCAATGATTTTCATAAAAGCAGTCATAAAACTGCGAGTTTTAATTATTGCTGTAATAAAACCCTAATAAAAATCAAACAAAACTAATCAGCAATGAAATTGTTACTTGGGTAGAGCGATTCCTGAACAACTTTTTTAAACTTCTTGAAGAAATGCCCGTTCAAATTCCTTCAGAGTTCCCTCCTTCGGAATTCCTCCAGAAGTTCGTAAACTCCTTCAGAAGTCTGAAATGAATTCCTAGAAAAATGTCTATTGTAAACTACTGCAAAGCTTCAGAAGTAACCCATGGAAATCTAACTAAAGAATAACGGAGAATGGAAAAAAATCGATATCACAGTAGTTTCTACACATATGTATACTGCCGTTCAACGCATCTGGGGTCAGAGCGTTTCAACGGATGGCATTCACACTGTCAAACGAGCTCAGTAGACATTGCTGTATCGTTTCATTGCTGTCTACGGAAAGAAAACTACCCGTCAGATAAGAAGTTTGAACGCTTTGATACAAGTTATGCTAGCTACTGCAACATTGCATTGGTAGCATTACCCTGTTACCGTCAGGGTGCAAGATGTTCATAATCATTGACTGAAAACAGCAAAAATTGAATGATTCTGCACTGAATATTCAAAACAAACAAATTCATTTTCGCTCTCCTTCTTCACATAGTCAGTCAATTCGTAGTCATTGAATATGAAGCCGATCGAGAAACAGCTTCATAATTACCTACGTTTATGGCTACGATTCCTTCCAAAAACACTCCATAACAATCAAATGGGAAAATATCTTTGTAAATCACCGCTAAATGTAATCGAAACTTTAATATTTCATCAGCAATTCAACACTTTGTAAGATGTTTACAAATATTCATTGACTTTCATTCAGTTGACAAACGAGTATCGAGCAGCTGAATATGAATATGCAGGCAAGTGAATGAAAATTGCCGCACGGTGAACTTCAACTCGTCTGCTCGAAAATTTTGCGCCCTGGTTACCGTATCTCCTCCCTATACATTTTATTCGTGAACTTTTTTTTAATGACAAATGCCATCCTCAATCATCATCATTCGTGGGCATCATTATTATTCACGCACACACACGCTTACTCACTAATTCACTCACATGCTCACAAACGGGATTACTCACAATCTAATCCACTAACTCACTCGCTCACTCATTTGCCAGCTCACTCACCCATTAGCTTGAGCTTGAGCTTGATTGACCGCCCGTGAATGCTACTCCAGTATCGCCAGACCAGCTACATTCACACAAGGACCAATGAGATAACTGCCGGGGACTAGCAGGCATCTTCAGTGTGTGAGCGTTTGTGATCTTCTATTTTTAGGCGACAATGGCGCCTGCCACGTCAGGTTGCAGGTCAATGTGGGGAAGGGGTAAGGAAGTGATGATTGCAATCGTTTGTATCCACATCTGGCCGAATATACCTCTGCGCCAGCACAAATTCATGCGGATGTTGGAGTGTTGGTGGGAATTGGTTGGCAGAAGGTTCACACATTGGTGTGTGGATACCAGAGGAAGGTGATAGAATTATGTGTTTTTATTATTTTGAAGATGTGCGGCACAGCTCGCTTGATTGCATAACTTGTAGGCGTTTTCTAATAGGATTGTGACACTGTGCTGTGAAAGTTTGGAAGGAAAGGAAACGGCTTTTTCGACCCGTTTCTGTTCTAGCGACGGCTATGAACATGTTTATATACATGAGTTGTATATGTTGAGAGCAGAGAGAAAGTATATAGAAAGATACAAAGTAGGAGGAAAGGGACGGGCCAGGGATTGAACCCAGGACCTTCTGCATATAAATCAGAAGCGGTAGCCACTAGACCACCAAGCCCGTTCATTTGCCAGCTCACTCACCCATTAAACTATAAACTCACTACATCTTTATTCACTAACAGGCTCACTAAGTCGCTACTTCACAAACTCACTAGCTCACTCACTCACTCACTTGCTCATCTGCTCACTCACTTATCAACTCAGTCACTAATCAATATTTCATATCACTACATCACTCACTAACTAATTACATCACTCACTAACAGGCTAACTCGCTAACTAACTCACGTACTTAGCAACTCAATCACTCATTAAATTATTAACTCACTACATTACACACTAACTACTCAATCGCTCACTCACTCATTTACTTGTCAGCTCCCTGCATTACTCTTCAACTCACAATATTTCTCATCTAATCATTAATTCATTCATTTACTCACTAAAAGGCTTACTAATTCACTCATTGACTCACTAACAGACTTACTCACTTGCTAATTAACCTTCCAGCGCGCGCGCCATCAAACAACCGAAACTGCACCGCGCTCGCGCTGTATACGAAAAGCGAGGTTTTTTGGTAGTGTTGTACTTTTTACAACAGCGCGCGCGCTGAAGGGTTAATTCAATCATTTACTCACACATTCAATCACTAACAAGCACACTCACCCGAGCAGAGGAGAATATCAAAATGATAACAACGGAATCACAAAATCTGTTTTTATATCTTGGTTTGTTATTATTAACTTATTGAGGCATAACTTTTCCATAACATGTCTTGTTGGACAAACTTATTTTGTTATGATCGTGCTATTAATATATTTTCTTTAAACAACATTTCAATAACATGTTTTGTTGTAGAACAAGTTCAGTTATTATTGAATTTTTGGGACTTTTCAAATATTTGATCATCAATAATACATCAATAACATGTTTTGCAATCAAAACTACACCATTCGAGACTGACGTTGTTCACAGCCTTTCGCAAGGAACTCATGGAAAATCATGTTTTCTGGTCAGTTACTCTTCCTCTTGTTTCTGACATTACATTCCAACTGTGTCAGTAAGGAGCATCCATTGAGTACGTCACGCTAAAATTGGGGATTTTCGTCCCCCCTCTCCACTTCGTACGGGGTTTTCCTATACTTAACACATTGCATAATGGGAAAAAATAGGTATAAAACGCGAATAAATTCGATGTCTCTGCTCGGAGTGGATGGATTTGAATGATTTTTTGACACAAACTTCAAAAATCTCTATAGTTTAAGATAAGGAGGGTGTCATTCGCCGCACGATGCTGGAAATCAGAGTATTGAGCTTGTTTTACCCCACTCTCTCTCTCACACACTTTTTGAGAAAACCATCATTTATTTCCGATTGGCGTGAATTAAATTCATTCAAATCCGTCCACTCCGAGCAGAGATATTGAATTTATTCGTGTTTTATACCTATTTTTTCCCACTGTGCATTGCTTGTCACATTTTCACAAACTCCTCTTTCCCCTAAGACCTTATAAGATCTCATAACTCATTTTGTTTTAAAATTGTTATCAATAACTTGTTAATTTCAAAATTTGTTATTGAAATATTTTACAAATTCACTGTTATTAAGTTGTTATTGAAACCAACAAAACGTGTTATTCAACTGGTCTTCCAGGAACATTTTTTTGTTATGATTTTTGTTATTTTGCCGCTTATGACAGACTAGCTTATATCATGATATGTTATGTTAATAACACAAAAATAACTCTTTCCGTTTCTCAGTTATTTTGTCAAAATAACATATTTTGTTATGCTGTAGATATTCTCTACTGCTCGGGCATTCAATTATTCACTAACTCACTAGCTCACTCAGTCGTGCACTTATTAATTCACTATTCACTCACTACCTCACTAAATTACTCACTTGCATTTTAATTCAACAGCCCATTTACTTACCAATGTTTTTACTCACTCGCCCATTAACTCACTTACTCACTAATTTACTAACTCACTCATTTTCTTCCACTCACTCACTAAGATTGATCACTCATTTACCCACTTACTCACTTACTCACTCACTTATTACATTATCAACTCAATCTTTTACCAACTCACTCACTTACTCATTCCCTCATTCATCATCTTACTCATTAACTTACTCACTCATTAAATCCCTCATTTACAAACTCGCTCATTAACTCGTTGAATAACTCACTATTGATTAACTCACAAATTCACTAATACGCTGACTCCCACTGAACAGATCCCACATACTCATTAGCCCACCAACTCCCACACTCACTACCCCACTCACTGGGTCACTAACTCATTTACTTACTAATTCATACACATTTACTCATTAATCTACATTTCCTCTTACTAACATACTCAAATTCACGGAACAGCTCTCTGCCCAAAGCTCTATAACTTTCTCAGTCAGCAACTGACTCACTCACTAAATCACTTAATCTTGGGGCAGCTCACACTCACCCACTCACCAATTCACTATAACCTTCTTATTCATTCACCAACTCCTCCATCCACCTGGCTTCTATTTATCCGGTTATAAAGAATGTGTTTAAGCGTGTTTATGGTTTTTCCCGACGTTTCGGTCCGTTGCTAGTGGAATGGTGGAGCAATGGTGGAAGATTCCAAAAACAGGGACCGAATTCTAGACCGCCCGCTAGGTAGGAGGTGCGGACGCATCACGACGGTTTAAAACCCAACGGACTAAATCTATACCAAAATGCCAATATAAAATCATCCCAGTCGGTTCCCAACCTAGCACAAACGGATCAACACGATAGACGATAACGACGACGACTGTAGCGAGAATAGTTCATCATCACCATACGAAACGAGAAACTCAGCCAACAAGCGGAGAATGTCAGCGAAGCGTACGAAAAAGAAGAAAAGAACAGTGCTATAATTCGGGATTGCAGAATGACTGTGATCCTAATCGGTCAACTAATTTACATTAGATTGGAAGTTATTCGGCCTCGTTAAGCGTTCTGGCGTTTAGGCCTACCAAACAATAAAGTACCTTTACACCAACTGTCCATCCGACGAATTGTTCATCAACCCTAAATGCCATGTTTTATTTTCCATACTATGGTTTTCAACTAAATGTCCATTTGACCAAATTTCATTCATCCAAATATATTTCGAATAATTGTCATAGATCTAAATGACGGTGTCAGGCCATTTGGTCAAATGATCCTTAAACCAAATGGTCATTAGGTCGAATTGTCGTTCGTTGGGTCAACTGATTTCAGCTAGGATTCCCCATATCAAGGTATTCAGGTTAAATATAACTTCTATAATTTGAATACAATAATTTGAATTCAATCATTCGTGTCATACTAAATAGTTACAACATTGCACAGTGGTCCACGAATTATAATTACGAGGAAAGATGAATTCAGCGCCTACAAATGATTTTTTAGACAAATATGATCTTCTACAAAGTTGTCCCTAATAATAAGGCCCTCTTGCCAATGTGCATGAAAATTAGGTTGGTCCATATTTTCAAAGAAATTGGAAATCAAACTTTTTTATTTGCAAGAATAACTATATACATTCTTCGGGAAAGCTGTATATCTATCAATCTTCAAATGCTCTACAAGTGTTTCTTGGGCAGCTTTGATGAAAAATCGAAACTGAAAAAGTTAATACCAGAAAACCGGTTTTTCTTGAACCACCCTAAGCTAATTCAGAAAAATATCTCTAGATCGGTCAATTTGAAAGCTACATAAAAACTGTCTTCAGCAAACTTGCTCAAAATTGATGAAACTACAAATTTTCCGAAGAATGTATATAGTTATTCTTGGTTTGGTTTCCAATTTCTTTGAAAATAAGGACCACCCTAATTTTCATGCACATTGGCAAGAGGGCCTTATTATTAGGGACTACTTTGTAGAATACCATATTTATTTGCCTAAAAAATAATTTGAAAGCGCTGAATGCATCTTTCCTCGTAAATCTGGTTCGTGGGCCATTGTGCATCGATATGATTAACTTATACGAAGAACAAAATCATCTTAGCTTCATTTCCCAACCAAAATGGAACTCACTTTACGGAATCGAGTCGTTCAATATAAATTACCCCTTTCGATTCGAAAAAATTACCTCCTCCTTCATTTTTCCTTCTCAACGTTCTTCATGATATCTATGCCGCCCGTGTCACACACATCCAAACCAAGCAACGAGCGAAGAACGCCAAACTTGCGACATTTGCAAATTTAATAACACTCCGATGACAACATCGTCATCGCCGTCGACAACGAAATTGACTACGGAAAGGCATTTCCCGGATCTTGACGCGAACCCTTCCTTTGCAGAGAAGTGGGAAGAAGTCAAACTGTCGTCTGCATGTACTTTCATTTTTTTTCCTCCTGACTCGCACAGTGCGTTGTTTCAGTGTTCCTCCACTACTAAACTGACTGAGGAGGACGAGTCGCGTTTGTCTACTTTTTTTTCTCATTCGTGCCATTTATCATCATTCGAAGAAAATCTGCAATGCGATTTTGCTGACTTCCGTTCTGCTGCTGCTTCATGATGCGAATGTTCTGACATCGTCTTTTGGTCTCACGAGCTGGTTTTCATTTTGATGATACAAATTGAGTTTTGTCGTTTGTAGATTTTATTCCCATGCTGAGCCAGAGCAAATGGTGGAAAAGAATTGAATCTGTGCGTTCTGAATCAGTGGAAAGAGATTTTTAGGTTTCTTTTTAGGTTGAGCCTGGTATAATTTAGTATATATGGTTTGCAGTTTTGGAGTAACAAACCATTTTTGCTTATATAGAATTCTGATTTGTAAAAAAAGAGTGTATAAAGTAATAATACGGTGTGTAAAGAAGAAGCAATTAAGTTAAAATTCACGTATAAAAAAGATTAAAAAAACACAATTAATTGTTTTGATTTTGTTTTTTGGCACTCATAATAAAATGGTTCAACGATATCAGAGTTATAAAAACAACATGTATTATTTTTCTTTGTAATTTTAAATATTCTAAAAAACTTCTTCATTTTTTTTATTTTGAATAGTTCAATAATTGCCACTACTTAAGGAAATTTTGAGTAATTAGCAACACTGCGTATCTGACAGTGCGGCCAACTTTGCGATTTTCATATTCAAGGTTTATTTTTTTCCTATAAAAATGCGTTTATATTCTTCCAAAACTTCCATCTACGCTAATCACTACCAAATTGCATTTATAAGTTTTCAAGATGATGCAAAGGTGAAAGAAAAAGAACTCCAGACAACTTCGACATTACAAAAAGTTCCTCTTTCCAGAAAAAAACAACAACACTCGAAAGAAACTGACCAAAGTTCCACCGACCCGTCTTCCGCAAAACGGCACCGGAAAAGGAACCAAAACTATTCCAATTCCAGAAGGCATAAATATAAACAAGTAGGTATGTACCTACCTGTCCTGAATTTCTATCTCTTGGCAAACATCAACAACCAACGGAGCCCGCTCGGAGATATGTATTGCTTCTACCTAGTCCAACAACATCGGTTTGGTTGGTTGGGTTGGTAGGTCGGTGTTGTCTCCGTCGACTTCGTCGTCCTAGTCGCCGTTTCCGTTTGGATTGGAGAAAACAAGATTACAAAGTTTGATAAAGTCCCACACACCGCTCAGCACACTGCACTGCACTGCACAGTTTTCTTCCAAGGAATAAGGAAGAATTCTGCTGCATCCAGCTGAAGGAGGAACTCTTCGGAAAATGTTATTTTCGCAATAACGATGAAAACAAACAAGAGAAAAGTTAGATCCGGGATGAAAATGCATCCCCTTTTTTCTTTTTTTTTGTGAGATGATCGAGAAAGGGAGGAAAATGGAAATCGATAATCTTCTACGGAATAGTTTTCATTTGATATCCATCGAATGCTTCGTCTGCTGGGTCGTACTTCTGCTAACGAGATGGAAAATGTGTGATTCCAACAAAGGCTGAGCATACGTTTGAGAGATAAAAATGAAATCAGTCTCTAAAAAACTTTATTCTTCATAAGTGTTCTTCAACGTCAAATCTAAAATTGCTTTCTGGTTCTCTCTCTCTCTCTCTACAGTCGCTTACACCAGAAAAAAACTGAGTCCTCACACATCACCCCCTATTCTCGTTTGCGACCATCACCACTGATATGGATATGATTGTCATGACTCTTTTCTTCACTTCTTGCTGTAGACATGCACAGCGGAATGCAAAACGATTCACTTGTATTAGTACAAGCATGTTACGAGTCCCACTCGGGGCCGGATCACAACGTCCGAGGCCATACAGTCCCGGACATTAAGTCGCGTTTTTTTGCGAAATAGCGTCCAAAAGTTAGGATGCGTCATAATATCCTATGTGCCTTCTTTCCTCCGGAAGCACACTCAGCAGCTGCTATCGCTGCAAAGAGACGAAGCATACAATCCACAAAACGTGACGTGTCATTTCGGGTGTAATATATTAGCTAGTTTGTATCACTTAGAAATCGGATCGAACGATTATTACGTGATGTTCACGATGATTCGCAACACTGACTGCCTCAGATTCATTTTGTCAGAGGTCACAGTAAAAAAGATATTTCGGTTTTTCTATGCGTCGAAGTCAGTCAGTGTCAGTGTGGTAACACCTAGTTAAGAACCTTAGACCATGTCCATAAACTACGTGACGTTTTGAGAAAAAAGGGAAGTGGCTCAGCAGAGTGTCACGGTTTATATAAAATCAGAGGTATCATACAAAAAGCGTCGTATGCACGAAGAGTGCGTTTTAAAATTTTCTTTTCTTGTGTGACGTAAAGGGTGTCCACGATGAAATTGGCACACAGAAAATATTGTATAACTTTTGATTGCGTTCGCCAAAATAGCTAATTTTTTGACCATGAATAGTATATTATGTGTAGCTAATACCATAAACTTTTCATTAAAATCGGTTGAGTATTGGCGCAGATATTGTCATAGGACTTTGGAAATAGTTTTTCCGACTTTTCCAACCGATTTTCCTCAACAGTGGAAAATTTAGTGGAAAACACTTTTCATTTTGTATTTTTTTTTTTTGATTGCTGACAAAATTTGCTTACGATTTCACAAAAAAAACATTGTGTCATTCGCTCCGCGACGTCCACATTTCTATTTTTCACTAGTGGCTGCTTTTGTAGTACCACCACCCAACATGCCGTTTGCGTGCGAACTCCAAAAAAAAGCCCACACATACGACGACACGCGGAATTTCTGCGGCCGACGAGCCCGAGCTATCACTTTTCACTTTCCTGCTGAGATTCCTCCATAGATTTGTCCAATAAATTGCTCCGATGATTCTCTAAGGGGTTTCTTCAAGGATTCCTTTAGGAATCCCTTTTGAAATACCTCCAGAAACTCTTGCTGGGATTGTTTCAGGAAGGATTTTTAGGAATTCATTCCCACCACGAATTCCTGGATAAATTCCAGCAGCTTTCCTGGAGCAATCCTAACAGAAATTCTTTAAAAATCTCGATAGGATTTCCAGTAAGAATGCAAAGAACTCCTGAAAAATATCGCCGAATGAATTTACATGGAGAAGTTACAGCAAGGATTACTGGATTAACCCCATCTAGTATACTTGGAAGAATCCCAGAAATCGATCATTGTAGATACGCCCGTATGATACTAAACGCGAGAGGGGTATATTTAACCCCTAATTGACTTCCTTGATAGTGGAGCCAACCGCAGCATCCTAGGTTCAGGAACATCTCAAGAGGAATTTCTTGGGAAATCTTTGGGAAAATCTCTGGAGGAACCACATGAGGAATGCATGGAAAAACCCCTTGAGGTGTCACGAGAAGAATTTCTGGAGGAACCCCAGGAGCTATTCTTGGAGGCATTTCGAGAGCAACTTCTTGAGAAACCTTTAGAGAAATTCCTGGACAAATCACAGAAGGAATTGCTGGAGCACTTTCAAGTGTAATCCCTAGAGCAATTTCTGGAGCAGTCATAGTAGGAATTTAAAGAAAATCATATCAGATATACCCGGAGGGATTCCTAGAGGAATTTCTGAAAAATCTTTGAAGAAATATTCTTGGAATACTCGTCCAGGAATGCCTGATGATATTTTTCTAGACATTTTTGCTAGGGTTGCTCCAGAGGTTTCTCCAAGGAGTCCTATACATATTAGAGTAGGTCATCGTTTATATGGAAAAATGAAAAATTCAATCGTATCCCATCAGATCAAAGCTTTTTTGGTCCCATTTCAGGACCCAAATGAGTGTGCAAAATTTGGGCACGATCGGTTATGTCTACGTTTTGCGCATTGTGTTTGAAGTTTGTATGGGGTTTTACATGGGAAAACACACTTTTTTGCATTTTTCTCATAACAAGCTCGAATTTTTCTAAAACCGTGTAACCGATAAAGTGAAAACATAGCCTAGGGTGTCCTGAAAAACTTTGTCGAAGACCGCGAAGTGATCTGATGTGTATGGAAAAAGTTATAGCGTTGACATTGCTTGGCGAAATAGCATGATTTTGTTGCTATTGCTATTCTTTTACATGTTAAAACATAAACACATGCATGCGGTTCGTTGTGTATAACTTTTTTCACAAGCATCGGATCGCTTTGCGGTCTTCAACAAAGTTTTTCAGAACATCCTAGGCTATCATTTTACTGTATCGGTTAGAAAGTTTCAGACAAACTTTTTCAACTTATGACTAAAATGCAAAAAAGTATGTTTTCCCATACAAAATCCCATACAAATTTCATTTGCAATGCGCAAAGTGTAGACGCAACCGATCGTGCTCAAATTTTGCACAGATACTCAGGACCCGAAACGGAACCAAAAAAGTTTTGATCTGAGAAAACGGTTCCGATGACCCACACTAATACATATCCTTCCTGTGAATTCTCCAAGTACATATACCTACAGAAATTCCACTTGCGATTTTTTTAGAAATTTCTGTTAGAATTCCTTCAGATTTTTCTACTTCTTCTTGGCGTAACGTCCCCACTGGGACAAAGCCTGCTTCTTAGCCTGGTGTTCTATGAGCACTTCCACAGTTCTTAACTGAGATCTTCCTCTGCAAATGACTATTTTGCATGTGTATACCGTGTGGCAGGCACGAAGATACTTTATGGCTAAGGAAGTCAAGCAAATTTCCTTTACGAAAAGTTCCGGGATCGACCAGGAATCGAACCCGCTAGCCTCAGCTTGGTCATGCTGTATACCCACACCTTTACAGCTGTGGCTATATGGGCCCTATGAACTGTTCCAGGTCAAAAGATCAACTAGAATATTAAAAAAAAAATCACCAAAAGTTTGTATTTTTGAAAATAACACTAGGAATCCAGGAATCAGGAATTCTGCCTACATCTGATTGTACAAAAGTAGAAGCAGAAATAGTTTGCTCTCAAATGGAGGAAGAAATACTTGAAACCATCACTACCTCTTAATAAATGTGAAAGTGGCTTGAGAAAACTTAACTGAGAAACAGGCTCAATCCCAATTGGGATGTTGTGTCAGAGAAGAGAAAAAGAAGATACATTATAATTCTCTTGGCGGATCGACTGAGAAGTTTACTGCAGGATTTAAACGGCTACGCAGTCTTCAACACAGAAAAACGAGGTTTATTGTTTATCCGACGTTTCGACACTAGGGTTAACTAATCCAAAAACGAACATTTAGTTACCCCTGAAGATGACAGAAAACCCCAGTGTCGAAACGTCGGATAAACAATAAACCTCGTTTTCCCGTATTGAAGACTGCGTAGCCGTTAAAATTCTGCACAATACATGATAATACAATTTTAGAGTCAAGATCCGCCAAGCCCAGTTTCAGTTGCAAAAGCACCATATCATAACCACATGTTAGCCACTTGCAAAAAGCAAAAAAGAACCACACATCCGAAACGCATCGTTTCAACCACTCAATTTAGTTGTATGTATTGCAAAGTTTCTTACTCAACTCCATTGTGGTACCCCTATCGATAATGTTCCACCACACTACCCCTAGTCGTTCGTCCGTCACTTCTTGGCGGTCACAATACTCCACACACATTTGCACCTACTTTGCATATCGAAGCATGAAATAGACCCCCAGAAGCGCTCTGGCTGGCGACGCTGCCTGTATCGGTACACTATCATCTCACGTGTTCCTTCGCCGTTATCCTTTAACGCGTCTCTCCTACTCGCCACCTCACAGTTCGCACAAAGCGTGAAAAGTTTCGCATTGTACTCGGCTTCCAGGTAGAGGGGAAACGAAAAAACCAGGTGAAGCAAGTGAGTCGCATAATAATTTAAACCACTCTCATTTCGCACTAGTCCACATTAATTACTCTTTCATACATCATCCGACCGAGCAATAGAGTGTGCTGCGCTGCACAATGGTCGGAAAAAGATAAAGTTCGGCCAAAACTCTTTTTATGTGTTTAATCGAAGTTATAGGTTGCCTAGATATGTTAAATAGTATTTTTAGTGTTTAAAAAGGGGTATTCAAAAATTACGTAATTTCAATAATTTCAAAAACGGTGAAAATCAGTAAACCCCATATTTTTTGCGTTTTTTTATTAAAACATCAATTCGAATTTAAATAAATGATCATCTTTCGATAAAATCCAATCAAGTTTGTTCAAAACGTGTGAAAAATGTGGAAAGATAAATTTTATTTCAGTAAAAAATGGAAAAATAACGTAAAATATATGAAAAAACATGGCTTTTTTAAATAGCTCTAATTTGAAAAACTGCAAATTTCTGCAAAATATTTAAACGTTTTTAGGCAGCTCTAAGCATGATGTTTAAGATGTACTATTCGAAATTGCGGCGACACGTGACGACACGAACCGTTTTTTAACTTAAAAATTACGAAAATTTCTAAGGTACAATATATGAAAATTTGAAAAGTTTTGTGACATATTAATTTTGCACCATACGTGCATTCAAACAGTCCAATAACAAGCTTTCATATGCTGGATAACTTAAAACATATATTCCATTCTCAAAATATTATTATTTTACTTTTTTCGAATAATTCATTTTTCAATTTTATGACTTAGGCCACTTTGGGAGTGAAAATGTCATTGAAATGCAAAAGCTGGTATGCTTTTAATTAAGAATCATAAAAGTACAATACATTAACTTTGTTATAAGATGAAATAAAGTTTAAAAATATCAATTTCGTTTTTTGAGAGTTTTGGCCGCCCCTTTGTATGGAGCCCGACCAATGTGCGCTGGCTGGCTACATTGTACCAGCCAGCCAAGTCATTCCAGTCGTCGTCAACAGTCTCGGTGGTGTCGGTATTGTAGTAGGTACCTAGAGGATGTGAACCACTTTTTTCGATGAGTGCATCCTTTCGCGTGCCTCGATGGTACGTGTGTGAACGGAACATCTAGGTTAGGGTGGGACTATACTGCTGTTGCATACCTGGTTGGATATGTAGGGTAGAAATCTACTTCGTCATATGTGTTAATTCCCGTCATCCCGAGTAGAAGTAAAAATCAAAGCAATATCATCATTTGATATTCCTCAGTGAAGTACTCAACATCATAATGAGCTATTGGTTTATTTGAAATAAGAGATAAAAGATCAAAAATAAGATCAAAAATTAGTATGGGGAAGAACATAATAATATCTCATATTGATTTTATAAGATCAAACTAATATCTAGGGAGATCTGGGCTGTAGCACATCAAACCAATATCATAAAATGATCTGACAGATGGATTAGAGTAAAAAAAATGGCCGCGACCAGAATGAACTTATGACCTTGTGATTTATGAGCAGTGACATTACCACTGCACTACGACTCATATCTGAAAATAGGAGATAACAAGAGCATCAAGCTCTACGTTTTTCAAGGTATTTGCAACTCATGGTAGCTGTGTTGGTTTTTTTTTTTTCCTTCTAAACCATAGGGGGATAAATCTGCTCATCAGACACCCTAACAGGAAGGTTAGGGTAGTGTGGGGTTGAGGCCGTCTTCTACAATGCCGGTAGAAGCCAGGACTACTCTCTCCTCGACCCACTAAAACACATTCCTATGGTCGCCAAACCCTACGTCTCTCCGGAACCACCAAGAAGGTATTGCTTCAGAGAGGGGCTAGTGCATATCGCACCCTCAAGGTTAGCTGCCGTAGCCTAGCAGCAACGAACATCGATGACTCGCTCTGGAGAGTCCATCACGATAGCATGCTGGCGCTTAGCCAGTTTCCCGAGTGGTCCTCGCCACTCCCTTTGTCCTCGGAAGGCGGGCAGGGTCAACCCCGCCCGCGCCCTACTGCTGAGCGGACATCAAGAACTGATGCCCACGTGCAACCCGATCTGACCTGCCCGTAAGGAAGGGTATCACTACCCTTCAGGCCCTATCAGATGCACCCGTAGGTTGCAGACAGCAGGATCTCACCTACCCCGACCCTTGCCGGGGACCCCTTTCCAACCGCGGGCTCAGATCCAACCCAGTAGACCGACGCCACGACAGCACCGCTACCGGGACTTCCTCTCCGCGGCCACTTAATCGCTGTAAGGGTCGATCTCGACCGCAGGGCACCGGTATGACCTACGAAGCCGACTCCGAACCCCTGGACCACCTCTTGTACTGCATCTGGACTAGCCATTCTCCGAGTCCACGCGCCACCTCCTCTGTAGCTCCCAGACGATGTGGGTAATAGCCGTTGAAACGGCGTTCCAGCCAAACTCATCCCTACACATCCTCTGGACCAAGTTGTCCGGAGTTGTGTCCTCCCCGCATGTGGCAAGCATGCGGTCACGCATTGTGCGAAAACGCGGGCACACGAACAAAACGTGTTCCGCCGTTTCCTCTAAACCATTGCACACTGGGCATTCGGGAGAATCCGCATGCCCGAAACGGTGTAGATACTGTCGGAAGCAACCATGACCTGTAAGGACCTGTGTCAGGTGGAATGAAACTTCCCCATGGCGCCTATTAATCCAACTATCTACCCTCGGTATCAACCTATGGGTCCACCTTCCTTTGGTGGAACTGTCCCACGCGCGCTGCCATTTGACCATAGAGGCCATCCTGACAGTCTTGCGTATGCCTCTTGTGCCGCGCATTTCGAAGCACTCCATGTCCTCACTGATAAGAATGCTGATGGGCACCATACCAGTAATGACACAGAGAGCGTCGTGTGACACGGTACGGTACGCGCTTGCAACCCTCAGACACATAAGCCTGTAAGTACTTTCCAGCTTCCGTCGGTAGCATTCAGTACTTAGCGCGGTACCCCACGCCGGGCCGCCATACCTAAGCATGGACGTAGCAACACTAGCCAGAAGCTTGCGCTTACTGGCGTACACCGCTGAGCTATTGGACATCATCCGGGACAGTGCCGCAATAGCTGTGGAGGCTCTTTTACAGGCATAATCGACGTGGCTACCGAAGGTAAGCTTATCGTCGATCATCACGCCCAAGTGCTTGACAGAGCGCTTCGACAGGATAGTGCATTCTCCTACACTGATCTCCGTCTGCTGCGCCGACTGCATGTTGTTAACAACCGTCACCTCTGTCTTGTGGTGAGCCAGCTCCAGTTTTCTGGACCGCATCCACGCCTCCACAACCTTGATCGAGTGGTCGGTAGTCAACTTCACCTCCTCGATCGTTTCACCGTAGACTTCGAGCGTAATATCGTCGGCAAATCCGACAATCACCACTCCCACTGGGTACTCTAACCTCAACACCTCGTCGTACATGACATTCCATAACACCGGACCCAGGATGGAACCTTGCGGGACTCCTGAGGTTATGTGAAAGCACTTCCGACCCACCTCCGTGTCGTATACTAGTACGCGATTCTGGAAGTAGCTTCCGAGAATCTTGTACAAGTACTCCGGTATCCCCAGACGCAAGAGCGCATCGGCAATAGCAGCCCAACTGGCGCTATTAAATGCATTCCTTACATCCAGAGTCACTACCCCGCAGAAGCGAATTCCCCTCCTCTTAGGCTCGAGTGCTTTCTCGGCGGTTTTTGTAACCGACAAGATAGCGTCTACGGTGGACCTCCCCTTCCGGAAACCATACTGGTTGCTCGAAAGACCATTTACGCCCTCAGTGAACCGCAACATTCTATTGAGGATGATCTTTTCGAGCACCTTCCCCGCCGTGTCAATCAAGCATATTGGTCTATATGCCGACGGGTCTCCGGGTGGTTTCCCCGCCTTTGGCAATAGTACCAGGCTCTGCCTCTTCCAAGCTTCTGGGAAAACTCCCTCGTCCAGGCATTTCTGCATAGTAGACCTGAACATCTCGGGAGCCTCTGCAATAGCTACTTTTAAGGCCAGGTTCGGAACTCCGTCCGGACCTGGGGCCTTACCTACGCTAAGGGACTTAGCTATCCCCGCAAGTTCCACATCGGTGACCCTCTCCTCATCGCCAGCCCCAGTCCCCGGCTGTCCTACGAAAGGAGGCCAAGGACTAGGATCATGACGCGGAAAAAGTCCTCCAATGATCCCCTCCAACATCTCTGGAGATTGCTCTGTAGGAGCCATCACACCTCTCGTCTTGGCCATAACGATCCTGTAGGCATCACCCCACGGGTTCGTATTGGCACTCTGACAGAGACCCTCAAAGCAGGCCTTTTTGCTTGCTCTTATCTCGGTCTTGAGCGCGGCTTTTGCAGCGGCGAACACCACCCGCCGTTCGTTTCGCTCTTCCTCTGATCGTGCTCACTGCATCCGCCGCCTAGCCCGTAGGCAGGCGCGGCGCAGGTCCGCAATCGCGTCGGTCCACCAGTAAGCCGGTGGCCTCCCATTTCTAGGGTGGACTCGCCTAGGCATGGTCGCATCACACACACGTAGCTGTGTTGGTTTGTTCCCGCCATGTTGTAGATGAGTGTGTGAAAGAACTAATTATGATCTTGAATAGTAGTTTTCAGATCTTACAATTTTCGGATGTTATAAATGAATGTGTGAAAGAACTGATTTTGATCTTGACCAGTAATTTCCAGATCTTTCGATTTCTGGATGTTGCAGATGGAAATGTGAAGAGCTAATTTTGATCTTAGACTGTATTTTTCAGATTTCTCAAAGATAAATGTTCTATTGCAGTATATTAATACAGTTTCCCCCCAAAACTTGCAAACTGAAGCGATAGTATGGAAAATAAAAATGAATTAAGGCTCAATTAGGAATTGCATATTTTCCTGAACTAAGAAAGCACATTTCTCTAGATGCTTGCACATTTTATGCACAGATCGAAAAAAGAGTGTAAAATTGTGTGACATATGATGCACATGATTGGAGCGTGGGATATCACAGAAGTTTACATGACATATCATGTAAAAGTCATAAAATATCATGTAAACTTCCATTATATGTCATGTAATTCAGCATGACTCTGTGTGTTTACATGACATATAACACAAATTTACATGATATATCATGTAAACCATCATAACACTAAGTTTACATGACTAAACTGAAGTTTACATGACGAGTAAATCTCATTATTTTTATCTGTGTGCCTATTGTGGGGAATTTTATGAGGACATTGATCACATTATACTATTTTGTTCAAGGTTTATTTTGCCAAGAAATAAATTTTTCAAGAATTCACAAAATTTTAACCATCCCATTCTTGAATCAGTTCGAGATATTCTTGGAAGTAAACAGTTTCCGATATTCAAATTACTGTATGTTTTTTTACTTGAAATTTCTTATACTGTTTGATTCTGCCTTTGTATTTTTTTTTCTTTTTACTTTTATTTTCAGTGTTCAAAATTCGATTTCGATGACGATTCCTCTTTGCCGGCTTGGTTAGGACATTTGAAGATTCTGGCTTAGTTATGGATTGATTCCGCAAGAGCCTTTAGTTTTAAGTTGTTTATTGTAACGTTTTGGAAAAGATGAAGAGGTTTAGTGCCTCTTTGAGAGAGATTTCAAAGATGGAAATCACTCAAAGGGGTTTTTCCCTCTATTTTTAGTTAAAAATAAACAATAATAATAATGTTATGCCTATTCTCTGAATTGTTAACGAAGCTAGTGATCCAAACTTTAAAAACGACATGTGTAGAAACATGTTTGGTTTATTTTGCGCCTAAAACAGGACGAATTTCCACCAATGGGGCACGTTCGATGTAGTACTAGATTTGTAGTAATGAGCTGAATTTTTGTATGGTGAGAAGGTCAATTCTCCGTTTCTGCAATGAAATGGTGCAAAAAGCGTGGGTATTATGATTCCTTGCCTAATTTGATGCTGTTTGAGCAAAACTTTGGATAGCTATGTTGTTTATGTTGCAAGAAATGGAGAAAACAACAACACTGTTATCCAAAGTTTTGCTCAAACAGCATTAAATTAGGCAAGGAATCATAACACTCATGCTTTTTGTACCGTTTCTTTTCAGAAACGGAGAATTGACCTTCTCACCATACAAAAATTCAGCTCATTACTACAAATCTAGTACTACACCGAACGTGCCCCATTGGTGGAAATTCGTCCTGTTTTAGGCGCAAAATAAACCAAACATGTTTCTACACATATCGTTTTTATTCTATTCCCCTGAAGCGTTACGTTATTTATTAAACCCCTATCTCCTAAAGCGTTACGTTATTTGGGGACGGCGCATACTGAAAGTTGAAAACTTAAAATAGTTTTCATGCGCAATGTTGGGAAACTTCGACATTTATACAGCGGGTTGTACAAGGCTTTCCAAAGATCAAATTAAGTACTAATTTAGAAATCATATCACGATGAGATATTGAGCAGATATTTGGCAACTTTTTGAATATCTCATCAATATCATATCAAGATATGACATCTAAATTTGATCGTTTTAAGATATGATTATGATATTCACCTCTACCCGGGATATCAGACGGAAAATAGCTGATAATTACAGATATTCCAACTGTTGCCTCATCAGATGGAAGCAAAAACATGTAGACTACCAATAACCATGCACAATAGCATTGGAAATTGAATAATTACACTCTATTTCACGTTTCAATTTCCCTCCACTTTCGAAAATGTTTCTCGTTTTGCATACGACGAAGGCAACCGAACCAAAGCAGTAGATAGCCGTATTGTTCTTACTCACCATTCAATTTTTACTTCGCCCGATTCGCTTATAGAAACAAACCACCCCCAAAATAAAGCTCTGTGACATGTCAAAGTTGGATTTCACTGCTGCAGAAAACAGCAAAATCTGTTCAATTGAATATATAAATAAACTTTTTTCCCTGTCGGTGTAATGTAGACAACAAGTTGTCTTCGTCTAGCGAGGATGCAAGCAAATGTGAGCGTAGATTTTCTGCATACGAAACACCGTATTTCACAACCACAGAGATTCTTCGCTGCTCTGTGATGGTGTATTATGATCTGATGGGCAAAAATATTATTTGAAGTATTTTGGTCGTTTTCCTACATACATCTCAATTTGAAAGCTTTCAGCTCAAAAGTACTTTGAATACATGATTTTATTTGGATTGAGAAGAATTTGAACGACTTCTCGAATAAACACCTACGGTCGAATCATAATTTTTGACCATCCTATGAACCATAGTATCACATATAAAGTGTGCCGGGAATTGAATTCAGGTTGTGTCTGAAATAGACGTGGACTAGACGGAAACAGAATTCGAGAGCAATTATTCAATCATAATATTTTAATGAAACTGTAGTTCTTTTACATTATTTTTTAAATCATATGGAAGCTAATTTATGTATAACTAATTGATACCAAATTGGCCATGAGGCAGTAGGCGAGGTGCAAGAATAAATTCGATCATTATTGGTCGCTGCTTACATAGACGGAAATTAGATAAAAACCCTATTCTAAACATTCGGTGAATATATCGCACCCTAGTGCAGACAACCTTGCGCCCCAATACGTACAGGTCGCAATTAACATCCACTTAGCACACGTGTGGTCTTTCGAGCCTGGCCTACCCCACTCGAATGTGTTGCGGGTTGCACACACGTAGGTACCAACCAAAGGAAACCAAATGGCACGCACCTGACCACCACGTATCACGTATCCTGTGTAGCTTCTGTTCTGTTAGACCGAACGGTTGTAATGCAGTTCGAGTCATCACGCCGACCATAATGAGATTCACAGGTTCAGCGTTAAATGCACACCTCCTATCTATACATACACTCAGTAGCATTTCACCCAATATTCGTCATGTTTAATCTTCTGTAACTTTGTCAATTATCTATATTTTTGACTGAAAAATTCACTACTTCATCATTCAGTATATTAAAAATCTATGGTCATAATTTCAAATTATTAGAAGATTTTTCTTTTTTGAGTTATGATAACTTATGTGATAAAAGTCGTTTTTTGACATACTATTTTCAAGAATTCTTATTTTGGCGAAAAATTTAAATATCTTTATGAAAATTTCACTCCAATGTCAGATAATATAGGAAATCATGTGGTCAAAATTTGAACTGTTTTCATCCAGTGGTTTGGGCCACAGATATCGTCAAAGTTGAAGTACTAATTTGGATGCCTAGAGTTTTCACTCAATACTGACCGTGCTAAAACACCGCACATTGGGCAAAATCAAGCCCAACGGTGGAAAAAATTAATAACTTTCTTAATGCAAGACCCTATGTGACCATCGATGGCTTATTCGAAAGCAAGTTTTCTCAAGAATTGGTTGGTGGATGATTCATGTACGGGCAACTACTCTGAAGCGAGTTATAGAGCCCATTTTACCCCAGTTCCCCCTGAAATTTGAGAATTTCTGCTATTTTACGGCATATGTTATGATTTCAATGATTTTTTCGCTTGGATACCATCGCCCCAACTCCATTTAGTAACTTTACATACATAAAGTTATTAAAATGTTGGAATTTTAGGGTATTGTGGGGTCTATTAGGCAATGGTATATTTTCAAGGTAAAAATCATTTTTTTTACTTTTATTAATGATTTTTTACGTGGCAATAACTAAATAAATGATCGAATACACATAGATTATTTCTAAAGAAACCATTTTTGGTGGGTTTGATCTCAAAGTATTGGAAATATTTGAGTTTTCACGCATACAAATATGAGAGTTCTTATCCTAATACCACCGATTCCAAACATTTCCAAACTATGAGCCATTGATTATATACTCCAAAAATATCATAAATAGTGTTTGCGCATAGCCTCATAGACGGGAGGTGTCGGCAGCATATAGTTTTAGAGATTAGTTTGCCCATAGTCCCCTATAAACTTATTTTCTATTGTTTTTAAATTAAAACAACTTTAACTTGAAATTTCTATGCATGATATGAGTTAATATTGATGAAGAGCTAATCATTAATATTTCTGCTTCTTATAAAATTTGGAAATTTAGGGTACAATGGGGTTAAATGAAAAAAAAATCCTAAAGCTTTGATGACTATGACCATGGGCCTAATTGACCCCACAATACGCTAAGATTCCAACATTTTAATGACTTTATGTATGTAACGTTACTAAATGGAGTTGGGGCGATGGTATCCCAGCGAAAAAATCATTAAAATCATAACAAATGCCGTAAAATAGCAGAAATTCTCAAATTTCAGGGGGAACTGGTGTAAAACGGGCTCTGTAACTCTTCTTGAGAAAATTTGCTTTCGAATAAGCCATCGATGGTCGCTTAGGGTCTTGTATTAAGAATGTTATTAATTTTTTCCACCTTTGGGCTTGATTTTGCCCAATGTGCACCGGTGCAAAAAAAAAGCCGAGGTCAACTCGTTTCATTAATGTTAAGATCTAAGTTTTTACAAACAATTGATATTGTATGACATATTTTCCCGAATCTTCGTGTGTTATGCTAATTATTTTATCATATCTCACGCATTACACATAGGGTGTTACGCGTTACGCGTAATGCGTTACATACATATGCCAATGAATAAACGAGTTTTTTGTGTGAATTACAAATGTTGGCTATTGTAAAATCCTCATTATGAGCAAACAAATATACGAGAATCACTTAGTAACGCATGATAACATAAAGTAACGCATGTAACATAATTTATTTGCATAAAACAAGATAATCACAATAGCCAACATTTGTAATTTATACAAAAAAAAAACTCGTCTATTTATTTACATATGTATGTAACGCATAATGCGTAACGCGTAACACACTATGTATTACATGTGGAATATCATAATCATGGGATATCATAATTGTTTATGAAAACTTAAATCTAAACATTAATGAAACGAATTGACCTCTAGTCTAGTCTACACATACACAGCCATTCATTGAAAGAATCCTGGAAAATGATAGAATCGACTAATTCTATCATTTTTCTTGTCATTATTAATGCTTGCAGTACATCGGAGATGCATTACAATCATTAAAGCGGCCAGGCCTACTGTGCAGCGTTATTGGTTTTACAATGAAGCCATTGAGTGGGGACATCTCGTACCAACCGCTCAGCTTTTTAGAAAGTAAAGTACGTGAAAATCGCTGGGGGTGACGATGCTAAGAAAGTTAATGTCACCCCTTGGTCCTACGTTTCCTGGGATGGAACACAGGTATTTGGTCCGTGTCCTGGCCCTTATGCCTAGGCTTAAGCGCCTTTACTCGCTCTCTGAAATAAAACAAAAAATACAACCTATCCCTCACAAATGCATTCTAAATTTAGTCATAAAATATACTTAAAAGAAAGATATAATATATAATGAAAATCAGACTGATCTCACCAAATTTCAACCGGTAGTCGATCCCAACATCCTGTCACGATCATCCATCACCATTAACACCATAGTATCAACCATCGTTTACTCCAATGATTCTTGAATTCAATAATTTGGAACATGCCCCAAACGAAATTCATCCAAGATGGCACCAATATGGAATACCAGACGTAACATAAATAGTGCATTTTTGTTTCAGCAGGACACATCCATAATTTAATAATTGATATGTTTTCTTGCACTAGCACTTTTTGTTTGAAACATTCATTGAGTAGATATGGAAATTTTAGAATGACTGCATAAAAAAAAACGCGACAGGCTTGTCTTTTCGTTTGACACACGTTTGACGAAACCTACGCACGAACGACACATTCTTCCAGATTCCAATTCTTCTTTATTTTTACTGGTCAACTAATGTATCACTTCAATCTTCTCATGCCATTTTGTTGCATGCATGGAAACAAATTATTCCATATCACTTGATTAGCACGGAATTTCGTGGCTTACAGTTCCGCGAGTCTCACATCTTTCACGAGAAGTGCTACTATCCTGCCAGCTCAATCAGAGGCTAATTTTCACTTCTGCCAGCTTTTGTACTAATTGAACCTGTAATCCAATGTCGCATCTAACACCGTAAATCGCACGAGAACTTTTTACTAGAATGTATTATAATTGCTTTTTATAGAATATTTTTTTTTTTTGACTCTCGGCTCCGTAAAGTTTTGTATAAAACAAATGAGCCTAAATAAATAAACCATCTGAATAAAAAAAAAAGAAAATCAGCTGATCGCATCTGTCTCGTGGATTGCCTTATTGCCAAAGTTACAGAAGTCCAACATGACGAATATTAGGAGAAAAAATTGGCTCGGCTTTTTTTTTTGCTACTGAGTGTGCGAGGCACTCAGTCGGTACAACAAAACAAGTTTGAAAGAACCGCCGAAAGAAGAAGGACCACCCAGACCCGGATGGGGACACTCACCTGAACTATTTTGGTCATTTCTTGGATGTCTATGACGCCGTTACCGTCCACGTCGTACATCCGGAACGCCCACTTTAGCTTCTCCTCCGGTGTGCCACTGGATGTCACGTCGATTGCTAACAGAAATTCCTGTGAGAGGGGAGAAAAATTAAAAAAAAAAAAATACAATGGAGATTAAAATTTCGTTGCAAAATGAGAGCGGGAGTTACAGGGGCCGCAATGGCAAAAAACAAGGTTGTAAGGAGAGAACTTCCAGCACAAAAAAAAGCACCGATGACGGCAATTATGAGACCTGAAAGACGAGATGATAATGGTAATTAGCACCGAGGATACTCTGCATAAAAAGTAAGTACCGAGTGTTTTTGTTTCGTCACACAGAATGCAAAGAAAATCAGAATAAAATATGGCAGATGGAAAAACGGGAGATTTACTTTTTGGCATGAATTATATACAGCATTTCCAGCTCAACGCACGAATCGCGTCCCTTTTCAATTGAAATGAAATTTTGATCTTGAATTGAAAATGTTTTTCATTATATTTGATTTTCAATATTCTTCAACTAACTTGTATGAGAAAAAAATCCTGCATTTCTCCATCTAAAAATTATACCTCAAAAACGGACTGAAATGATGTCTTCAAAGGAGTTTTAGAAAAAAAGATGCACTGAAAGTAATATTCATCTTGGATCTATGTTAGATGTCATATAATTTCAATTTTCCAAAAACCTTACCCATCGATTTTTTTATTTTTTTTCTGTAGAAAGCTGACCTCTAGCCTCAAAATTTGCCAAGTAGCACAGGATAGCCAAATACTTCTAACTATTTGTTCTCGATTTTTTAATTTTCATCGATTTTTCAAAAGGAAACAGTTTTTGAGAATTTTGATATAAAATAGGTTCTACGTACAATTTCTACATCCAAACATGCTTAAATTACGGCTAATAGAAAAAAAAATAAAGAAAGCAAATTGAACCTTGTTAAATGTAGTTTGAGACGGTCTGAAAATTCACATACAAAAAATTGTTAGAAGCATTTGATCATCCTGGGCAATCCTGGGCAAATTTTTAGGCTGGAAGTCAACTTTCTTCAGAAAAATAATAAAAAAAGCGAAGAGTAAGGTTTTCGGAAAATTTAAATTATATGACATCAAACATAGATCCGCGATGAATATTACTCTCAGTGTATTTTTTTTCCTAAAAGTCCTTCAAATATCCTCAAACATCTTCCAAGACACCATTTCAATCCAACAAACCGTTTTCGAGTTATCATTTTTTGAAGAAGAAAATTAGTTATTTTTCATACGCCCTTTCAGAAGTAAGGTTGAGAAAAATGGTTAAGTGTTGATGCAAAAGCAAATGATTCACGAGATCCAGCACATGAACACAATCTCATTCAAATTGAAATATATCGAGTCAAAAATAGGATTTTTTTTCATGTTTTGGGCTGGAAATGATCCATGCTAAAAACAGAGCGGTTACTCAAGGTTTCCAGATTTCAGCGCTCACTGGTACAGTGAGGTACGCCTCCACAGAAATGACTTCAATATTGTGCCTTATTGAGAATTAAGTATTTCAGGAAAGCCCAGCTATTATTATTTTTTTCACGAACTTTTGCTGTAACTCAGTAGTTCAGTACGAATTTTTCTAGAAATTCCTCCGAAAATATTTATAGAATGTATCTCTTCTCATGTACTTCTTCAGAATTTTATCCACGATTACCTTCAGGGATACGGTAATAAATTCTTTGGGGATTCTTTGGGGATTTATCAAAACTTGTCCGGGATTAGCATAAAATAGGACTTCAGCAAGGATTCCTCTGAAGATTCCTCCAGGTTAAATGCATTCCTGGTAATGACTTTTATTTCTGCAAAAGTTTCTCCAGGGATTGCTCTAAAAATTATCCTTGGGTCTTCTTCAGGAGTTCTCAAGAAATTTATCAAAAGATCTATCTTTAAACTAGTAAACCGGTTTCTTCAAAAAATCCTTCCTTCCTGGGATTGCTCTGGTATTCTTTAAGAAATTCCTTCAAGGATTGCTACAGAAGTTTTTGCATGTATTCCTCCATATATTTCTTCAAACATTTCTGAAGGTATTCCTCCGGGAATATAATCAAAGTTTCTTCCACACGATTTTCTTTGGGATTTTTTCTTCAAGATATTTTTAAAGAAATTCACCCAGACAGAATTTCTCCAGGGGTTCCTTCAAAGATGTTTTTAATATGCAGTTCCAAAACAGTTTCTTCACTCAGATTTTGAGATTCTTTCAGAGATAACTTCTTGCTGGAATTTCTCAAGAGGTGCCTTCAGGTTTTACTCCATATATTCAGGGATTTTCTCAGACGTGAACAAATGAAATTCCTCTAGGAAAATCAAGTGATTCTTCTGAAAGTTCCTTCAAGGATTTCTCCAGAATTTCCCCCAGATGTTTCTCCACGGATTATCAATAATTGCCACACCTTTCTTTAGCGATTCCTCCAGACATTTTTCCGGAGATGCTTTTTCGCGGCATTTTTCAAATATTTTTCCAAGAAATTCTCGTATGCATTTCTGCAGAGGGTTCTCCACTTCTCCCAGGTATTTTTTAAAGATTCCTTTAGAAAACTTGTTTAAGACTTTCCGTCAGTTGTGAGTCTCCAAAAAACTCCTCCAGGATTTTTGTTTTTAATTTCTGCAAGATACACTTCAAGAATTAATTTTTCCATTTTCGTGTACTAATCCATTAAGAAATTTTATGGGAAATTCTAACAAAAATTCATCCAGAAGTATCTCCAGGATATCTTCAGGAATTCCACCAGTACTTTTGCCTGCATTTTTTTTGCATACATTCTTTCAATTCTCATAACGGCGGTCTGGGACTGTACCGCCTACGAATTTGTGCGATTTGCTATGACAATTAAGCTGATCGCTCCAGAAATTGTATGAGAAATTTTTTAGTTCCTCCTGAAGTATCTCCATTATTTTTTCTCCAAGGATTCCTTCAGAAAATTCTCCAGGGAATTTTTCGAGCGATAGTATTCTTACCAGTACTTTTGTCTGAAATTTTGAAGACTTTTTTTTTAGAGATTCCGTTAAAAGTTCCTGTACGGATTTCTTCAGGAATCCTTTCAGAAATTTCCTTGGAGTTACTTAAAGAGTTCCTCAAAAAGTTTATGATGACTTTTTTAATAGGCATTGAGATGGTACTAGAGGAGTTTCTTTCAAGAATTTATCCAGGAATTCTCCAGGAAATCCAGAAATAACTCATAACTTGCATTAGGATTTTTGCCCAGGTATCCCTTAAAAAATATCAAACACTTCTTCTAAGAATCTCCAAATGTATCGCTAGGAGCTTTTCAAGAGATTCCTTCAGACAATCTTCTGGAATTTCTTTAAAAATTCCTTCAGAGATTCTTTCAAGAATTCTTCCAGTATTGTTTTGTGTAATTTCTGGAAAAGCTCTCAAGAGGAATATCTAAAGCAATTCCTGCAGACATCTCTACAGGAATTCAAGAAGATGATTCTGACTGAATTGCAGAGGCGATTTCTAAAAAAAAACAATGTAGGAATTTCTGCGAGAAGCCCTGAAGGAATCCCTCGAGGAAGCCATGGAGGAACTCTTGAAAGAATTGAAAGGATTTTCAAACATATTTTCTGTAGAACTTCTTTAAAGCTCCAAAGAAGAACTGTTGTAGAAATCCCTTACTGAAATTCCTGATGCATACTGAAAGTCTAAAGAAGTATTTGAAGATATTTTTGAAGCAATTTTTGAGAGAACTTCTGAAGAAATCTCCAGTAAAATCCTTGAACAAGTCTCAGAAAGAACTGTAGAATGAGTCGTTAGAGAAATATCTGAAGAAATCTCAAGGAAATTCAGAAATCTCAGAAGGAATTTCTTAACTCTTGAGATAGTTCAAAAAGAATTCATGTAGAAATTTCTAGGAAATGTTTCTGAATCTCCTCAAAATTCGTGGAGAAATTCTTAGATGGCGGAGATTTCTTGAGAGATACATGAACGAAATCCTGATCCTCTGGAAGAATCCCTGCAGGATTTTCTCGATGAACACCTGAAAAAAAATCTGGGAACATTCCTGCGGGAATTTGCAATGGAAACCCTATATCAATTCCTGAACAAATCCTTGGTGGACTTCCTAAAAAAACCCCTGTACGAATTTCTGAAGGAATCTCTGGAAGATTTTCCGAAGAAACCACAGGAACAATTTATGAAAGAATCTTTAAAAAATGTCTGAAGGTATGACAGAAAAAAAATAGGAATCCCTAGAGAAATTCCGGAAAATGTTATAAAATTGTTTTTCTGAAGAAGAATTCATTAAGTAATCCCTGGCGAAGTTTTAAAAGGAACTCATGGAAATCTTCTTAGAAGAATTCTAAGAGGAATTTCTGGAGAAATTTTTCAGGGAATATTTGAATCATTAAAGATATTTTCTAAAGAATCCCTGGAAGAATTTCTGAAGAAACCGCTGCTGGTGGAGTACCTGAAAAAAACCCTGTTAGATTTTAAGACCGAGTAATTTCTGAAGAAAAACAAGGAGTAATTTTGGAAGGAATCAATAGAAAATTTCTCAAAGGAATCCTTGTAGAAATTTATGAAGGAATTAATAGAGAATTTCTGAAGAGATCTCTAGGGATATTTCTTAAAGGAATCCCTGGAAGAATACATGAAGGAAATTTTAGAAAACCTTATAAATGAGTCTGTAGAAGGTTTTCTAAAGAAATCCTTGGAGAAATTTCTGCAAAAAATGTGTACTTTCGATTTTCTGAAGGCATCCGGGGATGAAAGAATTGAAAGAAATCTCGTACGGATTCCTAAAAGAATCTATGGAGGAACTTCTGACGAAATTCAAGGAAGGTATCTTGAGACATTCTCGGAGAAATTTCTGGTGAATGCTTTAGAGATAATTTTGATAGAAATTCTAGAAAAATTCTTAAATATTCTATGGATAGATATGTTATAAAAAAAATCAAAGATCAATTTTGAAAAGAATCCAAGGAAGGTTTTGTGAAGGAGTGCTTACATTAATTTATGGGGTAATCTCTAAAAAAAACTTTGCAGGAAGATCTAAAGTAAACTATGATTTTTTTAAAAGAATCCCTTGAAGATTTTTTTTAAAGACATTACATACCGTCGTCAGCCAGAGGCTGTACAGACTGAACATAACTTACACTAGACAACGGACAACGTTCACGACATCCAGTGGTCCAATGATGAAATTTTCGTTTGACGAAAAGCTTTCACCGATTGGAGTGCGAATCGAACCCACACTCCGTGGCTCCGCTAACCGCAAGGTCACGAAGCCCACGGTATCGACCAAATGACCTGAATCATTTGCCGAACAATCCAGTGCCAAAACTTTCCCTACCTACCCGGCGAATCAAAGTTCATTAAGCCGTGATTAAACCCAATTAGACACATCGTCGCCGAAAAATTTCAACGAGACAAACTACCCTCCATAAGCCTGCCGCAAAACTTTCATCCCTCGAAAACTTTGCTCTAATTGCTTAGCACTGTTCCCACACGGAGCTATCTAATGTTCAACGAATTCACAATCATCAAGCCCCGGTACCGGTATCTGGTCCCCGTGGTCCCAGTTCATCATCTCCGGTATATAACTTTCTCGACATAACTATATTTCTACAAGTTTTTGTACGTTCTTAATTTTTTTTCAAGAATCGAAAAATTTCATTTTGCTCCTCTCTCATAGAACAATCACTTTGACCATCTCTACAAAAAAATACCATATCTGAGAACATAAAAAATAAGCAACGGAAAATAAAACAAAAGTTGTACCCAAACCCATATTTGTTTCTAACAAGGAATAAGATGTTTTATAATAAACAAACATATTTTTAAATTACTTTAAAAACTGTTTCGTCAACCTAATATACCTAAAGACAGATTTAGTTTCCTCATACATCCTTGCATAGAGACTAAGGTATTCATCTAACAAACTACTTAAGTATTGTTTAGAACAGGTACCATCGGATTATTTTTTTGAATATTTACTATTTTGAAATTTTTGGTTATTTTTAAACTCTTGACGGGAAAACTCTATTCACCTTCCGCATTCCAGTCGAACAATTTGCTAAGCCAAGTTTTCGCAAACCAACGAAGTTTTTCGGCGCTGCACCCCCTCCCAAACTAAGTCTTACCTAGGTTAACCTAAGCGACGAGACAAGAAACTTTAATTACGACTAGTAGTGGCATCGTTTATGGTGTAGCTGCGCTTCAGTTGCGGTACCCGGTACGACAAAAGCGGAAACACTCGCGCTTCTCCGGCGGTAAAACTTTGCTCCTCCGTCCGGAGAAAGTTCCTATCGTGATTCACATATGCGCGATTCCACACCCACCGTCGACGTGGAGTGAACGTGGGAAAAACAATTTTCCATAAGGTTCGGTTTTCTTTGGTTTTCTACGGTCCCGTCCGCCCCTTCTGTTCGAAGACGTCGTTTACTATTTTGGCCACACGTTTCCCTAAATTTCTTATTAGCGGGGAGGAACGGTAACTCAATTTAGATTCCGTATCATTAAGTTGGGTAAACTGGAACAAAAGAAATTCTCAGGAACTTGAGTTGTTCCAGATCGCATTTTCAAGAAATTTGAAAATGAAGGATGCCATTTCAATCAGAACTGCACAAATAGAAAGACGTCAGGTTCACATTAACAATGTGAGGAAAAACCAAATAAATAAATAAATAAATAAATAAATAAATAAATAAATAAATAAATAAAAAAACCAATTGTTCATTGTCTATTGGGTTGTTCATTTTGCCCCTCCTTCCCAAATAAAGTTACCCACCAAATCAAACGACAAAGTTTAATTGATTTTCAAAAGCGCAAAACTTGGGCGTTTACCGGTGCCATGCCTTCAAATCGAATCAAACGGTGATCCATAGCGGAAATCGAACAAAGACATAGCCGTAAGCATAGGTACTTTGATACCAAGATGGAGAAAAGCTTCAAGCTTGAACAGCTATCCAGAAATAATGCATCATTAGTCGTCACATTGTGATTTGAACGAACATGAAGACATTTATGGAGTGTGAAAAGATGGAGTGGCGAAGCGTATTTGTGAAATATCTGAGATTATCCGTCAATCAGTCTTGATAATGAACCGCCAAAATAAAGTAATTGAATAGAGGGGTGTTCCCATGGGCGTGAAATGCAGAGGACTCTCCATAGTATCCTGGAAGAATGCTCCCCGGTATACTGATAAGATACTCTTCAGAATTTCTAGAGAATTTCCTCCAAAAGTTTAAGAGTATTCATTTCATATATCAGATACGATTCACTTCAGAAGACTGAGAGGATTCAACTCAGAACCCTGGAAGTATCCTGCTAAAAATCCTGAACGAATTCTCCTCAGATCGAGAGAGTATTATGTCCAGAATCTTAAGGGGATTCTGCACAATATTCCCTGAACCCTGATAGCATTATAATCAGAATCCCGAGTTGATTCTGCTAGCAACCCTGATATGATTTTATTCGGAACCCTAACAGGATTTTGTAAAATAACCCCGAAACTAAGCTGATGAAAATCCGGATAGAATTCAACTCAGAATACTAAACACTGAAGCATAAATGATTTCTGCTCAGAGTCCTAAGAGGATTCTCCTCAAAATCCTTAGCGGATTATTCTCAGAATCCTGAAAAAATTCTCGTCAAAACCCTTAATGATTCCCGTCAGAATTCTAACAGGATTCTCGCCAGAATGCTAAAAGAATTCTCATCGGAATCCTGAAAGGATTCTCGTCAGAGTCCTGAAAGAATTCTCGTCGGAATCCAGAAAGGATTTTCATCGGTATCCTGAAATGATCCTAGTTGAAATCCTGAAGAGATTCTAATCGGAATCCCGGCAGGATTCTAGTAGAAAATTCTCGTCAGAATCCCGAAAGAATTTTCCTCAGAATCCGGAAAGAATTCTCCTCAGAATCCTGAAAGGATTCTCCTCAAAATCCGGAAAGGATTCTCCTCAGAAACCGGAAAGGATTCTCCTCAGAATTCTTAGAGGATTCTCCTCAGCTTCCGCAAAGGATTCTCCCCAGATTCCGCAATGGACTCTCCTCAGAATCCGCAAAGGAATCCTGAAAGGATTCTGCTCAGAATCCTGAAAGGATTCTCCTCAAAATCATGAAAGAAATCTCCTCAGAATCTTGAAAGAAATCTTCTCAAAATTCTGAAAAGATTCACGTCAGAATCCTAAAAGGATTTTCCTCAGAATCCTGAAAGGATTTATCTCAGAATCCTCAAAGGATTGACCTCAGAATCTTGAAAGGATTCTCCTCAGAATCCTGAAAGGATTCTTCTCAGAATCCTGAAGGGATTAATCTCAGAATCCTGAAAGGATTCTTCTCAGAATCCTGAAGGGATTAATCTCAGAATCCTGAAAGGATTGTCCTCAGAATCCTGAAAGGATTCTCCTCAGATTCCAGAAATGATTCTCCTCAGAATCATGAGAGGATACTCCTCAGATTCCAGAAAGGATTCTCCTCAGAATCCTGAAAGGATTCTCCTCAGAATCCTGAAAGGACTTTTCTCAGAATCCTGAAAGGATTCTCCTCAGAATCCTGAAAGGGTTTCCTCAGAATCCTGAAAGGATTCTCCTCAGAATCCTGAAAGGATTCTCCTCAGAATCCTGAAAGGATTCTCCTCAGAATCCTGAAAGGATTCTCCTCAGAATCCTGAAAGGATTCTCCTCAGAATCCTGAAAGGATTCTCCTCAGAATCCTGAAAGGATTCTCCTCAGAATCCTGAAAGGATTCTCCTCAGAATCCTGAAAGGATTCTCCTCAGAATCCTGAAAGGATTCTCCTCAGAATCCTGAAAGGATTCTCCTCAGAATCCTGAAAGGATTCTCCTCAGAATCCTGAAAGGATTCTCCTCAGAATCCTGAAAGGATTCTCCTCAGAATCCTGAAAGGATTCTCCTCAGAATCCTGAAAGGATTCTCCTCAGAATCCTGAAAGGATTCTCCTCAGAATCCTGAAAGGATTCTCCTCAGAATCCTGAAAGGATTCTCCTCAGAATCCTGAAAGGATTCTCCTCAGAATCCTGAAAGGATTCTCCTCAGAATCCTGAAAGGATTCTCCTCGAATCCTGAAAGGATTCTCCTCAGAATCCTGAAAGGATTCTCCTCAGAATCCTGAAAGGATTCTCCTCAGAATCCTGAAAGGATTCTCCTCAGAATCCTGAAAGGATTCTCCTCAGAATCCTGAAAGGATTCTCCTCAGAATCCTGAAAGGATTCTCCTCAGAATCCTGAAAGGATTCTCCTCAGAATCCTGAAAGGATTCTCCTCAGAATCCTGAAAGGATTCTCCTCAGAATCCTGAAAGGATTCTCCTCAGAATCCTGAAAGGATTCTCCTCAGAATCCTGAAAGGATTCTCCTCAGAATCCTGAAAGGATTCTCCTCAGAATCCTGAAAGGATTCTCCTCAGAATCCTGAAGAGGATTCTCCTCAGAATCCTGAAAGGATTCTCCTCAGAATCCTGAGAGGATTCTCCTCAGAATCCTGAAAGGATTCTCCTCAGAATCCTGAAAGGATTCTCCTCAGAATCCTGAAAGGATTCTCCTCAGAATCCTGAAAGGATTCTCCTCAGAATCCTGAAAGGATTCTCCTCAGAATCCTGAAAGGATTCTCCTCAGAATCCTGAAAGGATTCTCCTCAGAATCCTGAAAGGATTCTCCTCAGAATCCTGAAAGGATTCTCCTCAGAATCCTGAAAGGATTCTCCTCAGAATCCTGAAAGGATTCTCCTCAGAATCCTGAAAGGATTCTCCTCAGAATCCTGAAAGGATTCTCCTCAGAATCCTGAAAGGATTCTCCTCAGAATCCTGAAAGGATTCTCCTCAGAATCCTGAAAGGATTCTCCTCAGAATCCTGAAAGGATTCTCCTCAGAATCCTGAAAGGATTCTCCTCAGAATCCTGAAAGGATTCTCCTCAGAATCCTGAAAGGATTCTCCTCAGAATCCTGAAAGGATTCTCCTCAGAATCCTGAAAGGATTCTCCTCAGAATCCTGAAAGGATTCTCCTCAGAATCCTGAAAGGATTCTCCTCAGAATCCTGAAAGGATTCTCCTCAGAATCCTGAAAGGATTCTCCTCAGAATCCTGAAAGGATTCTCCTCAGAATCCTGAAAGGATTCTCCTCAGAATCCTGAAAGGATTCTCCTCAGAATCCTGAAAGGATTCTCCTCAGAATCCTGAAAGGATTCTCCTCAGAATCCTGAAAGGATTCTCCTCAGAATCCTGAAAGGATTCTCCTCAGAATCCTGAAAGGATTCTCCTCAGAATCCTGAAAGGATTCTCCTCAGAATCCTGAAAGGATTCTCCTCAGAATCCTGAAAGGATTCTCCTCAGAATCCTGAAAGGATTCTCCTCAGAATCCTGAAAGGATTCTCCTCAGAATCCTGAAAGGATTCTCTCAGAATCCTGAAAGGATTCTCCTCAGAATCCTGAAAGGATTCTCCTCAGAATCCTGAAAGGATTCTCCTCAGAATCCTGAAAGGATTCTCCTCAGAATCCTGAAAGGATTCTCCTCAGAATCCTGAAAGGATTCTCCTCAGAATCCTGAAAGGATTCTCCTCAGAATCCTGAAAGGATTCTCCTCAGAATCCTGAAAGGATTCTCCTCAGAATCCTGAAAGGATTCTCCTCAGAATCCTGAAAGGATTCTCCTCAGAATCCTGAAAGGATTCTCCTCAGAATCCTGAAAGGATTCTCCTCAGAATCCTGAAAGGATTCTCCTCAGAATCCTGAAAGGATTCTCCTCAGAATCCTGAAAGGATTCTCCTCAGAATCCTGAAAGGATTCTCCTCAGAATCCTGAAAGGATTCTCCTCAGAATCCTGAAAGGATTCTCCTCAGAATCCTGAAAGGATTCTCCTCAGAATCCTGAAAGGATTCTCCTCAGAAACCTGAAAGGATTCTCCTCAGAATCCTGAAAGGATTCTCCTCAGAAACCTGAAAGGATTCTCCTCAGAAACCTGAAAGGATTCTCCTCAGAATCCTGAAAGGATTCTCCTCAGAATCCTGAAAGGATTCTCCTCAGAATCCTGAAAGGATTCTCCTCAGAATCCTGAAAGGATTCTCCTCAGAATCCTGAAAGGATTCTCCTCAGAATCCTGAAAGGATTCTCCTCAGAATCCTGAAAGGATTCTCCTCAGAATCCTGAAAGGATTCTCCTCAGAATCCTGAAAGGATTCTCCTCAGAATCCTGAAAGGATTCTCCTCAGAATCCTGAAAGGATTCTCCTCAGAATCCTGAAAGGATTCTCCTCAGAATCCTGAAAGGATTCTCCTCAGAATCCTGAAAGGATTCTCCTCAGAATCCTGAAAGGATTCTCCTCAGAATCCTGAAAGGATTCTCCTCAGAATCCTGAAAGGATTCTCCTCAGAATCCTGAAAGGATTCTCCTCAGAATCCTGAAAGGATTCTCCTCAGAATCCTGAAAGGATTCTCCTCAGAATCCTGAAAGGATTCTCCTCAGAATCCTGAAAGGATTCTCCTCAGAATCCTGAAAGGATTCTCCTCAGAATCCTGAAAGGATTCTCCTCAGAATCCTGAAAGGATTCTCCTCAGAATCCTGAAAGGATTCTCCTCAGAATCCTGAAAGGATTCTCCTCAGAATCCTGAAAGGATTCTCCTCAGAATCCTGAAAGGATTCTCCTCAGAATCCTGAAAGGATTCTCCTCAGAATCCTGAAAGGATTCTCCTCAGAATCCTGAAAGGATTCTCCTCAGAATCCTGAAAGGATTCTCCTCAGAATCCTGAAAGGATTCTCCTCAGAATCCTGAAAGGATTCTCCTCAGAATCCTGAAAGGATTCTCCTCAGAATCCTGAAAGGATTCTCCTCAGAATCCTGAAAGGATTCTCCTCAGAATCCTGAAAGGATTCTCCTCAGAATCCTGAAAGGATTCTCCTCAGAATCCTGAAAGGATTCTCCTCAGAATCCTGAAAGGATTCTCCTCAGAATCCTGAAAGGATTCTCCTCAGAATCCTGAAAGGATTCTCCTCAGAATCCTGAAAGGATTCTCCTCAGAATCCTGAAAGGATTCTCCTCAGAATCCTGAAAGGATTCTCCTCAGAATCCTGAAAGGATTCTCCTCAGAATCCTGAAAGGATTCTCCTCAGAATCCTGAAAGGATTCTCCTCAGAATCCTGAAAGGATTCTCCTCAGAATCCTGAAAGGATTCTCCTCAGAATCCTGAAAGGATTCTCCTCAGAATCCTGAAAGGATTCTCCTCAGAATCCTGAAAGGATTCTCCTCAGAATCCTGAAAGGATTCTCCTCAGAATCCTGAAAGGATTCTCCTCAGAATCCTGAAAGGATTCTCCTCAGAATCCTGAAAGGATTCTCCTCAGAATCCTGAAAGGATTCTCCTCAGAATCCTGAAAGGATTCTCCTCAGAATCCTGAAAGGATTCTCCTCAGAATCCTGAAAGGATTCTCCTCAGAATCCTGAAAGGATTCTCCTCAGAATCCTGAAAGGATTCTCCTCAGAATCCTGAAAGGATTCTCCTCAGAATCCTGAAAGGATTCTCCTCAGAATCCTGAAAGGATTCTCCTCAGAATCCTGAAAGGATTCTCCTCAGAATCCTGAAAGGATTCTCCTCAGAATCCTGAAAGGATTCTCCTCAGAATCCTGAAAGGATTCTCCTCAGAATCCTGAAAGGATTCTCCTCAGAATCCTGAAAGGATTCTCCTACGAATCCTGAAAGGATTCTCCTCAGAATCCTGAAAGGATTCTCCTCAGAATCCTGAAAGGGTTCTTGTCAGAATCCTGAAAGGATTCTTTTCAGAATACTTAAAGGATTCTCCTCAGAATACTGATAGGTTTCTCCTCAGAATCCTGAAAGGATTCTCCTCAGAATCCTGAAAGGATTCTCCTCAGAATCCTGAAAGAATTTTTCTCAGAATCCTGAAAGGATTCTCCTCAGAATTCTGAAAGGATTCTTCTTAGAATCCTGAAAGGATTCTTCTCAGAATCCCGAAAGGTTTCTCCTCAGAGTCCTGAAAGGATTCTCCTTAAGAATACTGGAAGGATTCTCTGCACAATCCTAAGAAGATTCTCCTCCACATCGTAAAAGGATTTCTCTCATAATCTGCAGAGGTTTTTCCTCAGAATCCGGAGAGGTTTGTCCCCAGCATACTGAGAAAATTCCCCTGAAAATTTAATTAATGTCTCCTCTGAATCCAGAAAGGATTTTTCCGGGATTCTGGAAGGATTTCTCTCGATCTTTCTTAGATTCGGAAAAGTATTTTCTCTAGAATCTTGAGAAGAGTCTGCCCAGAGACCTGACATGGTGACTTTCCTATTTCTTACAGATTTTTTTCTGCAAGCTGCAGCGAGTATTCAACACCAGATAGTGTATAAGTAATCTTGCGGAAGGTTTTATTGTTCTCATCAAACATTTGCTTCATCTGGTAAATTACTTACTTGAGTAGATTAATTTCTGTACAGACCAACCGCACCACATATGTTGTGGTTCTAAGGGTGACAAACAATCCGGCTAATAACCAACACTAGACGGTAGCATCTCTCTGTCTTTCTCAAGTGTCATTTCGGCTGTCATATAAACATGAACGGATATGATTCCTTTGCCCTCCCTTCCCACTTATGCCGACAACTGTCTCGTTCACTAATGTCCCATACAAGCATCCATTAGATTCTGCCTTGTTTTGTCAGCCCATACAACACTTAGAACACCGACGGAGAAGAATAACGGTGTCCTACCTCTACCGCTTTCGGTGTGTGTGTCATATTGCATGCCTAACTCTAATAAATGTACGACATAGAGCAAAAGCATAGTCTTCCCTGGTAGCTGCGGTGTGGTGTAAAACCGAGCAACCGTCACGGAACTTTCGGAGAAGCCAGATAAAATCCCGCTTCCGTAGCTACTCTAACGATGGGACATGTTGCGCCCGAAGGCAACCGGTTTGCGACGATCCACAGATTCATCTTGATACGTCCAAATGGGGAAATTCTGTTTCCCGAGGAGGAAGGTAACTCAGCCGCAGCACAGAGGTGGGCGGGGGTAGGGCCAAGGATGGGATCATTCATTTGCAATCATTTACATTCACTTGCGAATAACTCGCTTCAGAAACATCGTAGCGAAAACTTATGTATGGAGCACTTTATCATTTTTGTTTTACCTGAAACTTTGTAGAACAATGTACAAGTGTAGCGCCAATAATAAAGACAACAGAAAGCAACAAACGCAACTCTCCACGGCGTGAATGTAATTTACATTCACCGCGTGGAGAGTTGCCTTCACAGCTCGTTTACGAATTTGGTATGCGTGTGCGACCCTAATGCTATTCGGCGAACTTCCAGATAAAACTACAAAGTTCAATTCATCCATACATAGTTTTTTGAAAGAATGCTTCTGAACTGAGATAGTATCAAGTGAATGTAACTCTTTGCAAATGAATGATCCCATCCCTGGGTAGGGCTCTTTTGAAGGTCCACATCTAGTTGGGAAATCGACACTGAGGAGAAAATTCGGGAGCCACATTTAGCATTCTGTTAAGTCGATGTCTGTGGTAGAAAGCTGCCACCATGGAATGTAACCGCTCGTGGAAAGATTCGCCACCGCGTTGATTTCATGGATCGCATACACATTTTGCAATCAAAGCCACAGCTGTCAATTTAGAGACCGTTTCAGCCTCACTGATCAAGAATTGTGAAGGAGCGCGACAGGAGCTTAGTTCCTCCTTAGACCCTCGCATGATGTCCCCGGAAAAATAAGGCAGACGGCCGCTTTCTAGAAGGGACGAACGACAATGACGATTTCACCAAGCGGAAAACGATAAATCAAATTTGTGAGAAAAGTGTATGAATATTAAAACGAAGATTGTCGTTGTTCGGTCCCTGCCATTTCCCTTTTTCACTATAAGCGGCTGTTCTGCAGAGCCACAGTTCTGCACATTTCCGGTTTTGTATATTTTCTCCGTCGATTCCCCCGAAATTTTCTTGGCTTTGATGCGTCCACTACCAGGGGGCTCACTCGAGCTTTTTGGGTGAATGGAGGGTCGCATTACAAAAAATCAAATGTGTAGCTTTGGGGCTGGCCTGGTGGCTTTGTTGGCGATAATTGAATCAAGTCATATTCCCACCAGACTGCTGTGTGTCGACTACCGGCGGTTTTGGAATGTTCACAATATGCAACAGCCAGCCAGTAGTAGTGCTAGTGGCAGCCAACATTTCTGCTGAAATGGCAACCTCAAAAAACCGTAGAGAACGCCCCAAAACGTTAAAGCGAGGGAATGTACGCTGGCCTCGGCGGATGTGTGCGGATAATTAAAATTAATTTGTCAGTTTGTTTAACGGAAAAAGCAGAACACAGGCCGCTTAGGCTGAATGTTGGGGCGCTGCCGAAGGCTGCCATGCTGCTAAACAGGGGCTCTTTGATGTGGAGCTTAGCGAATTGTGTGGGTTTGTTTCACCAGCTCCCACGGATTTGAAGCTGATGAAAATGATGATTCCGCCGAATGGTAGCTGAAATTTAGCTTAACTAGAGCGTTGAGCTTTTCGTTTGTTAAAAAGTTTCAGAGTTTTGAAACAAATCATTGCACACTTCGGAGATCTGAGTGATCTAACAAAAACTCATACAGAATTCACAACTAAATCCTCGCAAATCTCGGAAATGAACCCATTTTTACATTAAAACAAATTTCTTCTGTGAAACTATTTTTTTAAACTCTCAAATTTATTAGAAGAATCGATTTAGGATTCTGGAAAGTATTGAACAATAGAAATACACTAGAACTCCAATGGCGCTGTAATCACTTTTACCATTTAATTATTTTATTGATTTTAATTGTTCTTATTGACTATTTTTAAGTGCCCATCTTATAGAGGAGATTTTGTTTTGGTAAACAAATTTGATTTGACACTTCTAGTACCGCTACTGACGCTGTAAGTGCGTGGCAAACTAGATGTTAGTCACACGAACAGTCGCGACAATAGATTTCTGTGGCTTGTTATTCTAATTATTGAACCAAACATAAGGGAAAAACACAAAGAGAACTAAAAAACAATGCAGTCAAGCATCAGTAAAGAATCTTACAGATGATTTCGAAATGCACTTTTTGGGTTCTCAGAAGAATCCAAGTAGACTTTGACGAAAAATACCTCTCATAGAGTCTCATGACTCAGAAAAGAATACTCTCATGCCTCTGATGGAAAACCTCTCGGGACTCTGACGAGAATCTTCTGAAAAATTCTCAGAGTTTTGATGATTTTGATGAAAATACACTCAGGATGCTATGTTTACTCTAAACAGAAATCTCTCAGAATACTGATAATAATCGTCCTAGGATTCTAAGAAATATTCTCTGAGGGTTGTGAAGAAAACAGTCTCAGGATTCCGGAGAGTATTCTTTCAGGATTTTGAAGTATACCCTATAAAGGTTCTCAAGCGAATCCTCTTACGAATCTGGGAAGAATTATTACAGGAATCTGTGAAGTAAACTCTTAGGATTCTGCGGAGAATCGTCCCAGGTTTGTGTGGAGAATCCTCCCAGGATTCTGGAGAGGATCCTCTCAGGATTCTGTGGTAACCTTCCCAGGCTTTTGTGGAGAATCTTCCTACGAATCTAGGAACAATCCTTTCAGAAGTTTGAATAGATTCTTCTTAGGGCTCTGACGAGAATCCTATCCGGTTTCTAAAACGAAATCCCTCACGATTGTAAGGAAAATTCCCCCAGGTTGCTGAGACAAACCCTTCCAGGATTCTGTAGAGAAAACCAATAGAAATCTAAAGAGAATACTCTCAGAATTCTGAAAGATGCTGAGGATGCTGAGAAGAATCCTCTAATGATTCTGAGGATACTCAGGATTCTGTGGAGAATCCTCTCAAGTTTCTGAAAAAAATTCTCCAAGGATTATCTGGAGAATACTCTCAGGATTCTGTGGATTTTGTAGACAAACAGAAGAGAAACCTCCCACGTTTCTGGGGAGCAACCTTTAAGGATTCCATTGAGAATCCTCCCAGAATTCCGTGACAATCCTCCCAGGATTCTGAAGAGAATCTCAAACTTCTGAGGAGAATCCTCTCAGAATTCCAAGGATAATCCTCTCAGGATTCTGAGGAGAATTCCCACTAGATTCTGAGGAAAACCCTCCCAGGACTCTGTAGAGCATCCTCCCAGAATTTTGAAGAGAATCTTCCCAGGATTCCGTGGAAAATCCTCTCAGAATTCTGTGGGAACCCAGGATTCCGTAAGAATCCTCCTAGGATTCTGTAGAGAATCCTCTCAGGATTATGAAGAGAATCTCAAAATTCTGAGAATAATCCTCTCAGGATTCTCAGGATAATTTGGTGGGCTAGATTTATTTATTTATTGTATGACATCAACAGACAACACAGGTCCTAATGATGTATATATAACATAACCTAACTTATTTCCCTATTGTTGTTACAATAAAAGTAAAATAATAAAATTCCAAACAAAAACACGCACAAAAAAAAAAACAATATCATTATTCGTCATGAAGAAAAACTAAATACAGCCGTAAACTTTCGCTTGATTGTTTCTCTGGAAAGGTTAAAGTCGAACACGGAGGCTACATTGTTGAACGACCGTTTCAAACCGGATATGGCGCTCTGCTGCCCGTACACAGTCATACGCGAAGAAGGTCGTAGCCAAGGTCGCAACATCATGTTATTACGCAGTGCTCTTGGACGAACATACAAATCGACGGACTGCAAGAGTGCGGGGCAGTCCATCCTTTCCTGCAACAAGTCCGCAATGACCATTGCTCGTGCAACGTTCAAGCGTAGCTGAAGACTCCCTAGGCCTAGGTCGATCAATTGGCGCCGACTTCTGTAACTTGGCAGTCGCAACGGATCACGCCAAGGGAGTCGGCGGAGAGCAAAGCGGATAAAACAGCGCTGGACAGATGATGAGGATTCCAAACCGCGTTACAATACTCGAGCGTCGCTCGAAACAGCAAACAATACAGTGACTTCAAACAATACACGCTGGTGAAGTTCTTAGCGATCCGAAATATGAAGCCCAACTATGTAGCCGCTTTCTCAACTACGAAGGAAACATGTTGTCTGAAGCTAAGTTTCGAATCCAGAATCACCCCCAGGTCCTTCACATCATCTGCACGCTGAATCACGGTGTCGAAGAGTTTGTATTGGAAAATTATAGGTCTACGAATTCGAGCAAGCGAAATCACGGAACATTTGACGGGATTAACCAACATTCAGTTTAATATGCACCAGTTCATAAATCCATCCAGATCCTGCTGGAGGCAAACTGCGTCTTCGATAGAGCGAATCATCCGGTAGGTTTTCATGTCATCTGCGAAAGACAGACTTTTAACAGACTTTTAACGTGTAGTTGATATCATTGAAATAAATCAAAAAAATCAACAGCCCCAAATGGCTGCCTTGAGGAATTCCGGACGTGGAATGAAAATCAGCAGATTGGAATACTGCGATCGAGACAGTAAATTTTTTAGCAGTGTAGAATGAACTAAGCCTGCGCAGCTATTGCGTGGTTGATCTTATCAAATGCTGCAGATAGATCTGTATATATGGCGTCCTTCTGCACGTTTTGTGCGAAGCTATAGCCAATGAATGGCGTAAGACACAGAAGATTGGTGATTGTAGATTTGCCTGGGACAAATCCATGTTGATCGCTGCTTAGATGACTTTTGCAGTGAGACGACAAAGGTTCCACTTTTACAAGCTCGAACAATTTGGAGATGGCACCAGAGCGTTAATGATTAATCATAAATTTAATCATGATTAATGATTAATGATTAAGATTAATCAAAATCATTAATCATAATCACCAAAAAATCTCATTTAATCATTAATCATTAATCTTAATCACACTGTTTTTGCAATCTAAGGGGCTGTCCATAAACCACGTGGTCATTTTTTTGGGACTTTTCAACCCCCCGCGTGGTCATTAGTCCATACAAAAATTTTTAGTTGTCCATACAAAATGGTCTTTGGCCGAACCCCCCCCCCCCCCCCCCCCTAATGACCACGTGGTTTATGGACAGCCCCTAATCATTAATCAGTAATCATAATCATAAGAAAAAATATTAATCAATCATCAATCATTCATCACCAAAAATGATTCATCATATAAAATATATGATCCAATTTTAATTGGTTCAAATGCTGTTCTAAGTAATATAATTTATGATTCTTTTTTCAAAAATCTCCCGGACAGAGTTACCTTTTACTTTTTAAACTTCAAAAACATGTTAAACAATAAATATATTTTAATCATTTCCAGTTTTTTGTGATTGATTAATCATGATTAATCATGATTTTTAATCAATGTGCCATTTTTAATCATTAATCCTAATCAATAATCACAGATAAAACCAATTTTAATCATTAATCATAATCTTTAATCATCCTAAAAATCAAATTAATCATTAATCATAATCAATAATCATCAAAATTGGAATTTTAATCACCAATGATTAATCATGATTAAAATTTTTGTTAATCATGAACGCTCTGGATGGCACACATAGACGAAATTCCTCGATAATTTTCAACTTCCTTCCGTTGCTCCTTCTTTGGTACGGAAAACATGGTGGAATTTTTCCAAATGGACGGGAACACTCCAACTGACAGAGATAAGTGGAACACGTGGCGAATAGGAACGAGCAGAGTTTCAATATTCCTCTTCAGGAAAGTTGATGGAATACCATCTGGTCCAGATTTCCTTGAAGATTTCAATCGCGAGGCGGCGCTGGATATCATTTCATTCTCAACGACGAGCGTAGCCCAGGAATCGTTGATCAGCGGAACGTTGTTTATGGCCTGATTAACGAGGGGTTCAGAAATCGTCTCATCGCAAAACGTGCTAGCAAACTTCTAAGCGAAGAATTGGCAAATCTTTGGAGGTTCCGTAGCGGTGTTTCCATTCAAAGTCATCGTTGAAGGTAGTCCAGACTCCTTTTTCTGCTCATTCACGTACCTCCAAAAAGATTTTGGTTACGATTGGAGATTGCGTTGAATTCATTGTTTATAGTGGCTGTAGCAACGTCGACTGGTTAGCTAATAATCCACGTTGACCCTCAAGTAATATTCACGTGCTGAAAAAGTCCGGTACTTAGAGTAGTGCCTCAATGCAGCTCTCCTGTCGAATTTTAGAGTATGGAGCTCACGAGTTTGCCAAGGTTGGTGACATGCACCTTCTTAGGAACTTGTCTCTCATTCACATGTCCCAAAATATGAGAGAGAGTTAGTGCAGCTCCATCTACATCATGTGCATCGAGAATACCATTCCATCTAATAGATTCAAGATATTCCAAAATACTTCCGTGGTCGGCTTTTTGGAAATCTTAGGATACCGGAGCAACTATTTCAGTATCGCAGGACTGGTGGGCAATGAGCTTAAGCATCAACGGAGGATGATGATTAACCTCCTTTACCAACGGCGAAGGAGCAGTAGCTATGAGCGGAGCAACATCTTGTGCACTGACGAAGCAGAGATCAATACTTCGGAAGTTCTTGTTGGTAATGAAGTTGATTTGCCTGAGAGTCACCGTGCTGTAAACATCAAGAAGTCGAGAGGCAGCGGTATGCAAACTTGAATGGTCGGGATGTAGGTGAAGAAGGCCGTTGTCAGATGCTGCCCAGGTTACTCCGGACATATTCAAATCCCCTAAAATGAGGATCTCGTCCAACGCCTTTGCGAGTTCGCCCACGGAGTAGACCGATTTCTGGTGGGTTTCGATAGTACTTTCATCACGAGCTCGATCAGGAGGAATGTAGATGCCGCACAGAAATAGGGTACGGCCAAAAAACTGAATACGCACCCAATTAATAGCTGAAATTTGGCTTTCTTTTACGATTAACTCTATCTTCTTATCAGTGGATGATTGTGGAACCACTCCATGAGAGAAAACATATGTCAAAAGTGCAAATAAAAAACAATCACTACACGCTTTGGTGATGGGATCATAGACAAACAGACGTAACTCTTGAAGCAAATTCCTCAAAAACTTTTACCCGATGTCTCTTTCATGAGCACACTGCCACCTGTTGGTAGAACCGCGCGCGACACTGTCGGCCATGATGGATTTTGATTAGACGTTTGTCTAACACGCACACTACTAAACAAAGCGCCTGAAATTTTCGTTTGCATCATTTAGGAACGTGTACACTGGCAAATATCAAAGCGATCGAACACTAGCGCCTCTGGTGGAAGGATCGCGAAAATCAAATGAAATTTGAATTGATCGTTAAATGCATGAACCAAGTCGTTTTGAAGAGTGTTACGTCTGTTTGTCTGTGATGGGATCTAACTTTGGGATGACAATAAATAAGCTATTTTAACACTAAGGTTTCGCAGCGGTGGAATGAATATTTTGCGTTGTGTTGAGGTAAGACGGTTCGCCTTGAGGGTGGGTAAGACGGACAGTGTTAGGGTTACTTTGATAATGCCATGAGAAACACATTAAAACCCAAACATTATTCACAGATTGAAATCTATGTAAAGCATGTAAAGCATATCATATTGGTTTTTATGTTTAAAACTTCATTATATTAGATTTTTTGTTATTTAGAACAGTTTGAACTAGAGCATTGCATACTGTTAGGCGTTTATTAGTGTATGGAGGTTTCCAATTTTTAGGATTTTTTTTAGGAATCACCGCGCCCGCCACCCCGAATTTATATCGACGGTGATGAAATCGAGGCGGTTGAAGAATTCGTGTACTTGGGCTCACTGGTGATCGCCGACAACGACACCAGCAGAGAAATTCAGAGGCGCATTGTGGTAGGAAATCGTGCTTACTTTGGACTCCGCAGAACTCTACGATAGAATAAAGTTCGCCGTAACACGAAGTTGACTATCTACAAAACGCCGATTAGACCGGTCGTCCTCTATGGACACGAAACATGGACCCTACGTGCAGAGGACCAACGCGCCCTTGGAGTTTTCGAACGGAAGGTGTTGCGTACCATCTACGGCGGAGTGCAGATGGAAGACGGGACTTGGAGAAGGCGAATGAACCACGAGCTGCATCAGCTGCTGAGAGAACCAACCATCGTCCATACCGCGAAAATCGGGAGGCTACGGTGGGCGGGTCACGTCATCAGGATGTCGGATAGCAACCCGACTAAAATGGTTCTCGAGAGTCATCCGACCGGTACAAAAAGACGTGGAGCGCAGCGAGCTAGGTGGGTCGACCAAGTGAAGGACGATTTGCGGACCCTACGCAGAGTGCGGAACTGTAGACAAACAGCCATGGACCGAGTGGAATGGAGACGGCTACTATCTACAGCAGAGGCCACTCCGGCCTTAGCCTGATCGGTAAGGTAGGTAAGGATCCAATTTACAAAATAGATTTTAATTTGTAAAAACACGTTTCGCTAAGAGATTCAAAGCCAAATTTAGATTCTACGATAATTGATCTCCCGAATATAAACGGCCATAAACATCATTTAACCCAATTAATGACTTATTAGCTAATTTTCCAAACGTGTCCGTCTTACCCACACTGTTGAAAAGCATACATTTGGAGAACACTTTTTAATTATCTCAAAAGTCATGGTAAAGAGAAGAGAATCCTTTCAGGATTCTGAAGAGAATCCTTTCAGGATTCTGAAGAGAATTCTTTCCTTTTTAATTATCTCAAAAGTCATGGTATAGAGAAAAGAATCCTTTCAGAATTCAGAAGAGAATCCTTTCAGGATTCTGAAGAGAATCCTTGCAGGATACTGAAGAGAATCCTTGCAGGATTCTGAAGAGAATCCTTGCAGGATTCTGAAGAGAATCCTTGCAGGATTCTGAAGAGAATCCTTGCAGGATTCTGAAGAGAATCCTTGCAGGATTCTGAAGAGAATCCTTGCAGGATTCTGAAGAGAATCCTTGCAGGATTCTGAAGAGAATCCTTGCAGGATTCTGAAGAGAATCCTTGCAGGATTCTGAAGAGAATCCTTGCAGGATTCTGAAGAGAATCCTTGCAGGATTCTGAAGAGAATCCTTGCAGGATTCTGAAGAGAATCCTTGCAGGATTCTGAAGAGAATCCTTGCAGGATTCTGAAGAGAATCCTTGCAGGATTCTGAAGAGAATCCTTGCAGGATTCTGAAGAGAATCCTTGCAGGATTCTGAAGAGAATCCTTGCAGGATTCTGAAGAGAATCCTTGCAGGATTCTGAAGAGAATCCTTGCAGGATTCTGAAGAGAATCCTTGCAGGATTCTGAAGAGAATCCTTGCAGGATTCTGAAGATAATATTTGCAGGATTCTGAAGAGAATCCTTGCAGGATTCTGAAGAGAATCCTTGCAGGATCCTGAGGAGAATCCTTGCAGGATTCTAAAGAGAATCCTTGCAGGATTCTAAAGAGAATCCTTGCAGGATTCTGAAGAGAATCCTTGCAGGATCCTGAAGAGAATCCTTGCAGGATCCTGAAGAGAATCCTTGCAGGATCCTGAAGAGAATCCTTGCAGGATCCTGAAGAGAATCCTTGCAGGATTCTGAAGAGAATCCTTGCAGGATTCTGAAGAGAATCCTTGCAGGATTCTGAAGAGAATCCTTGCAGGATTCTGAAGAGAATCCTTGCAGGATTCTGAAGAGAATCCTTGCAGGATTCTGAAGAGAATCCTTGCAGGATTCTGAAGAGAATCCTTGCAGGATTCTGAAGAGAATCCTTGCAGGATTCTGAAGAGAATCCTTGCAGGATTCTGAAGAGAATCCTTGCAGGATTCTGAAGAGAATCCTTGCAGGATTCTGAAGAGAATCCTTGCAGGATTCTGAAGAGAATCCTTGCAGGATTCTGAAGAGAATCCTTGCAGGATTCTGAAGAGAATCCTTGCAGGATTCTGAAGAGAATCCTTGCAGGATTCTGAAGAGAATCCTTGCAGGATTCTGAAGAGAATCCTTGCAGGATTCTGAAGAGAATCCTTGCAGGATTCTGAAGAGAATCCTTGCAGGATTCTGAAGAGAATCCTTGCAGGATTCTGAAGAGAATCCTTGCAGGATTCTGAAGAGAATCCTTGCAGGATTCTGAAGAGAATCCTTGCAGGATTCTGAAGAAAATCCTTGCAGGATTCTGAAGAGAATCCTTTCAGGATTCTGAAGAGAATCCTTTCAGGATTCTGAAGAGAATCCTTTCAGGATTCTGAAGAGAATCCTTTCAGGATTCTGAAGAGAATCCTTTCAGGATTCTGAAGAGAATCCTTTCAGGATTCTGAAGAGAATCCTTTCAGGATTCTAAGAAGAATCATTTCAGGATTCTGAGAAGAATCATTTCAGGATTCTGAGAAGAATCATTTCAGGATTCTGAGAAGAATTATTTCAGGATTCTGAGAAAAATCATTTCAGGATTCTGAGAAGAATCCTTTCAGGATTCTGAGAAGAATCCTTTCAGGATTCTGAAGAGAATCCTTTCAGAATTCTGAAGAGAATCCTTTCAGGATTCTGAAGAAAATCATTTCAGGATTCTGAAGAGAATCATTTCAGGATTCTGAAGAGAATCCTTTCAGGATTCTAAAGAGAATCCTTTCAGGATTCCGAAGAGAATCCTTTCAGGATTCTGAAGAGAATCCTTTCAGGATTCTGAAGAGAATCCTTTCAGAATTCTGAAGAGAATTTTTTCAGGATTCTGAAGAGAATCCTTTCAGGATTCTGAAGAGAATCCTTTCAGGATTCTGAAGAGAATCCTTTCAGGATTCTGAAGAGAATCCTTTCAGGATTCTGAAGAGAATCCTTTCAGGATTCTGAAGAGAATCCTTTCAGGATTCTGAAGAGAATCCTTTCAGGATTCTGAAGAGAATCCTTTCAGGATTCTGAAGAGAATCCTTTCAGGATTCTGAAGAGAATCCTTTCAGGATTCTGAAGAGAATCCTTTCAGGATTCTGAAGAGAATCCTTTCAGGATTCTGAAGAGAATCCTTTCAGGATTCTGAAGAGAATCCTTTCAGGATTCTGAAGAGAATCCTTTCAGGATTCTGAAGAGAATCCTTTCAGGATTCTGAAGAGAATCCTTTCAGGATTCTGAAGAGAATCCTTTCAGGATTCTGAAGAGAATCCTTTCAGGATTCTGAAGAGAATCCTTTCAGGATTCTGAAGAGAATCCTTTCAGGATTCTGAAGAGAATCCTTTCAGGATTCTGAAGAGAATCCTTTCAGGATTCTAAGAAGAATCATTTCAGGATTCTGAGAAGAATCATTTCAGGATTCTGAGAAGAATCATTTCAGGATTCTGAGAAGAATTATTTCAGGATTCTGAGAAAAATCATTTCAGGATTCTGAGAAGAATCCTTTCAGGATTCTGAGAAGAATCCTTTCAGGATTCTGAAGAGAATCCTTTCAGAATTCTGAAGAGAATCCTTTCAGGATTCTGAAGAAAATCATTTCAGGATTCTGAAGAGAATCATTTCAGGATTCTGAAGAGAATCCTTTCAGGATTCTAAAGAGAATTCTTTCAGGATTCCGAAGAGAATCCTTTCAGGATTCTGAAGAGAATCCTTTCGGGATTCTGAAGAGAATCCCTGCAGGATTCTGAGAAGAATCCTTTCAGGATTCTGAGAAGAATCCTTTCAGGATTCTGAGAAGAATCCTTTCAGGATTCTGAGAAGAATCCTTTCAGGATTCTGAGAAGAATCCTTTCAGGATTCTGAGAAGAATCCTATCAGGATTCTGAGAAGAATCCTTTTAGGATTCTGAGAAGAATCATTTCAGGATTCTAAGAGGAATCATTTTAGGATTCTGAGAAGAATCATTTCAGGATTCTGAGAAGAATCATTTCAGGATTCTGAGAAGAATCATTTCAGGATTCTGAGAAGAATCATTTCAGGATTCTGAGAAGAATTATTTCAGGATTCTGAGAAAAATCCTTTCAGGATTCTGAGAAGAATCCTTTCAGGATTCTGAGAAGAATCCTTTCAGGATTCTGAGAAGAATCCTTTCAGGATTCTGAGAAGAATTTTTTTTAGGATTCTGAGAAGAATCCTTTCAGGATTCTGAGGAGAATCGTTTCAGGATTGTGTGGAGGATCCTATCAGGATTCTGAGGAGAATCCTTTCAGGATTCTGAGGAGAATCCTTTCAGGATTTTGAGGAGAAACATTTCAGGATTCTGAGAAGAATCCTCCCAGAATTTTGTAAAGATTCCTCTCAGGATTCTGTGTAAAGTCCTCCCAGGATTCTGATGGATTCCTCCTTGGATTAAGTGGAAAATACTCTCATAATCCTGTGGAGAACACTCACAGGATTCTAAGGATAATTTTCTCAGGATCCTGAGGAGAAACCTCTGAGCACTCTGAGGAGAATCCTCTCGGGAATATGAGGCACATCAATCAAGATTCTTAATTGAATCCTCCCACTATTCTGAGGAGAATTCTCTCACAATGTTGAAGAGAATCCTCTCAGGATTCTGTGGAGAATTCTTCTAGGATTCTATGGAGAATTGTCTCATGATTCAGTAGAGAATCCTCTCAGGATTTTGTGGATAATCTCCCAGGATGCTGTGGAAAATCTTCTCTGGATATTTAGGTAAATTGCCGGGACCCGTGGTGTTGGTTCATAAGCAGATGGTCATGGGTTATATCCCAGCCCCGGCACTTTCGTTAGTTGCTCTTCCCCCTGAGAGCAGCTGACACTGACCCTCTTCTGAGCCCATGGCTCAAATGGACCCGGATACTAGGACATCGGCGAACGGCAACTCATAATGGACCCCCAATCGGACTGGAAACAGGAACAACCAACAGCCACACATCAACATCCTCGTGCTCATCATTCTACCATGATAGGGTAGAAAGTGAAAGCAGCGCAACGGCAACCAGTTCGACATGGTAGAATTAGAATAGAGTACATTTAGGCGCTGCTCAAAATGTAAGTACAGCTTCCAATTGGAATCGCTCACGCAGTGCCCTAGTGGACAATAGAGCTGTAAATTAGGTTAAGTGATTGAAGAATAAAAAAATTAGGAAAATTCTCTCAGAATTCTTAGAAGCATCCTCTCAGGACTCTGAAGAGAATCCTGTCAGAATTCTAAGGAGAATCCTCTCGCGGTTCGAGGAGAATCCGCTCAGAAATTTGGAGAGAATATAATAGTATTCTAAGGAAAACACTCTAAGGATTGTGGAGAATTCTTTCGGGATTATGTAAATAATCCTCCAAGGATTCTGAGGAGCATCCTCTCAGGATTCTGAGGAGAATTCTCTTAGATTTCTGGGAAGAATCATTTCAGGATTGTGTGGAGGATCCTATCAGGATTCTGAGAAGATTCCTATCGGGATTCTAAGGAGAATCCTTTCAGAATGTAAGAAGAAGAACTCTCTCCGGAGAACTCTCTCAGGATTCTGAGCAGAAGAAATTTGCGCAGGTTGTTAACAAACTTGGGGCCTCGTTCCTGAAGAACGAGCTCGAACTTGCACATCCGTACAACAAAATTCGTTCCCCAAAGTAGGTGCACTACCATTTCACTCTTGTGCACATACTTTTAAGGTTCGTAATTGCAGAGTACCAAATAGTGTACATATTTAAAATATATTTGAACGACCAGGTAGAAATCCTATGAAATATGCTGGGAAGGGGGTCGCAAGGCTAGGGTTGTCCTAAACTTACGTATAATAAAATTTTGCCTTGCCAATATTGAGCCGTTTACCATGAGGAACCTCCTCCTGTCGCTGTTCGAAAGTAGCAACTAATGGTAAAAAAGTGATAAAAATGAACCTTGATGGCTCGAGCCAAGAGCCACTTAGGGGGCAGGGGGAGCTATTTGCTGTCGTTTCTACCGTCGAATTCAGTCAGTCGGACGGAGCTCATGTGAGAGTGTGTATGTACTGCTGCGCTGTTGCTACTATTTACTTTCCGTTCATTCTTCGTTCGAGAATGCAATGCACATTTCCCGGGGGTTATTTCTACTCATAATAAAAGCATAAGAGTTTTGTGAATGGCTCTCCGGTAGGAAAATGTGAAATTGAAGTGAAAACCGAAGGCGGACGGGTTGAAAGAAAAATATGGGTAACAAACAATTGCTGAGAGAGAGAGACAGAGCTTTGGTGTGGGTGGGCAGAACTTTTGTGTGTCGGACGTCGGAAAATGGCAGGAAACTTGGTTGAGGGATGGAGGTAGACAGGACGTAAAAGTTTTCCTTTCGACCACCAAAGTTCTTCACATAACTACATGAACGAATGGACTGCCGTCCGTGTTCATACGAGAAAACGGACGTCAGAGCTGGTTTTAAATTCTTCGAAGTGTTGAAGGTGATCTCTTCCGGGTGGAACAATGGAAGGAAGTTTGAATGAACATGTTCCGAAGAATGGAAGATGCGGAGGTTGTTCTTGTGAGATATTCTGAGATACATAGAAGAGAGATTACATGTAGCAACTGTGGAAAGATGTGTTCTCAAGCCTAAAGGCTGATATAGATCAATTCGTCAGTTCAAGAATAATGTAGCAAATCGACAATTGGTATAAACCAATTTCATCACCATTCAATCCATTTTTCTGACAAATTGTCTCATTTTATCACATCATCACCGTACACCGCGCACATGCCTACACAGTAAAAAAAATATCAAAATCTGTTAACGTTATTTCCCACAAATGTACATTTATAACCAAGTAACATTTTTTCGTTCAACAACACAAAGACGTTCATAGAACCACCATAAAACTATACTAAAATGATTTTGGTTTTATGTTTTATCACGGTCCTTCCGAAGTGTAATTGACTTTGAAAATGTTGCTTTGGATTGTGTAATGACAATTTCCTGGTAAATTTACTTCGTTTGCCGACAATGTCCTTCCAATATAAAAGACAGCATTTTGTGTTTGATCAATGTTTTTTTTTATTTACTGAGATGGCGAAGATTCATAGGCTACGACTCTAATTCGAAAGACCAATGCTCAAATCCTGCTTTTCACATTTCTTTTTTTTTTGCTGTGTCAACAGAGCACACGTTTGAATAAGCACTAAGCGGTATCCATCTGGCCGCATTTGCCAGAAGCACACAGCGGAAGCTAAAATATGTACAACCGGAACAAAGTCTCCTTCGCCGAAGGACTAGGACACCGAGCTCGATAAAGCATGTCGACCGGAGGAAAAACCTTCCCAGCGCGCTATCAGGACCAAGCGAAGTAGGTACCGTGATTTCGGGTGACATTGATCACTTTTCACAGTTTTTTCAGTCTAATTTTTGAACAGTTATCGATATGGTCAAACTCAATGCAATAAAACAAGTACGACCACGGTTCTCATCAATTAGCGAGATTGAAACTTTTACTGCAAGTCATTTTATTGTAATAAATATCATTTTAAATAAAAAATCCATAATTTTGCTTTCGGGGTGAAATTGATCAGTGAATGAAATGCCTTTGTAAGTGCTAAAACTACATTTTCCACCTGAATTAACCACCATAGAATGCGAAAAGCTACGCAAAACTTTAATAAATTTTCTAAATATTTAATTATTTAATTAATAAGTTTAATAAATCTAAAGAAAACGCCTGAAAGTATGCAATTTCATACTAAAAAAGTGATTACTTTCGAAAAAGTGCAATTTTATGCAAAAATTTGAATATTCATAGAATTTTTGATGACGAAATCGTGTTTAGCGAATACTTGCCAGCTAAAAACATCTATTCGAATACTACTAATTACATGTGCGATACAGCGACGGTAACAAAAGTTTGATTAAAAAAGATTTGAAGTTAGCCTAACCCGTAATTTTGGAAAATTTGAAGTTAATACAGAAATATATGACTAATTGGCTGTAAAACAAGTGAACTTGTCGTTCATTAACCCTTGAGCCAGATGATGGTCATTTTCCACAAATTGTTTTAAGTTGGGAATCGCGCCACTTGGGCAGTGGCTCCTATATTCGTCTGTTTTCCACTATAACTCAGTCAAATTTGAACCAATCGCCACAACTTTTGGAATGTGGTGAGATAGGTATAGTATCCACCCGTGTACAACATTTCAAGTCAATTGGTTCAAAATTGACTGAGTTATAGTGGAAAACAGACGAATATAGAAGCCACCGCCCAAGTGGCGCGATACCCTTTAAAGCGTAATTTTTAACAAATAAAAATGACCCTCTCGTTGATCAATTTCACTCGAAATCACGGTACCTAACTGATGGCCTCTTCTGTCTGGATTTTAGCACTGTGCAAACGTCGTCGTGTCACCCAGTTTTATGAAGCGTGTATGAATTTTATTATCACTTCCGTGTGTCTTTTGGCACGAGCTGAAACAAAATGAGAGCTGCAACAGTAAGGTATAAGTACCCAGGGTTGAATATTTGACAAGGAAAGAACTCAAGAGACAAAATCTGTTTGACACTAATGCAAATTCGATCGAGCTTTGTTTTCTTTTTGGACAAATATTTGACCCTCTGTACTGAGATCTCGAAAATAAAGGATTTACAATCAAGCAAAAATTAATAAACGGCTATTTGAAGTTCATTTTCAAACCATTTCTGCTCCCTCTCGGTGTGCAATCAAGTTAGGTAGTTTCTCAGATACACACTTTGGGATAGATTTTTATTCTCAAAAAAGGTCACCGAATTTCCGAAAAAGTTTTTGAAGAAATCTTACCGAATATCATAGAGCCAGTGCTGCAATTTTTCGACAGGCCTTTATGATAGCGATATTTTGCTTTTTTTCATTTTCTCCATTTTGGTTTTCCTGTCAATGTTGCTTTCCGATCAGCAACACGGGAGCGAAATGAAATAGGTACTCACACTCGCACGCAGCGTACTGAAAACGAGAGCTGACAGGGCTAAATTTCCATTCAATTTTCTGTAGTCGAGTGTTTTCACCCGAGGTAGCGTATAGGGCACTCACTCTCACAAGCCACCGCTTGAGACGAATGGCCTTTCAGCATGAGTAGTGTGTGGATGATTAGGAATTGATCTTGTTGGGTCGCTCACAAATGGAGCTCTCGGACTCTGTCAGTTCTCACATCAAGGAACTGAAAACGACCGCCGCAGTCATTCATTTTCGGCTGAAAAACAGGCACTGAGACTGATATTTTACAGGACTGCATAGAGCACAGAATTCTGAGAGAATTTTCCACAGAATCCAGAAAGGATTCCCCACAGAACCCCGAGAGGATTCTCGACAGGATCTCGAGAGGATTCTTGCCAGAATCCCGAGAGGATTCTCGGCAGAGTTCCGGGAGGATTCTCCACAGACTCCTGAGGGGATTCGGAAAATTATTGTGAGAAGATTCTCCACAGAATCCTGAGAGGATTCAGCACAGAATCCTGGGATGATTCTCCACAGAATCCTGAGAGGATTCTCCACAGAATCCTGAGAGGATTCTCCACAGAATCCTGAGAGGATTCTCCACAGAATCCTGAGAGGATTCTCCACAGAATCCTGAGAGGATTCTCCACAGAATCCTGAGAGGATTCTCCACAGAATCCTGAGAGGATTCTCTACAGAATCCTGAGAGGATTCTACACAGAATCCTGAGAGGATTCTACACAGAACCCCGAGAGGATTCTCGACAGGATCTCGAGAGGATTCTCGCAAGAATCCCGAGAGGATTCTCCGCAGAGTTGCGAGAGGATTCTCCACAGAATCCTGAAGAGATTCGGAAATTTATCGTGAGAGGGTTCTCCACAGAATCCTGACAGGATTCTCCACAGATTTCTGAGAGAATTCTCCACATAATCCAGAGAGGCTTTTTAACAAATCCTGAGAGGATTCGCCACAGAATCCGGAGAGGATTCGCCACAGAATCCGGTGGGATTCCCCACAGAATAGTGAAATGATTCTCCACAAAATTCTGAGCGGATTCTCAACACAATCCTGAGAGGATTCTCCACAGAATCCTGAGAGGATTCTCCACAGAATCCTGAGAGGATTCTCCACAGAATCCTGAGAGGATTCTCCACAGAATCTTGAGAGGATTCTCCACAGAATCCTGAGAGGATTCTCCACAGAATCCTGAGAGGATTCTCCACAAAATCCTGAGAGGATTCCCCACAGAATCCTGAGAGGATTCCCCACAGAATCCTGAGAGGATTCCCCACAGAATCCTGAGAGGATTCTCCACAGAATCCTGAGAGGATTTTCCACAGAATCCTGAGAGGGTTCTCCACAGAATCCTGAGAGGATTCTCCACAGAATCCTGAGAGGATTCTCCACAGAATCCTGAGAGGATTCTCCACAGAATCCTGAGAGGATTCTCCACAGAATCCTGAGAGGATTCTCCACAGAATCCTGAGAGGATTCTCCACAGAATCCTGAGAGGATTCTCCACAGAATCCTGAGAGGATTCTCCACAGAACCCGAGAGGATTCTCCACAGAATCCTAAGAGGATTCTCCACAGAATCCTAAGAGGATTCTCCACAGAATCCTAAGAGGATTCTCCACAGAATCCTAAGAGGATTCTCCACAGAATCCTGAGAGGATTCTCCACAGAATCCTGAGAGGATTCTCCACAGAATCCTGAGAGGATTCTCCACAGAATCCTGAGAGGATTCAGCACAGAATCCTGGGATGATTCTCCACAGAATCCTGAGAGGATTCTCCACAGAATCCTGAGAGGATTCTCCACAGAATCCTGAGAGGATTCTCCACAGAATCCTGAGAGGATTCTCCACAGAATCCTGAGAGGATTCTCCACAGAATCCTGAGAGGATTCTCCACAGAATCCTGAGAGGATTCTCCACAGAATCCTGAGAGGATTCTCCACAGAATCCTGAGAGGATTCTCTACAGAATCCTGAGAGGATTCTACACAGAATCCTGAGAGGATTCTACACAGAACCCCGAGAGGATTCTCGACAGGATCTCGAGAGGATTCTCGCAAGAATCCCGAGAGGATTCTCCGCAGAGTTGCGAGAGGATTCTCCACAGAATCCTGAAGAGATTCGGAAATTTATCGTGAGAGGGTTCTCCACAGAATCCTGACAGGATTCTCCACAGATTTCTGAGAGAATTCTCCACATAATCCAGAGAGGCTTTTTAACAAATCCTGAGAGGATTCGCCACAGAATCCGGAGAGGATTCGCCACAGAATCCGGAGAGGATTCCCCACAGAATAGTGAAATGATTCTCCACAAAATTCTGAGCGGATTCTCAACACAATCCTGAGAGGATTCTCCACAGAATCCTGAGAGGATTCTCCACAGAATCCTGAGAGGATTCTCCACAGAATCCTGAGAGGATTCTCCACAGAATCTTGAGAGGATTCTCCACAGAATCCTGAGAGGATTCTCCACAGAATCCTGAGAGGATTCTCCACAAAATCCTGAGAGGATTCCCCACAGAATCCTGAGAGGATTCCCCACAGAATCCTGAGAGGATTCCCCACAGAATCCTGAGAGGATTCTCCACAGAATCCTGAGAGGATTTTCCACAGAATCCTGAGAGGGTTCTCCACAGAATCCTGAGAGGATTCTCCACAGAATCCTGAGAGGATTCTCCACAGAATCCTGAGAGGATTCTCCACAGAATCCTGAGAGGATTCTCCACAGAATCCTGAGAGGATTCTCCACAGAATCCTGAGAGGATTCTCCACAGAATCCTGAGAGGATTCTCCACAGAATCCTGAGAGGATTCTCCACAGAATCCTGAGAGGATTCTCCACAGAACCCGAGAGGATTCTCCACAGAATCCTGAGAGGATTCTCCACAGAATCCTAAGAGGATTCTCCACAGAATCCTGAGAGGATTCTCCACAGAATCCTGAGAGGATTCTCCACAGAATCCTGAGAGGATTCTCCACAGAATCCTGAGAGGATTCTCCACAGAATCCTAAGAGGATTCTCCACAGAATCCTGAGAGGATTCTCCACAGAATCCTGAGAGGATTCTCCGCAGAATCCTGAGAGGATTCTCCGCAGAATCCTGAGAGGATTCTCCGCAGAGTCCTGAGAGGATTCTCCGCAGAATCCTGAGAGGATTCTCCGCAGAATCCTGAGAGGATTCTCCGCAGAATCCTGAGAGGATTCTCCGCAGAATCCTGAGAGGATTCTCCGCAGAATCCTGAGAGGATTCTCCGCAGAATCCCGAGAGGATTCTCCGCAGAATCCCGAGAGGATTCTCCACAGAATCCTGAGAGGATTCTCCGCAGAATCCCGAGAGGATTCTCCGCAGAATCCTGAGAGGATTCTCCACAGAATCCTGAGAGGATTCTCCGCAGAATCCTGAGAGGATTCTCCGCAGAATCCTGAGAGGATTCTCCGCAGAATCCTGAGAGGATTCTCCGCAGAATCCTGAGAGGATTCTCCGCAGAATCCTGAGAGGATTCTCCGCAGAATCCTGAGAGGATTCTCCGCAGAATCCTGAGAGGATTCTCCGCAGAATCCTGAGAGGATTCTCCGCAGAATCCTGAGAGGATTCTCCGCAGAATCCTGAGAGGATTCTCCGCAGAATCCTGAGAGGATTCTCCGCAGAATCCTGAGAGGATTCTCCGCAGAATTCTGAGAGGATTCTCCGCAGAATCCTGAGAGGATTCTCCGCAGAATCCTGAGAGGATTCTCCGCAGAATCCTGAGAGGATTCTCCGCAGAAAACTGAGAGGATTCTCCACAGAATCCTGAGAGGATTCTCCACAGAATCTTGAGAGAATTCTTCAAAGAATGTCGAGAGAATTCTCTATAGAATTACGAGGAGAGTCTTCATAGAATCTCTAAAGGATTCTCCACAGAATTTTGAGAGTATTCGTCACAGAAACCCGAGAGGATTCTCCACATAATCTTCAGAGGATTCTTCATAAAATTCGGAGAGGATTCTCCACATAATTCGGTAAGGATTCTTCATAGTATCCTGCGAGGAATCTTCACAGAATTCGGAAAGTAATCTCCTCTGAATTTTAAAATTGTTTTGAACAGAATCTTGTAAGTATTGCCAACAGAACATGAGACGCCCAAGCAACACACATGGTGACAAAGCAGTCACGGCAGCGTATGTAAGGGTTGCGCAGTATGTCACTGTGACTTCTGTGCAACCCTTACATAGGCTGTCTTGAGTGTTTTATAACCATGTGTGTTGCTTGGGCGTTCGTTTTCAGACGGCTTAGGGGAATCTCTCAACAAAATCCTAAGAATAATCTCAAAGGAATCCCAAGAAGATTCTTAGTAGCAGAAATGCCAGATGATTTTTTTTTGTAATATCTGTATCTCTCTTTTCTCTTTTCAAAAATCTGTGCCCCATACAAATTGGGGAAAAATCTGTATCCCATACAAAAATAAAATAACTCATCTTGCTCAAAAATCTGTATTTCCTATAAACCGAAATCTGTACGGAAGCTCAAAAATCTGTATAATACAGATAAATCTTTATATATGGCATCCCTGCTCTATACTTAGTATCCCAAGGCGATTTTAGGAAGAATCTTAAAAGAAGTTTCGAAACAATCCTGAGAGGATTATCAACATAATCATCAGAGGATCTACCACAATCCTGAGAGAATCTTTCATAGAATCTTGAAAGGGTTTTCCGCTGAATTCTTGGAGAACTCTCTGCAGTATTCTGTTAATAGTATACTGTAATTCTTTACAAAATCCTGAGGCATTCCCCAATGAATACTTAGAGAAGGTTTCTGCACAGAATCCCACAGATTTTCGACAGCATTCTGCGAGAATTCTGCAGATAATCCTGAGATTTTTTTTTTTCCTAAACCTTGAGCATTTTAATTCTTTAATGCCAAGAGACTTGTTGTAAGAATGTCCTTTAAAAGCCTCAGAAATGGATTTTCTATGATCGTATTTGTCTCGTTCTGGTCTTTAATTGTCCCATCGATTGTGACTGTCATAAATGCGGAATAAACTCATGAATAATTGAAATTCTAAAATGTACATGGAGTGCATTTCCATTCAACAACTACCATTCTTCGGCAAATAGAGCAAATTATTAATAGAACAATCTGGCTGCCACTGTTTTACTGATGTCGTTCAACAATCATTCCACCCATCTGCCAGGGTATTGCATATTGTCATCCTATTTGTTTAGCAAAATGCTCCTTTCATGTTTACAATTGTTGTATCTCTGTCCCTGATTGCTGGAAATAAATTGATGACAATTCAGTTAGCTTTGTCACGCATCGTGGGCGCAAACTGTGGGCGGATGTTGTTTATCCCGCTGTCTAAACACCTACAAATCAAGCACATTTCTGGTAAAGTCACAACCAATTTTAAAATCGAATACCACTCGGAGAGAGTCCGACTCTTGATCAGACTTCATGATTGATTATCAATTTGAGTGTGACAATGACTGTTTCCAGCGAACTGGAAAAAACTAGAGGAAAAAAGTTCAAATTGAAACCAGTTTCCCTCAGGTGGGGAAATCAAATCAAATTTGACGCTCTGCCTGCGATGGCGCGACACGACTTCCGCGAATCTGTGCGATATCGGTGCCTGGTGTGGTTGAAGCACGTTCGATTTTCCGCTTCGTCAGATTAACTGAATCAGCACCGGTTTGGTGGAACTGGAAGAGTGCCAGGCGTTTTTTGTCTGTTCTGATATTAGGACGATTATTCCAAACGAGTACACTTTCAATTGAGAGGGAACTCTTCTGTGGGATGGGAGTGACTTTCAATTCGGAAATGTATGTGAAGTGATGATTAGCTCTTTCCCAGTTGGGATATAAAGTTAGAAAGTAGGAAGCGGCATATGACATAGAGCCAATTCAATACATTGATTGAATTTCAATGACAGCTTATATCCTCATTTTGCTCCCATAAGCAAAGAAAGCACAATCAACAAACTCAAAATTCATCCCACGCTCAAAACAATGCAGCACTCCGATTTCAGGGCCAAGCAACAAAACATCTTAATCCAAGCGTAGCACAATTCCATCAACCTCGATTCGTTTCGACACGGACGAGAAAAACGACGACGAAGACGACGGTTCTTTGTATCCAATCACGACCTGTGCGCTTGAGATTTGATCCCGTAGAAATTTGTGAGCCTACATACATAGATAGAAGAAATCACCTCGCCCTAGACTTTCGTTCCAGTCAGTGACTACGGGAAAGCAGTGGAGGGCCTCTAAGGTTGGCTGCAAATTCCCTTCAACACATTCCCAACATCATATCATTCCATCCGAGTCGACACACCGTTCCGGCAGCAGCATATTTCTTCTGTTTGTTTGCTGGTCGGATGATGGTTGTGACAAAAGCCAGTCACACAAAACGAAATGAATGTTGAAAACACGATTGCTTTATCTTCTGTGGAAATTCTGTCCTCTGTTTGTACGATAAAGTCAAGTCACAAGCGCCAAGATCATCCCTACAGAGCGGCTGAGGTGGCCACAAAAAAAAATGGGATCTGGTCGATCCACCTATAACTTATCGACAACTCATTCAAAAAGTCTTCTAAATATCAATTTAAAATTCTAAGGAAGCAACTCTGAATTTTGAAAAAAAAAACTTACGAGATTTTGAGGAGAACCTTCTCTGGAAACTGTGGAGAATCCTCTCGAGATTCTGTGGAAAATCCGCCTTGGATTCTCTGGAGAATCTAACCAAGAATCATTGAAGAATCCTCGGAGAATTCTATAGAGCTCTGTGGAGAATCCTATTAGGATTCTGTGAAGATTTCTGTCAGGATTATATAAAGAATTCTGTTAGGATTATGTGCAGCATGTAAAGAACCCCTACTAGGAGTCTGTGAAGAATCCACTCAGGATTCTGTGAGAATCCTCTCAGGAATCTATGAAGAATCCTCTCAGGATTCTGCGGAGAATCCTCTCAGGATTCTGCGGACAATCCTCTCAGGAATCTATGAAGAATCCTCTCAGGATTCTGCGGAGAATCCTCTCAAGATTCTGCGGACAATCCTCTCAGGATTCTACGGAGAACACTCTCAGGATTCTGCGGAGAATACTATAAGGATTCTGAGGAGAATTCTATCAGGATTCTGTGGAGAATCCGATCGCGCCCTTGGATTTTTCGAACGGAAGGTGCTGCGTACCATCTACGGCGGAGTGCAGATGGAAGACGGGAATTGGAGAAGGCGAATGAACCACGAGCTGCATCAGCTGCTGAGAGAACCAACCATCGTCCACACCGCGAGAATCGGGAGGCTACGGTGAGCGGGTCACGTCATCAATTCTCTCAGGGTTCTGTGGAGAATCCTCTCATGATTGAAGGGAAAATCCTCTCAGAATTCTGTGGGCAATCCTATCAGGATTGAAGGGAAGATCCTCTCAGAATTCTGTGCAGACTCCTCTTAGGATTCTGTGCAGAATCCTCTCAAGATTCTGTGGAGAATCCTCTCAGGATTCTGTGGATAATCTTCTCAGGATTCTGTGGAGAATCCTCTCAGAATTATGTGAGAATACTCTCAGAATTTTGTGCAAAATCTTCTCAGAATTCTGAGGGGACTCCTTTCATTGTTATGTGCTGAATCATCTAGGGATTCGATGGAGAATCCTCCCAGAACTCTGTGAAGAATCCTCTCAAGACCATGAAGAATCCTCTCAATATTCTGTGGATAATCTTTTTTGATTTTGTAGATAATCCTTTCACGAATTTGTGAAAAATCCGCTCATTATTATGTGAAGAATCCTCTCTGGAATCTGTGGAGAATCTGCTCAGGATTCTGTGGAAAATCCTCTCAGGATTCTATGGAACATCCTTCCAGAGGTCTGCGAAGAATCTTTTTAGGTTTTCGCGGAGAATACCTTCATAATACTCTCAGAAATTAAAGCAGAATCTGTTTAGAGTTGTGATTAAAATCCTCTCAAAATTCGATAAAAAGTTGCTCAGTATTGTAAAAAGAATCGTGAATGGAATAAAAACAAAATATTAAAGGATTCTGAGCAGAATTCTCTGGATTCCTTGACGCTTCCAACACAATGATAACCCACTTTATTACCAACGTGACAAAGCTATTACCCGATATTCTGGCGATACCTTACATTATAATCCCAGGTCCCATGGTAGAAGCAGAATCTACCCACCACCATAGCATCCTTTAGTTTCCAACCTGTCATATTACTTCCTTTTCCCCAACCGATGATAGTTGACAGTGGTCGTTGGTTCTGTGTGGATCCGACTTCGACCAGTCATCTCTGAAATGAGACCGACCGAGACGACACGATGTGGACGGCAACAAGAACCAGGGATGGGACCATTCATTTGCAAAGAGTTACATTCATTTGCTATTATCTCAGTTCAGAAGCATGCTATCAAAAATCAATGTATGGATGAATTTAACCTTGTAGTTTTATCTGAAAGTTTTCCAAATAACATTGGGGTCGTACACGCATACCAAAGTCGTGAGCGAGCTGTGAAGGCAACACTCCAAGCGGTGAATGTATATTACATTCACGCCGTGGAGAGTTGCGCTTGCTGCCTTCTGTTGACTTAATTATCGATTCTATGCTAATATATTCTTCAACAAAGTTTCAGGTAAAACAAAAATTAAAAAGTGTTCCATACATTTATTTTTGCTGCGATGTTTCTGAAGCGAGTAAACTGCAAGTGAATGTAAATGACTGCAAATGAATGATCCCATCCTTGACAAGAACCGACAAAAAGTAATAATATCTGGAACGTGCTCGTCGCCGGCACCGTCGTTCCATGTTGCCGGATTATAACTTTTTCATGGGTCATTTTGCAATGGTTACCGCGGACTAACTGACTGACTGACTGACTGACTGGCTAGCTGGGCTGGGTTGGGGTTATGCCGACGCCACGTAGCCACTGGTGTGGAAATAGAAACTTCAAACTTAATAGGACATTTGGGGAAGTTTGTGGATGGAACCAAGACATCGTTTGCCGTTAGTTTATGTACCGTGTAACAATTTTGAATTTTTGCCCCGTAACGTGGGTAGATCACCTTATAATGGTGCGTTACGGTGTAAGAACTACCATAACAAATTCTGATCTTGTATTTTTTTTTAGCTTTGTTAATTTAAATGCAGGAAAATTCCAAGATCATAATTTGTTCAAATTTTTATTTTTTTTTTATTTTTATTTTTTTTATTTTTTTTTTATTTATTTTTTTTTGTATTATGTTTTTCATTGTTAATAAACCATTTGTTTCAGGAGGATTCAGGTAATTTTTGTCTATGTATAGAGTAGAGAGATTTATTTCCGTAAATTATGTGACTGTTGTGAGCCTATCACCATTTAATACTATTTTCTATTTCAGATGTACAAGCGGGCAACCCTGCTGTCGGGAAGACGAAACACCCTTCTTATTTTTTGAAGCAACCTTATCTTTCGGTGGCGAGTAGACCACGTTGTCCGCGTCGTTTTTGTTCGAGCCGAGTGTCGTAATGTCGCGGGTGTAAATGCGTTTTTTTTTAGAAAAATTGATTTTTTTTCGGATCGCCAACCATGGTTTTTTTTACTAGTTTTACGTGATCTTGTTTTTTTTTAGATAAACTGAGATATTTTTTTATTTTTGTGTAACGCGATTTTTTTATTTTGTTGTTTTTCGAGTCACCAATTTTTTTTTCCTTGCGTGTTAAACATTTATTGCAAAGTTCCGATGACCCTGGAGGGATTGGTTCTGCTTGTGCCTCGCACTGAGCCGAAACATACTTATTTATACAATAAATAGAAAATAATATCTTTTAATTTTATTTTCTTCAGCTCGTTTTCCGTATTTTTTTTAATAAATTGAGATGTTTTTTTTCGTTGTTTTCGCGTTTTTTATGTAAATTGAGGTTTTTTTTTCTCGAATCGCCAGTTTTTTTTTTCACGCGTTTTAAATATCTATTGTAATGTTCCGATGACCCTGGAGGGATCGGTTCTGCTTGGGCCTCTTACTGAGCAGAAACATAATTATTTAAACAATAAATAGAAAAAAATTCTTTTGATTGCCGGCTTTCAAAAGATTAAATTTTAACCAACTAAACAACCAATGCCGTGGGTCCATCGCCAGCTTTTCAGGCGAATCCTTGACCTACATAATACATCTCCCAACCACCCACTCCGTAGTACTTATGGGAGTGTCACTGAGTCGGAGGCCTCTTATATAAGTGCTACATCAACATTTCCTTCCCCTATCCCAAGTTACGGTAAAGATGGGCGTGGCCGGGAATAATGACATTTGTGCTTTTGGTATTCTTGCATAAGATTGGAGCGAAGTTAACTCCCCAGCTTTGTTCCGAAAAGCAATCCGAGCAAGATTAGCAAAAGGTACATGAATGTTGTTAGTATCCAATCTACGAAGTATACCGTAACTACGCTAACGCTAACGCTAACGTGTAACAATTTTGAATTTTTGAAAAATCTTCAAGCATCTTTAATACAAATTCAAGAATATTTTACTCTACTCTAACAATACATTATATGCTTAAAACACAGCTCTAACGCAAATTTATCACACGATCCACATGTACTATGGTTTGATCATACAAAAGCAAATGATGCTTATCACCATTACCAAAGTTTCCGACACACCTGTTGCTTTAACCAACAATCGAAACACGGTTGCAAAACTCCACTCTCCACCACCCGTTGCATCAACTCAGACACTATCAACAAATTAATCAAAATTTTTCCACATATCATCCCCAGCTTGACATGGCAAAGGTGTGCGTGCAATCCAGGTTTACCACACTTCCATGTCATTCTAGAAGGACTTTCGAGGACGCACGCATCCCTCCCGACACGCACAGTCACGCATGGAGCGGTAGCGCAGGGATAAAACGAAGTGTCACGCAAACGACAAATTTTATCGGATGTTACCGCGATTGTCATTCTCCTGCTGTAGTAGGTGGTAACAGTTTTGCCATTTTGGTGCGTGATGTTTTGATTGAGTTGCTAAAGTGCTAGGGTACCAGATAAGCGTGTAATTGTTCTGGTGAAGATATGTAGTTAAAACCACAATTGCTGACGGTGGGAATAAAAGTGAGAATGATGATTCAAGTAATGAAATTGGACATAGAATACCCATCTGGAATGGCGGAAAGTAAAAGGATTTCAACGCAATCACATCCTGAGAACATTAACGACTGGATTCTACCTAAGGAAAATCCTCTCAGGAATCACAAAAAACCTCTCAGGATTCACAAAACAATCCTCTTATATAGGATTCTGAGGAGAATCCTCTCAGGATTCTGAGGAGAATCCTCTCAGAATTCTGAGGAGAATCCTCTCAGGATTGAAGAAAAAATCCTCTCAGGATTCTGTGGAGAAACCTCTCAGGATTCTTTAGGGAATCCTCTTTAAATTCTGTGGGGAATACTCTCAGATATCTGTGGAGAATATTTTCAGAATTCTGTGGAGAATCCTTTCAGTATTCTGTAGAGAATTCTCTCAGGATTCAGTAGAGAATCCTCTCAGGATTCTGTAGAGAATTCTGTGGAGAATCCTCTCAGGATTCTGTGGAGAATCCTCTCAGGATTCTGAGAAGAATCCTCTCAGGATTCTGTGGAGAATCCTCTCAGGATTCTGTGGAGAATCCTCTCAGGATTTTGTGGAGAATCCTCTCAGGATTTTGTGAAGAATCCTCTCAGGATTCTGTGGAGAATCCTCTCAGGATTCTGTGGAGAATCCTCTCAGGATTCTGTGGAGAATCCTCTCAGGATTCTGTGGAGAATCCTCTCAGGATTCTGTGGAGAATCCTCTCAGGATTCTGTGGAGAATCCTCTCAGGATTTTGTGGAGAATCCTCTCAGGATTCTGTGGAGAATCCTCTCAGGATTCTGTGGAGAATCCTCTCAGGATTCTGTGGAGAATCCTCTCAGGATTCTGTGGAGAATCCTCTCAGGATTCTGTGGAGAATCCTCTCAGGATTCTGTGGAGAATCCTCTCAGGATTCTGTGGAGAATCCTCTCAGGATTCTGTGGAGAATCCTCTCAGGATTCTGTGGAGAATCCTCTCAGGATTCTGTGGAGAATCCTCTCAGGATTCTGTGGAGAATCCTCTCAGGATTCTGTGGAGAATCCTCTCAGGATTCTGTGGAGAATCCTCTCAGGATTCTGTGGAGAATCCTTTCAGGATTCTGTGGAGAATCCTCTCAGGATTCTGTGGAGAATGCTATCAGTATTCTGTGGAGAATCCTCTCAGGATTCTGTTGAGAATCCTCTCAGGATTCTGTTGAGAATCCTCTCAGGATTCTGTGGAGAATCCTCTCAGGATTCTGTGGAGAATCCTCTCAGGATTCTGAGGAGAATCCTCTCAAGATTCTGTGGAGAATCCTCCCAGGATTCTGTGGAGAATCCTCTCAGGATTCTGAGGAGAATCCTCCCAGGATTCTGTGGAGAATCCTCCCAGGATTCTGTGGAGAATCCTCTCAGCATTCTTTGGAGAATCCTCTCAGGATTCTGTGGAGAATCCTCTCAGGATTCTGTGGAGAACCCTCTCAGGATTCTGTGGAGAATCCTCTCAGGATTCTGTGGAGAATCCTCTCAGGATTCTGTGGAGAATCCTCTCAGGATTCTGTGGAGAATCCTCTCAGGATTCTGTGGAGAATCCTCTCAGGATTCTGTGGAGAATCCTCTCAGGATTCTGTGGAGAATCCTCTCAGGATTCTGTGGAGAATCCTCTCAGGATTCTGTGGAGAATCCTCTCAGGATTCTGTGGAGAATCCTCTCAGGATTCTGTGGAGAATCCTCTCAGGATTCTGCGAAAAATCCTCTAATGATTCTGCGAAGAATTCTCTCAAGAAATTGCGAAGAATCATCTCAGGACTCTGAGAAGAATTCTTTCAGGATTCTACGGAAAATCTTCTCAGGATTCTGTGGAAAATGTTCTCAGGATTCTGTGAAGAATCCACTCAGGATTCTGTAGGAGATCCTGTGGGATTCTGTGGGAAATCCTCTCAGAATTCTGTGGAGAATCCTCTCAGGATACTGTGGAGAAACCTCTCAGGATTCAGAGGAGAATCCTCTCAGATTTCTATGGCAGAATACTCTCAGAATTCTGTGGAGAATCCTCTCAGGATTGAAAAAAATACTCTCAAAATTCTGTGGGGAAACCTCTCAGGATTCTCTGAAGAATCCTTTCAGGATTGTGTAGAGAATCCTCTCAGGATTCTCTGAGGAATCCTTTGAGGATTTTCTGGAGAGTCCTATCAGGATTCTCTGAAGAATCATCTCAGGATTAAGTGGAGAATCCTCTCAGGATTAAGTGGAGAATCCTCTCAGGATTCGATGGAGAATCCTCTCAGGATTCGGTGGAGGATCCTCTCAGGATTCTGTGGAGAATCCTCTCAGGATTCTGTGGGGAATCCTCTCAGGATTCTGTGGAGAATCTTCGCAGGATTCTGTGGAGAATCCTCTCAGGATTCTGTGGAGAATCCTCTCAGGATTCTGTGGAGAATCCTCTCAGGATTCTGTGGAGAATCCTCTCAGGATTCTGTTGAGAATCCTCTCAGGATTCTGTTGGGAATCCTCTCAGGATTTTGTGGAGAATCCTCTCAGGATTCTGTGGAGAATCCTCTCAGGATTCTGTGGAGAATCCTCTCAGGATTCTGTGGAGAATCCTTTCAGGATTCTGTGGAGAATCCTCTCAGGATTCTGTGGAGAATCCTCTCAGGATTCTGTGGAGAATCCTCTCAGGATTCTGTGGAGAATCCTCTCAGGATTCTGTGGAGAATCCTCTCAGGATTCTGTGGAGAATCCTCTCAGGATTCTGTGGAGAATCCTCTCAGGATTTTGTGGAGAATCTTTTCAGGATTCTGTGGAGAATCCTCTCAGGATTCTGTGGAGAATCCTCTCAGGATTCTGTGGAGAATCCTCTCAGGATTCTGTGGAGAATCCTCTCAGGATTCTGTGGAGAATCCTCTCAGGATTCTGTGGAGAATCCTCTCAGGATTCTGTGGAGAATCCTCTCAGGATTCTGTGGAGAATCCTCTCAGGATTCTGTGGAGAATCCTCTCAGGATTCTACTAATCCTCTCAGGATTCTACTAATCCTCTCAGAGTTCTCAGGATTCTGTGGAGAATCTATTCAGAATTCTCTGAAGAATCTTCTCAGGATTCACAACAATCCTCTCAGGATTTTGTGGAGAATCCTCTCAGAATTCTGAGGAGAATCCTTTACGATTCTAAGAAGAATCCTCTCAAGATTCTGATGATAATCCTCTCTTGATTTTGAAGAGAATCATCTCTGGATTTTGATGAGATTCTAAGGACAATCCTCTCAGGATTCTGTTGAGAATCCGTTCAGGATTTTGTGGAGAATTCTCTCAGGTTTCTCAGGAGAGTCCTCTGAGGTTTCTCAAAAGAATCATTTCAGGTTTCTCATGAGAACCCTCTCAGGTTTTTCAAGAGCATCCTCTCAGGTTTCTCAGGAGAATCCTCTTGGCTTTCCTATAAGAAATCTGAGGAGAATCCACTCAGCATTCTGAGGAGTTTTCTCTAGGGATTCCTAGGAGAATTCTTTCAGCAATGTAAGGATAATTATCTCAGGATTCAGAACTGAATCCTCTCGGAGTTCTGAGGAGAATTCTCTCAGCTTTCTGAGCAAAATCGTCTCAGGATTCTTAGCAGAATCTGCTCAGGGTTCTAAGCAGAATCCTTTCAGAATTCTGAACAGAATTCTGTCAGGATTATGTGCAGAATACTCTCAGGATTCAAAGCAGAATCCTGTCAGAATTTTGAGCAGAATCCTGTTATGATTCTGAGAAAAATCAGGAATTCAGGATTCTACGCAGAATCCAATCCGGATTCTAAGCAGAATTCTCTTTAAATTCTGAGAAGAATGCTCTCAGGTTTTTTCAGAAGAATCCACTCAGGACTCTGAGCAGAGTATTCTTAGGATTTTGAGCAGTATCCTCTCAAGATTCTGAGCAGTAGGCTTTCTGGATTCAGAGCGGAATCCTCTCAGCAGTTTGAAGAGAATCCTTCAGGAATCTGAAGAAAATCCTTCAGGAATTTAAGGAGAATCCTTCAGGAATCTGTGGATAACTCTTCAGGATTCTGAGATGAATTCTCTCAGGATTCAGTGGAGAATCCTTTACGGATTGCAAGAAAAGTTTTCTAAGGATTTTGAGGAGAAACGTTTCAGGATTCTGAAGAGAATCCTCTCAAGATTCTGAGGATAGCCCTCTCAGGATTCTGAGGAAAATCCTCTCAGGATTCTGAGGAAAATCCTCTCAGAATTTTGAAGAGAGTCCTCTCAGGATCCTGAGGAGAATCCTCTCAGGATTCAGAAGAGTATCCTCTCAGAAACTTTCCAGAATTCTGAAAAGAAGCCTTTATAGATTCTGAGGAGTGTCCTGTCAGGATTATGAGGAGAATCCTTTCAGGATGATATCTAGAATCCTCTTAGGATTCTGAGGAGAATCCTCTCAATATTTTCAGGAAAACCCTCTAAGGATTCTGAGGAGAATCCTTGCAGGATACTGAGCAGATTCTTCTCAGGATTCTAAAAATATTCCTCGCATTTTTAGGAGAATATTCATAGAAATCTGAGAAGAATCCGCTCATGTTTCTGAGGGGAACCTTCTCAAGATTCAGAAAAGAATTTTCTCAGGATTCACTCAATACTTACGAAGCAATATTCCAATTAGCAAGTTAGTTGTCAGGTAACAATAGAATAAAAATGAGCTTTTAGAAAGACGTTTGGAATCTATGGTATCTCAACATATCACTAATCCAAGTTATTGCGATATATTTTAAAATGTCTAGAGACACAAACTTATCCCATTTAGATGCTTAATTAACCATCCCACAAAGCCTTCCACTCCATCATTGCAATTAAGATTAACGAGCCAGCTACGATTACGGCAACCCGCTCTGCCGCCGGTTTCGCTTACCGGAGTTAAATGGCCCGAACGAAATACAGCGACTTCACCCCCGAGAATAGAATCAATTATTTTGCAATTACTTCCCACGCCGAAAACAATTTCCATCGAAAACTTTGCAGAATACCAGCTAGAACTTTTGCAATTCCATTTTTTTCCAAAAATAAAAACACTACGGTATGGTTGAAGAGAACCGAGCGGAGCCACACGTGCACTGCACACCACATCGCCCATTCAACAGAAGACTGGTTCCATCCAAACGACCAATCCGAGCAACAACAAAAAGGTATCCACCAGAAAACGGCGACATGATAATGAAAATCTATGTGTGTGCCCTGTCGGGGAAACAATGTTGGCACACCGCACATTGCTGAGCTGATTGCCACTCAGAGCCATAGCCAGCGCCAAATGGAAATGTGCCAGGAAATAATCGACAATGTTGCCGCCCAAATGGACAATGCTTGGACAACACTTCCACCCACCTGCTGCTGCTACAGGAGTTTCATCGATTCCGAATTCTCGGAATCGACCAACAACGATGATGGTCATGATGACCGACCAATCGACGTCGGTGTCTGTCGCCGTCGCCACTGCGGTGGATGTGCTGCTGAAGTTCCCTCCCTTTTTGCTGCCGTTCGGAAACGGAAAAAGGGTGGTATAATGAATTAAAGGGAACTTACCTTAAAATCAATATAGCCGTTTTTGTCCATGTCGAACGTTCGGAACACGTGGTCGCAGAATTCTTCGGCATTGCCCGACGGGAAGAACATTTTGTACATATCTACAAACTTGGCCGGCGTTAGTTTGCCGTTTGGACAATCTTGCTGCAAATGCGGGAGAAAAGAGAGGATAATGTGAAACGAATTAGTAGGATGTCAGGAATGTAACTGAGGCAGAAACTTCTGCAAAACGTTTTTCCAAGGAATGAAAAATATTTGTTTTTGAGAAAACCTTGTAAAGTTTAATAATAGTAATAAGTTCCACATTCTTTCCTGCACTATTCTAACACGTATTATTCAAAAACTTCTAAAAATACTCATGCAGATTCCTTCAAATTGTTTGTTCAGGAATTCTCCAAAATTCATACTTTGCAGTGCAACATCGTTGAGATCCCGAATGCTACACGTCTTGAACAGGTAGCTGTCAAAGTAAGTTTCGCCAATTTCTCTATCTACATCTGCTGCATCTACGTGAGGCCGAATTCCGACCCGGACATTTATCGACTGCACTCTCATTGCGTTCAATTTTTGCTCGATCAAGCTGATGATACTGATATGGTCATCCTTCTGGGCGATTATAACCTGCCAAAACTTTCATGGTGTTTCGATCATGACCTGAACTCTTACCTTACCGCTAACGCTTCCTCTGAAGAAGAAATAACACTAACGCAATCGATAGTTGACAAGGGATTATCCCAGGTGACCAATCTTCTGAATAGTCGTCTGCTTCAGGAACTGCTACAGGGATTCCCCAAGGAGTTCTTCCACGAACTCTTCTTAGAATAGGACAGATCGGTGAAGTACTAGATTTGTAGTAATGAGCTGAATTTTTGTATGGTGAGAAGGTCAATTCTCCGTTTCTGCAATGAAATGGTGCAAAAAGCGTGTGTATTATTATTCCTGGCCTAATTTGATGCTGTTTGAGCAAAACTTTGGGTAACTGTGTTGTTGTTTTCTCCATTTCTTGCAACATAAACAACATAGTTATTCAAAGTTTTGCTCAAACAGCATCAAATTTGGCCAGGAATAATAATACCCACGCTTTTTGCACCATTTTATTGCAGAAACGGAGAATTGACCTTCTCACCATACAAAAATTCAGCTCATTACTACAAATCTAATACTACACCGAACGTGCCCCATTCCTTCAGATTCCTGAGATTTCTCCATGAATTTCTTCAGAGATTCCTCTACGTATTATTCCAGAAATCGTCTGAGAATTATTGCAGTGATTCCCCTCAGAATTCACCTAAGGATTAATTCGGAAATGCGTATAGAGATTTCTCCAGAAATTCCTCCAGGAATTCTTCTAGAGATTCCTCCACCAGTATTTCTAGAGATTCCTCCGTTAATCTCTACGGGTATTCTTCTAGGATATCCTCCAGGGATTCCTCCAAGAATTTCTTCAGGGCTTAACTCGGGACTTCCTTCTGTGATTCTTTCTGAAACAACTTATTTTAAACATCCTCCAAACATTCTCCCACGAATTCTTTTAAGGGTTCCTCCAGCAACTTCTCTTTCTATTTTTAAGGAACTTTTTAAGGAATTGATTCAGTACTTCCTCCAGGAACTGCTTAGAGATTCTCTTAGTAATTCCTCTTGATATTTCTTTCGGGTTTCCTTTTTGAGTTTCTTCAGAAACTCTTCTCGAATTTGATCAAGTGCTCCATCTGCGATTTGCTAAGTAATTAGTTCTGGTATTCCTATACGAGTTCCCTGAGAGATTCATTAACGAATTTCTTCAGGAACTCCTCTAGGAATTACTCCAGGAAATCCTTCAGAGATTCCATGAGAAATTCTTCCAGGATTTTTTTCTAGGAATACCTTCTGGAATTTTTCCAGAAATTCCGCCAAGAAATCTTCCAGTACTCCCTCCAGGAATTGCTACAGGCATTCCTCCAGGACTTGCACTAAAACTCCTCCGGGAACTTTTTTAGTGATTTTTCCAGGGATTTCTTCAGAAATTCGTTCGAGGATTTCTCCAGGAATTCCTTCAGAGATTTCTCTTGAAATCCCTCCAGGAATTTCTCAGGCAATTTTTTCAGAAATTTCGCCCGGAACTCCTCAAGAGATTCCCCCAGAAATTCATCCAGAAATTGTTGAAGGAATTCTTACAGAGATTCCTCCTAGAATTCATTTAAGGATTCCGCCAGCAATTGCCAAAGCCAATGGTGCGACCATTCATTTGCAAAGATTTACATTCACTTGCTATTATCTCAGTTCAGAAGGATGCTATCGAAAAACAATGTATGGATGAATTTAACCTTGTAGTTTTATCTGAAAGTTTGCCGAATTACATTGAGGTCGCAAACGTATACCAAAGTCGTGAGCGAGCTGTGAAGGCAACTCTCCACGCGGTGAATGTAAATTGCATTCACGCTGTGGAGAGCTGCCTTCACAGATCGCTCACGACTTTGGTATGCGTGTGCGAGCCCAATGTTATTATATGGCAAACTTTCAGATAAAACTACAAGGTTAAATTCATCCATACATTGTTTTACGATAGCATGCTTCTGAACTGAGATGATAGCAATTGAATGTAAATCTTTGCAAATGAATGGTCGCATCCCTGGCCAAAGAATAACCTCCAGCAATTCCTCCAGGCATTCCTCCAGGATTTTATCCAGGAATATCTCCAAGAACTATTCCAGGAAATTCTTCAGGAATTACCCCAAGAATACCTTCAGGAATTCCTCCAGCGAATTCGCTAGGAATTAATCCAGGAAGTGCTGTTTGCTGGTATTCAGCAAACTTTGCTGATTTTTTTGTGCTGATTACATTCAGCAATATGAATTTACTGAGTATCAGCGATGATTTTTCAATTTGCTGAGCCAGCCAGCAATTTTGACAGTTGATCAGCAACGTTGTACTGAAATTCAGCAAAAATGTTGCTGAAATTCAACAATTTATTTTGCAGATTTTTTTTTTGTGCTGGAAGCATTTCAGAAATTTTGGTGTGTGTCCTTCAGAAATTATGTCAACTTGGAGATGAACCAGCCGCGGGCTGAAAATCTCCTTAATAAAGCTAATAATAATAATAATAATTATGTCAACATTTTCTCCAGGAATTTTTCCAGGAATTCTTCTCTAGATTATTTCAGAAATTCTCCCAGGAAATTCTCCAGGAAACCCCTCAGTAATTTTTCAGGGATTCCTCCTTCTTTAAAAACTTCTTCTAGGATTACCCCTGAGATTCCTTCAGGCATTCCTTCGAGGATTTATCCAAGAATTCCTCCAGAAATTCTGCTAGAAATTCCTCCAGGATTTTCTCAAGGATTTTTCAGAAATAGAAAAATAACAGAATAGAGACAGAAATCTCCCAGAATTTCTCTAGAAATTCATCCAGTAATTCTTCCGAGAATTTCTCTTAGAGATTCCTCCAGATTCCAAAGAAATACCTCTAGTAATTCCTCCAGGTATTCCTCCAGGATTTTATCCAGGAATTTCTCCAGGAATAACCCCAATAATTTCATCAGGAACTCCCCCAGGAATTTCTCCTGGAATTGCTCCTTGGCATCTTTCAGAAATTATGTCAGCAATTCCTCTAGGTATTTCTCCAGGAATTTCTCCCAAAATTCCATCAGGAATTGCTTAAGGGATTCCTCCAAAAATTTCTCCATGAAAAATCTCTTCAGGAAATTCTTTGAAGATTCCTTCAGGAAATCCTCCAGAAGTTTCTCCAATGATTCTTCCAGGAAATCCTCTAGGGATTTTTTCAGAAATTCTTCAAGAATATTCTCCAGGAAATCCTTCAAGAATTTTGCAGGGATTCCTCCAGGTATTCTACCAAGGATTTCTCCAGAGGTTCCACCAGGGATTTATTCACAAATTTCTTCAAAGATACCCCCAGGGATTCCTTCAGGAATTCCTTCGAGAATTTCTCCAGGAACTCCACCAGCAATTCCGCTAGAAATTCCTCCAGGGATTCTTTCAGAAATAGAAAAATAACAGAAATAGAAACAGAAATCTCTCAGAATTCTTCTGGAGATTCCTCTAGATATTCATCCAGTAATTCATTCATGAATTCCTCTAGAGATTCCTCCAGAAATTTCCACGGGAATACCACTAGAAACTCCTCCATTTATTCCTCCGGGATGTTATCTAGGAATTTCCCCAGGAACTTCTTCAGGAATGCCTCCAGGAAATACCCCATAAATTTCTTCCGGAACTCCTTCTGGAATACTCATGGCATCCTTCAGGAATTATGCCAGCAATTCGTCCAGGAATTTGTCCAGGAAATCTTTCTGGGATTTCTTCAGAGATTCTTTCAGGAAATTCTCCAGGAATACTTTGAGGAAATTTTCAGGGATTCCTCCAGGAATTACTTCAGGGATTTCTCCACGAGTTTTTCGGGGGACATTCAAAGAGATTCCAACAGGGAATCCTCCAGAAATTCCTCCAAGGGTTCTTCCAGGAAATCTTCCTGGAATTTCTCAAGAGATTTTTTTTTTCAGAAATTTCTCCAGCAATTCCTCCCAGAATTCCTCTGGATATTTCTTCAAGAATTTCTCCCGGAATTCCCCTAGGAATTGCTCCAAGAATTCACCCAAAAAGTTGCTCAAGGAAATTCTCCAGGAATTCCTGCTGGGTCTAATCCAAGAATTCCTCCAGGAATCACGCCAGGAATTTGCTCAGAAGTTTCTACAGGCATTCCTCCAAGGATTCCTTCACAAATTTCTCTAAGATTTCCTCTATAAATTTTTAAAAAGATTTCTTATGAAATTTTACTACGGATTCCGCCCAGAATTCCTCCAGGAATTTCTCCCGAATTTCCTCCAAGGAACCCTCCAGAAATTTATTTATGATTTCTTCTAGGATTTCCTCATGAAATCTCTTCAGAAATTTCACTAGGTATTCATCCCATAATTTATCCAGAAATTCTTACAGGTTTATTTATTGAAATTCTTAAGGAATTCCTTCTGAAATGACTGATGGTATTTTAATCGGAGATTTTTCCTTCTTGGAGCATGATCTATTCTTTCGAGTCATGTTGTTATGGAGATTGGTTGCCATTACAGCTGCCAACAATGTGATCAGAGATTTTTCCTTCTTTTAAATTATGCTATTCTTTGGAGAAATACTGTCATAGTTATGTAGGCGATCAATAATGCATACTTTAGCGCGGAAAAATAGTCCTAACGCTTTCCGATTTCGAACATAGTAACGGAAGCATGTTCGTCCAATGAAACATCAACCAATGAGCGGTAGTGTGCGTCAAATGTCAAACTCAAGCAAAACCAATGCAAGTGTCAGGGCTGAATGGTCGGCCAACTAGCAAACTTTTATAAAGATCATTATATCAGTGTACGATATGAATAATTAGAGTGTTGTGTCTGTTTGTCTGTGATGTTAGTGTTGCCTTTAGGCTTGCATGACTGCCTTTAGGCTCGCTGTTTGAAAACTAGTCGAATCATTATTTCAGCCTTATGTTATTTCAGCCTTTTGACATTATCAGCCTTTTGTGATTCAGCCTTTCGTAATTCAGCCATTTGTTATTTCAGCCTTTCATGTTTCAGCCTTTTGTACGTAACCCGTTACAGGAGATCTAGACGTAAGAGTGTAGTACCAATCAATCTAGAGCACTACAGCAGCTCTATATGACGCATACACCAACTCTTTGACGCATATAGAGAATTCTAGAGAGTCTTGTAGAAAAATAAAACTTATCTAATCTAATAACAAAAGATCCGAGCCAAATGCAAAGTCGTAAGAAGGTACTACCAACAAATCCAGAGCACTTTGCTGAAGACTGCCCCCGTCTAGGATGCATAACGAGAATGTTAGAGTAATTTAGAAAAAAAACTTATCTAGATCAATTACAGCACATTTAGATCAAAACCGAAGATATAAAAGTGTAGTACTAACCAACCCAGAGAACTTTGTCGAAGATTGCAACCCTATAGGATGTATATTGAAAGTTCTAGATAATCATATTGAAAAACTTAACTTATCTAGATCAACTACAGCAGATCTAGATCAAAACAGAAGACGGAAAAATGTAGTACTGACCAATCCAGAGATCTTTGCCGAAGGCTTCAACCATCCAAAATTCATATCGAGAAAACTTGTGAGTCATATAGAAAAAAAAAACTTGTCTAGATCAATTACAGCTGATCTAGATCAAAACTGAAGACGTAAAAGTGTAGTACTAACCTATCCAGAGAACTTTGCCGAAGACTTCAATCATCTAGGATGCATTTCGAGAGTTCTAGAGAGTCATAAGAAGTGTATCGGAAAGTAGTTGAAAATGTTCAGGATGCTCTATCTGGAAGCTGGGTTGGTCTTTTCATTTCGGTTCTTCTATGAAATCTTCACAATATAGTTAAGTTTAGAACAGCTTGGAAAAATTTGGAAAATGTTTAGTATTATTGAAAATATGGTTAAATAGTAAATAAAATTTGTACGATAAAAAATCTGGAAAATATTAATGCTTGTTAACAATTCTGTACACATAACATATCATTCAACACCGACTTTCAAAATTCATATTTTCGATAGAAAAATCTCCTATATCTACAAAATGGTCCATTCCAAAAAACGTATATTTTTTGGTCAAACTTTGAAGCTCTGCTTTTAATATCTTAAAAGGTTATATATTTCCATTTTTTGCTCTAACTTACTCGTCCATAAAATAAAAAACATACCCTATTTGAAAAAATGCGAATTTTTCATTTTATGTATTTTTTATTTGCGTAAACATGATTTGGAGGAGCATATAAAAAAGGGGTTTCTCAAAAATGGCCTTTTTTCATTTTTAGGAATTGTGCTTAAATGCAGTGGAGATTTTTCTTGAAAAAAAAAATTTGCCTATATCATGAGGATTCTGGACCTTATTATATTTGCACAAAAAAGTTCACAATTTTCGAACATTATCGAACTTTTTTCGCAATTTTAATTTTTAAGAAGGTGTGCAAAAACTTAAAAACATGTGTTCAGTAATCTAGGTTAAAAACCCATTTAAAAGAACATTTTTAGAGAATCATTAAAGCCATTTCTTTTTCCAAGGATTTATACAGTATCTCCAAAAATAAAATTACTTAAAAGTTGTATTAAACTATTTTTGAGGGTATTGTAAACATTTTCAACTACTTTACGATACACTCCTTATAGAAAAATAAAACTTATCTAGATCACTTACAGCAGATCTAGATCAAAACCGAAGACGTTAAAGTGTAGTACCAGTCAATATATAACACTTTGCTGAAGACACCAACTCTCTAGGACAGCGTTTCTCAAACTATGGGTCGCGACCCACTGATATTATGAGTTTACTCTGTCATACAAATGCTTTAGAATGTACACAAGTAGTATTCGACATAAAAAAATTGTATGTCGACTCAAGTTGGTTAGTTTGGCGAAAATGATCGATTTTCAAACAAAAATTCATAATTCTGTCGTAATTAACTAGGAAAACTAAATTATTTCCGCAAAGAAAATGTCTGGTAAATCGACTGAAACTAGTGTCGTTCACCGGATGAAACTGTATGTCGACCAACAGACGATTTATGACCGGATTCTTGATTTTTTGTACTAAAATATGCATTTTGTCAGTATTTCTCATACTATTTATGAATTAACTCTGGCATACAAATCCTTTAGAATGTACACAAGTAGTATTCGATATAAATATTTATTTATGTCGACTCAAGTATTATTTTGGCGAAAATGATCGATTTTCATACAAAAACTCATAATTCTGTCGTTGTTAACTAGGATATTATGAATTTACTCTGACATACAATTCCTTTAGAATGTACACAGATAGTATTCGATATAAATATATTTTATGTCGACTCAAATTGGTTATTTTGGCGAAAATGATCGGTTTTCTTATAAAAATTCATAATTCTTTCGTTGTTAACTAGGAACACTAAATCACTTCCGCTAAGAAAACGGCTGGTAAATCGACTGGAACTAGTGTCGTTCACCGGACGAAACTGTATGTCGACCAACAGAGTCGATTTATCACCAGATTCTTGATTTTTCGTACTAAAAGATGAGTTTTGTATTAAAATTATGAATTTATTTTGACATACAAATACTTTTGAATGTACACAAGTAGTATTCGGTACATTTTTTTTATGTCGACTCAAGTAGGCTGTTTTGGTAAAAATGATTAATTTTCTTACAAATGAATAATTTTCATACAAATTAATACTTGTAATAGCTAACAAAGAAGTAAATATTTGAAAACATTTGAATTTTAAACATATGTACGCTGTAATTACTTCTGTACTCCAAATTTCTCTCTCTCACTATCTTCTTGGCGTAACGTCCTCACTGGGACGAAGCCTGCTTCTCAGCTTTATGAGCATTTCCACAGTTATTAACTGAGAGCTTCCTCTGCCAATGACCTTTTTGCATGTGTATATCGTGTGGCAGGCACCAAGATACTCTATGCCCAAGGAAGTCAAGGACATTTCCTTTACTAAAAGTTCCTGGAGCGATCTGGAATCGAACCCGTACCCCCCCCTCCAGCATGGTCCTGCTGGATACCTATGTCTTTATAGCTGTGGCTATATGGGCCTAAATACTTCATTCCAAGTTTATTTTTATATCGTAATAAACAGCTATTTTATAACTCGAGTCGATTAAATCGGCTTGCCTGCTATCACAGTAGAGTCGAGCAGAAAAGCTAGTACAGAAATCGACTAGCTCGAAAGCCGACAGAAGAAGAGTGGTCGATTCGTGATTTTGACAGTTTAGTGAGAGAAATTCCTCAAGGATTTCCTCCAAGAATTCCTCCGCAAATTCCTCCGGAAATTCCTCCAACATTTTCTTCGCAAATTCCTCAAAGATTTCCTCCGGAAATTCCTGCAAGGATTCCTTTGGAAATCCCTCCAGGATTTCTTTCGGAGATTCCTCCAGGATTTCTTCCGGAAATTCCTCAAAGATTTCCTTTGGAAATTCCTCCAGGATTTCCTCCGGAAATTCCTCCAGAATTTCTTTTGGAAATTCCTCCAGGATTTTCATCGGAAATTCCTCAAGGTTTTCCTCCGGAAATTCCTTAAGAATTTCATCCGGAAATTCCTTAAGGATTTCATCTGGAAATTCCTCAAGGATTTCCTCCGCAAATTCCTCAAAGGATTCCTGCAGGAATTCTTCCGGAAATTCTTCCAGGAAATCTTGTGGAAATTTGTTCAGGATTTCCTTTGGAAATTCTTCCAGAATTTTCTTCGGAAGTTTCTCAAGGATCTCTTCCGGAAATTCCTCAAGGATTTCATCCGGAAATTCCTCAAGGATTTTATCTGGAAAATCCTCAAGGATTTCCTCCGCAAATTCCTCCAAGGATTCCTCCGTAAATTCCTTTAGGAATTCCTCCGCAAATTATTTCAGGAAATCTTCCGGAAATTTTATCAGGATTTCCTGTAGGAATTCCTCCTGGAATTACGGGGGTACGGGGGTACGGGTTCGATTCCAGATCGCTCCAGGAACTTTTAGTAAAGGAAATGTCCTTGACTTCCTTGGGCATAGAGTATCTTGGTGCCTGCCACACGATATACACATGCAAAAAGGTCATTGGCAGAGGAAGCTCTCAGTTAATAACTGTGGAAATGCTCATAAAGCTGAGAAGCAGGCTTCGTCCCAGTGAGGACGTTACGCCAAGAAGATAGTGAGAGAGAGAAATTTGGAGTACAGAAGTAATTACAGCGTACATATGTTTAAAATTCAAATGTTTTCAAATATTTACTTCTTTGTTAGCTATTACAAGTATTAATTTGTATGAAAATTATTCATTTGTAAGAAAATTATTCTTTTTTACCAAAACAGCCTACTTGAGTCGACATGAAAAAATTGTACCGAATACTACTTGTGTACAATCAAAAGTATTTGTAAGTCAAAATAAATTCATAATTTCAATACAAAACTCATCTTTTAGTACGAAAAATCAAGAATCTGGTGATAAATCGACTCTGTTGGTCGACATACAGTTTCGTCCGGTGAACGACACTAGTTCCAGTCGATTTACCAGCCACTTTCTTAGCGGAAATGATTTAGTGTTCCTAGTTAACAACGACAGAATTATGAATTTTTATGAGAAAACCGATCATTTTCGCCAAAATAACCAATTTGAGTCGACATAAAAAATATTTATATCGAATACTATCTGTGTACATTCTAAAGGAATTGTATGTCAGAATAAATTCATAATATCCTAGTTTTTGTATGAAAATCGATCATTTTCGCCAAAATAATACTTGAGTCGACATAAATAAATATTTATATCGAATACTACTTGTGTACATTCTAAAGGATTTGTATGCCAGAGTTAATTCATAAATAGTATGAGAAATACTGACAAAATGCATACTTTAGTACAAAAAATCAAGAATCCGGTCATAAATCGTCTGTTGGTCGACATACAGTTTCATCCGGTGAACGACACTAGTTTCAGTCGATTTACCAGACATTTTCTTTGCGGAAATAATTTAGTTTTCCTAGTTAATTACGACAGAATTATGAATTTTTGTTTGAAAATCGATCATTTTCGCCAAACTAACCAACTTGAGTCGACATACAATTTTTTTATGTCGAATACTACTTGTGTACATTCTAAAGCATTTGTATGACAGAGTAAACTCATAATATCAATATATTGTATGAGATATACTGGTAAAACGCATCTTTTAGTATGAAAAATCAAGAATCCGATGATAAATCGACTCTTTAGGTCGACATACAGTTTCGTGCGGTGAACGACACTAGTTCCATTCGATTTATCAGACATTTTCCAAGCGGAAATGATTTTGTTTGTAATTTTCACTCCACTGCGACAAAAGATATTGATTTTTTTCCTGGTTTTCATGGGGTTTTCCCCATTGTGGCACTGGTGGGTCGCGGGCTGATTTTTGGTGGGTCGCGAAGGCTTGGGCCAGTGACGAAAATTATCAAATTACGGTCGTCTGCACCGACGCCCAGCGGCGTCAGCATCGTTGATTTGTTTTTGTTTTGATAGTCGTCTTTACAACCCGAGCGGCATTCTCAGAAATGTATGCTTTCGAAATTCTTTTGACCGCTGTCTGCTGAACTTCAACCCCCTACTGATACTCAAAGTCAGTATTTTCAATTTCAACTGATTCGTTTTAATTTAACACGATGCAGAAGCAAAAACTGCAGTTGTTTTGCAGCAATAATGCATTTAATTAAGGTAACATATCGGTATTTGCATGCCTAAAACCATAATAAATCAATTCGAAATTGAAATATTCATATTCGAAATCATCGAGCTGAAGTTCAGCTGAACTGAACTTCAATTACAGTGGATGACACCACAAGACGCCGCTTTCATTGTCTCGTCTCTTCTTTGTCATGTTCATTCTCGACCTCGTGTCCATGGGTAATTATGTTTGTTTTTTTTTTTGTGTTCGTTTTCGCACTAATTTGAACATCATCGAGCTGATTTTTTTCGACACTGGCTTGGGCAATATTTTAATAAATCATACTGCTTGCCGTTTTCTAATTTACAAATATTCCCTTGGAGAATATGCTGAGTTATTTCTATTTAGTAATTCTGTTTCTCCTTAATTTGTTCAAAACTTTGCATTATAAGTCTTAGCCTGGATTATATTGAATATTGTAACTACTGTCTGCGTTCTGAAATTGATACTGAAACTATGAGTTTTCATTCTGGAATATAAGATTAGGGTAAAATGTTGCATTTTCCTTGTGTTTCCGAAAACTAAGTTTAAGTTGTTGCTTAGAGTATGCATTTTCAGTTAGATTTACACGTCATGTTCAGCAGTTAAATATAAATAAAATTCAAATACCAAAAATCAGCAAAAAATCACCAAACTTCTACAAGAAACCTTATTTTTACCAAACTTCAGTAATGCATTACTTCGGTAAAATTCTTCTTAATGTAGACCAACTGAACTTTTACAGAACACAGAACAACTGAAAAGAGATTTCAATAAAAATAGGAATAAAATAAGTATGAATGAAGGCTATGACCAAAAATTCCAAAAAGATTCATCTGACTATCCAGCAGTACAATATTAAAAAAAACCTGCCACTAATTTACAAAGACTTTGAAAAAAATGTATGATTTTTTTTATTCCTAGAATGTGTGCGAGAAAGTAATGAAAATGATTAAATGTATTTAATCAAAAGGTCAGTCCAAATATGCAAAAAAAATGACGTATTTTATGGCGACCCACCGCCAAATCCTATAAAAATCGAAAGTGGGTCGCAAGTTCACAAAGTTTGAGAACCCCTGCTCTAGGATGCTTATCAAGGGCACTGGAGTATTTTCTGGTCGAGAGCTGCGTTCATTTGTGGCTAGGGATGTTCAAGATAGCTATGCAAATCTCATACTACCTCTACATTATGCCTTTTCAAAATATATGCCGATTTCTATGTACCACTTTTTGATCGTCAGTACTTCACCTCCACCTGGATAACAGTAATTGTTACAATATACAGCCTAATATAATTGCTTATAACATAATTTCGTACCATATTTATTGTAATAATTTTCATATTTTTTGTAGCGAAATAATTTCAAAATTTGTTAGATTCCTGTTATTTTGGTCATTCAAGCAAAAAGATTTTTCTTAAAACTTATAACAAAATTTTTGTGAAATCAATAACAGAACTTTCTCTCTCTCTCTCTCTTCTTGGCGTAACGTCCTCATTGGGACAAAGCCTGCTTCTCAGCTTAGTGTTCTATGAGCACTTCCACAGTTATTAACTGAGAGCTTCCTCTGCCAATGACCATTTTGCATGTGTATATCGTGTGGCAGGCACGAAGATACTCTATGCCCAAGGAAGTCAAGTAAATTTCCTTCACGAAAAGATCCTGGACCGACCGGGAATCGAACCCGTCACCCTCAGCATGGTCATGCTGAATACCCGTGCGTTTACCGCCTCGGCTATATGGGCCCTTACAGAACTTCTAATACTTAGATATAATTTAACAAAGTTTATTTTAACAAAGTGTGATATAATCCTCATAAGATTATATTTCAATTTGTTATATTTTTGTTTTTATTTGATGGAATTTGATTAGAATTTTTGTTTTTTGTTTTAACTATTAACGGTGCTTGTTTTTAAGGATCAATGTTACAAAAATCATTGTATCAAAATAACAAAACCATTATTGTGTGTCAGGTACCATTTAAAATTAAAATATCATCAGCATCTTTACGATGAAAATGCCTCTTGGTCCCAAGACAGGCGCTTACAGCCCCACACCCTTCAACAACCATGTCATGCCTGGGAGAATATTCCAACCACACCGCAAAGTAAAAACATCCTGGAGAATAATCCCCAAACACGACCAGCTCACGGACGGGTGAATCGCAGCATCGTTAACTTTTGGTCCTTCTTCCCTTGGCAACGGTGGTGTTAGAAGACAACCCACGCAACAAAGTTATGATCTCAACTCAAGGCCAAATAAAAATGAGTATATTTTCCATTTCGCTTCAGTCCAACAAAGTTTAACTTGTATCCTACCTATTCCATCTGGGCTAGGGTGGTTTTCCCCCTCTCAGGGTCGGATGGGAAGATCAATTGAATTAGGTTAATTAAAATGGAGGTCTCGGTATCAGCTGCGGCAACATTACCGACGCGCGCGCGCGGGACGAGGAAAGATGGTGTGGCCTTCCGGGAAGAAAGTTTCATCCCACGGCGGCGGGCGGTGGGATATTGATTCCGCCGGTGGTGGAGAAATGGATATGTGATCCCCGGGATGGGTTTCTGATAGATGACGAACGCAGTTTGTCGAAGAGGTGTAGTGGTGAATAACAATCATAGTTACAGCCAAAGTGGCTAAGACCATTTGTGTTTGAGTGCCTAATTGAGATGTTATGCTTGAGTGAATCGGCTTAGACTCAGGCTGTTGTGTTTGTACCATGAAATGAAAGGTAAACGAAGACATCTTGTCACTATTTCACATGGATGGTGCGAACATGGCGTCCATCTATGCATTCAAACAACTTCTATCATAGCAGAGCGGCAAGAGAGCAAGAGTTGAGCAGTGGTGGAAGTGTTTGCCGTCCCAATAGAATGCGAAAACAATTTTCTCCGGTGCGATGGGGATAAAGTTGTTTGGCTTTGATTAACAGCTAATAAACACAAATCGATGCAACAGTTTGCTTCCGTCGTCGCCCGGTGGTCGTTGGTGTTGAAAAGACACACTTTGATGCAATTAGATTTTCGTGTTATTGTGTGGACAAGCTCTGATGAATGTGACCGCAAGGAGCAATTATGCAAATTGAAAACTATAATTCATTTAGCGTAAATTTCTGTGCTGCTGTGGTTGATGCAATATCTATCTAGTGGTGCTTATAGCTAGTATTGCTGCTAGCTTCCACAGTCAGTAGAATCCGAATTCATGCATCGTTTCAAGAGTCGGCGTGTAGTTCACGGTTTGTCCGAGCTCAATTTTATGAGTGTCAATAGCGTTGCTTTTTAATGCTAAGAATTTAAAGTCTCTCACTGTTTCCCAGTTTATTGGTTTTCAATTGATTTCATGATTAATTGCGGATTGTAAAATATCGTCCAAATGTTTGGGAGTTTTCCTGTTGTGCATTTGGAAGGGCTTGAAATGTCGTAAATAAACTCCGATATGATTGCAGCAACTTTTGATTGCTCTTCAGGTTTTACGATTTTTCTATAAATGTTGTTGATGGGAGCGTAAAACAAAACTGACAAATTTCTATTTATATTCAACCGGTTATGAGCTGCGTGTTTTACGAGGGTTACACTGTTCAACTTGGGAATGCAAATTGGTATGAAACGATTTATTGGTTTTACATCTCCTTTGAGATTGAGCCCAGTCAATAATTTCTCACTAAACATTCTTCTGGATGCTTCTACTTGGTGTAACGTCCCAACTGGGGCAAAGGCTGCTTCTCAGATTTTGCTCTTTTGGTATTCGTAGTAATTAATGTTCAATACGACCTACAATTTGATTAAAATTTTCACATTTTTATTGGTATTGTATCACAGTCTGAAATTGTTGCAAGTTACCCCATTTGACAGTACTGTGTTGTGCTTTCCCACAATCTCTCACATTATAACCTCATCAACGAACGTAACATTCCACAACCGCACCCCCGTAATATTTCGGCCCCCCATAACAGACAGGCCCTTGTCTAATTAGTGTTTCATTTCGCACCCAGAGATAACAAACTATCGATACATTGTGTTTTTGTGCTCTATTACGAAGGCAAACATGGTGACACAGAACGTTCGGACGACGGGACACACATATGGTTGTGGTCAAACAATGTGTGCTTTCTTTCCGCATGTGTACTCCCCAAATTGTTTTCGGTGTTTTTTTTCGTTGCTGTTTGTTTTTGTTACGCTGATGATTGTACTGACGCAGGCCTAGCTGGAATTCACTGGATGTAACTTTGGGACATTATTGGCGAACAAATATTAGGATTTTCTTATTTGATCGGGGCGGAAATTTGAGGAAATTCCTAAGTGACTCGTTGACTTGTGTTTCGACGCAAACACAAATCACTATGCATTTCCATGACAGCAGCTTTCTCCTACCTAATGCCAGGATGGCGGAAGCTACTCATGCTGCAGTATAGGCACGATTCTGGGCGAGCATTTATTACTGTTTACCACCTGGCGTGTCCAGATGTTTCACACCATTTCCATCAGCAGCCAGTAGCAACCGTTTCCACTGAATTAAAATAATTTCATCGCATTAAATAGCCAATTCATGCTTCCATTCACACCTCAGAACAAGTACAACTGTTACTCTTCATGTGCAGAGGAAAGGTGTCGACACAGTAAAAAGTTTTGAAATGTGTAACCTCAATTTTCAAACGCGTACATTTATTTGAACAAATAACAAAAAAAACCTTGAACATACTTACATTACCGGTCAAACTAAGGCCTGAGTGATCCCTGCTGTACGGAGTAGACGTCTCCATTCTACTCGGTCCATGGCTGATTGTCTCCAGTTCCGCACTTTGCGTAGGGTCCGCAAATCGTCCTCCACTTGATCGACCCATCCACCTAGCTCGCTGCACACCACGTCTTCTTGTACCGGTCCGGTTGCTATCCGGCATCCTGATGACGTGGCCCGCCCATCGTAGCCTCCCGATTTTCGCGGTGTGGACGATGGGTGGTTCTCTCAGCACCTCATGGTTCATTCGCCTTCTCGAAGTCCCGTATGCCATCTGCACTCCATCGTATATGGTACGCAACACCTTCCGTTCGAAAACTCCAAGGGTGCGTTGGGCTTCTGCACGTAGAATCCATGCTTCGTGCCCATAAATGGCTGCCATTCTCATAAACGTTTTGTAGATACATGTATGTATGTATGTAGGTAGCCACCATCCTAGCTTGAGTCTTGCTCAGCATGCAGTTCCACTTAACAGTAAAGATTAAATTTCACTGCCACTCTGAATTCAACATACCGCTGTATGAAGAGCCAAAAGGGGGTGTGGCGGACCCGTAAGTAGAGACACTTACGCGAAACCCGCGGGTTTATAAGAATCTCCTTCCAACAGTATGTTCCAACAGGGTGAATAGTGAGATTCACATTACTTGTCAAGCTTTCTACGGGATGGTTTGTCACAAGAAGGGCGCGTCAAATCCATTGCAACTGTTGGGATAGAAGAACCCATCTACAAGGATGTTATAGTTACTTCTCACCACACTCCGGCTGGCAATCTCATAAGCGTTTTGTAGATACATAAATGAAAAAGACACGAACACGTTCAATGCTTCCAGTGAACTTGTTCGCTCTTTGAAGGAAGCACGACACTGGACAACGGACTATAGCATGCAACGCCCAGTGGCACAGCCAGAATCTTTTCCTGACAGCTGCGGTGGGAATCGAACACGCGCTCCTCAGCACGATGCGACTAAGAGCTTGGTGACTCTAGCCGCACGACCACGGAGCCGCACACTTAACGCACAGTTAATTTCGTATGACGGCGAACTTTGTTCGACCGTAAAGTCCTAAAGCTATGCCTTTCAGTAAACCTTGGTGTACGAGAAAGGCATAGCTATAGAGGTGTCGGAGGTTGATTGACAATTTTAAACGTACACTTTCAAGGCTATTTTTTTAGATATTCCGGATGGAATCATCGGAGGAATATCGGAAGGAATATTATAACAAAGTCTGTCGTTTGAACAATCATTGAGAGAAAACGAAAAGATCAACCAGCCTCTCCCGATCAAAGGCGGATAACAAAGTGATATCACTTTGATAACAAACTGTGTTATCAGTGTTATCATTTTGTTATTTTTGTTATCATCTCTTACAATTGATAATAACCAGATGATAACATATTAAGTTATCGATTATTTTGGTCTATTGCGAAACCATGAAAGCACTAAATTATAACAAAACATGTTATCAGTTTTCAAGTGCATATTTCAAATCTTTCCCAAAACTGAGAGTCTGATGAACCTCGAATCTAAAAGAAATAGTTTCCTCTGTACACCTTCAATGCAACTGCAGTACGAAAGCGTAGCCTTCAACCACTCTTCCTCTCACTGAGTCTCGTTGGTATAGGGCAATCGCTCGATCAAAGTTTGAGACCCGCGGGGCCCAATAACTGAAATTATAGGCTGTAAATTATAATAATTTTTCATCAATTGCTGACGATGTCGGTAAAGTAGATTTTTACTATTTTGGTCGATAAAATTGCTCTGAATGATAACTAGTTGATAACAAAACCAGCTATAAATCAGCGATATTTTTTCATATTGATAATTAAATGTAGAGATGAACAAAATATTGTATAACATAATTAGTTATCAACTTGAACTAAATGATTACTTAACTTTTTATCATTTTGGTATTCGAGAAGTCAATTTGAGTTATCATTTTTGTTATGTTGGCTCTTAATTCAATTAATATGATAACAAACTCAATTATCAAACGAATGATAACCAGGTAACAGCACTTGTTATCATTTTGTTATCCACCTTTTCTCGGGCTGGGACTGCAAATCTCTTCAATAAAGACACCTAACCTAAGCTTGAGAGAAATGGTATTGAAATTTTTCATTTCTTTGAAGAAATGAAGCCCATCTCCTTTTCTGTCGACGAATCAACAACTTTAGAAATTATAGGGAAATTCTTCAAATCTCCAAAGAAATTTGTTATCAAGGGCCAAATTCCAATACGATGAACGTGATTCCATGGAAAAATTGGAAGAGAGAATCCATTAATAACGCTGCAGTTTTTGTAGCTGCCCCTTGTAGCATATCTTAAATACATGGCTCGTTATACTATCGAATAATCCTCATTCGTCGTCCGACATATGAAATTATCCTCGTGTTCCCAAACTTTTTGTTATCGCGGCGCCCTTTGACATTTCCAAAAATGTCGCGGCGCACCACAGTTTTTAACAAAGTTTTTTTTTTATTTTGGGCAACTTTCACTTTACAGTGTGCAAGACAAAATCGTGAAACACTTCTCTAATATCATGTTTACAGAATTCAATATTTGGAAAACTAACTATTTTTTTAAATTAATTTCTTTGAAGATTGAAGATTGTTTGAATATTTGCAAGATTTTATGAATCATGTTGATTTCATCATAGAAGTTTTAAAAATAAGAAGAAACTCAGATGTAAAGGTAAAACAAGCTGCTGAATTTCAACAATTAGCCAAAAATTCTAAAGCGTTTGCAATAATTAAAGAGTTCTTATTGAATGAAAATGGCTACACAGAACTTGACCAAAGCTTCAACTTTTTGCGCAAATTGCAAAGCAACTCTTTTATTTATTTTGGAAAATTTTGGCAAACTAGAACACATGAAGAGATTGTGAAGACCTGCCAGGTGGGCTTTGACTGAACTTATTTTCATAAATTTCAACTTAACCCTTTGGGCCAGGATTGGTCATATATATTATATAACCCCATTGATGAAAACGAGCATAACAAACTTATTCGAGTTCAGCGAGGTTGCGGCAGTACTGATGAAACAGTCAGATTCAAAAAGGTCAAAGCTAGATCTTAAAACTACCAGTTCGCAAACCTGCATGCCGCTAAGCTGATCCGAAGACCTTGTACTTATTCTGGAAAGAACGTAATTAATGTTCTTGATATTAAAAACTTTGGACAAGTTACATATTGTAAAATAAAAAGCTGAGGAATTCTAAAAACAATTTCAAAAGCTTGAAATTTCAAAATGTTATTTCATTTGATATGTTTAAAAAGGATATCAGAAATCCTATGGAACAATCAAAGATTCAGGAAAGATTTAAAAAATGTGAGTGACACTAGTTTTACTAATAAAAAAAAATAAAGTTGTTCCGCAATACAAATAAAGAGTTTGTTTTTTATTTGTTTCGTCACAAAAGCCAAAATCCTGCGGCGCACCTGGAAAAGGTTCGCGGCGCACCAGGACGCCGCGGCGCACAGTTTGGGAAGCACTGCTCGTAGGAATTCCACCCGGGAAAATTATCTGGAGCAATCTTGTCTCATGAAATATCCCGAAAGACATCCTAGGAGGAATATCGGCAAAAATCCTTGAAGGAATCCCGGAACAAATATCTGAAGGAATATTTCTTGGACAATTACCGGAACGAATACCTGGAAGAATTTCTCAAAAAAAATCCAGGAGGATGCCCGGCATATATCTCAGGGATTTCCAGGAACAAACTTTGAAAAAACTTCAAGGCATCATGGAGAGGATCCACGAGGGATCCCTAAAAAAACATGGAAGAAATACTTGAAATAATCTCAGGAGTAATAAAGGAAAAACCCAAAACGAAATCTCTGAAGGATTTCCAAAAGGGTTTCTGAAATTACCATTAGAGAATTCTCGGAAGGATTCCCAGAAAAAAACTTTAAAGGAAACCCGGAAATAATCAATAAAGGAATCCCAGAAGGAATCACCCAAAAAATCCCTAAAATAATTCCGAAGAAGTCCTTAAAAGGGGGAAGTCCTTAAAGGAATTACTGAAAGACTCCCTCTCAATTCATCAAGCACGGAAGAAATCCCTGACGATATCCCTAAACAAAATCGTTGAGTTATCCCTGAGAGAATTTCAAAAGATTTTTTTTATATTCTGGAGCAATCCTGAAGGGATCCCGGAAAAGATCTTTTTTCAGAAGAATTCGGAGGGAACCCCAGGGCCGGATGTAAGGGGGCCGGGGTGCCAGGGCCCCGGGGTCCCACAACTTGGCAACCTTTTTTTGTTGCTAACATTAGCTTTATTTTTTATATTGATCAAGTACTGTTCAAAAATAAAGAAAATATTTTTTGTCATCTATCCGAGGGGTCTCCACAACCGCTCTGGCCCCGGGCCCCCACAATCCTTAATCCGGGCCTGGAAATCCCTTCAGTCATTCTCGGAGAAAATCCCTGAAGGAATCTCTGGAGGAACTCCATGGGAAACTAATGTAGGAATCCTGGAAGAAGTCATGAAAGGAGCACCAGGAAAACCCAAGAAATAATCATGGAAGAATCGCTGATGCAATCTCAGAAATAATCCGTGAAAGAATCATGGGAGACATCTCTAAAAGAATCTCGGTAAGAATCCCTGATGAGGAGCGGACCTGGTGTGATGGTTAGAACACTTGACTATCACGCCGAGGACCTGGGATCGAATCCCACTCCCGACAAACTCGTAAAATGTGAGTTCTTCCTTCGGAAGGAAAGTAAAGCGTGGGTCCCAAGATGAACTAGCCTAGGGCTCAAAATCTTGTTAATACAGATAAAAAAAAAGAATCCCTGGTGAAATGCCGTAAAATATCCATGAAGGAAAACTCGAGAGCAACCAATGAAAAAACCTCGAAAGAACCCTAATTCCTAACGAAATTGCTGGAGAAAGATCTAAAGAAAACTCGGGTAGCATCAATGAAGGAATCTTGAGAAAAAAATTTCCGAAAGCCGAGAGGAATCCCTGGAGAAAATGCTGTAGGAATCCTGGAAAAATACCGGATAAAATTCATAAAAAAATCTATGAAGCAATCTTGGGAGTTATCCTTAGGTGAAAGCATTGTCTCATTTTTTTTGGTTTTTGTTTTTTTTTTTGTTTAAACGAAGCAATATTTTTAAAATCGGGTTTCGTGCACATGTAAAGTATGGATCAAGTTATCTTCTAATTATTTTTCGTGATGGAAAACGTTTTCCATTTTTGAAGAAACCATTTTTTTGTGAAATTTCGTTTAAACCAAAAAATGAGGAAATGCATCCAGTTTCGCCTTAAGAAATCCAGGGATAAATTATTAATAGAATCTTTGGAGCAATTTCTAAAAATAAAAGAAATTTCAAAAGAAATCCCGGGAGCAATCAATGAAAGAATCCCTAAAATAACTCCAAATGAAATTCCAAGAAAATAATCCTTAACCGTTATGTGTCTGACAAACTTTTTGCTTTTTCTACACCGTGCTTTTTTAATGGGCGCTGGGTACCCGGGTACCCTGTCGGCCACATAAGGGTTAATGAATCCGTCACAAAATCCTGGAAAAATCGCTGATGGAATCTCGGAAAGAATCCCTAAAGGAATCCAGGGGGAAATCGATAACAGAATTAGGGGATAACGTCGAAAAAAACCTAAAAAAAAATGTCGGTGGAAGCAATTGAAGGAATCCTGGGCGAAAACTATAAAGGAATCCGCAAGGAATTCTTAATGGAATCCCAGGAGGTATTTTTTTAAATAAATCCCAGGAGAACCCCCTTAAGGTGAAAGTCGCCAGCATTTACATTCAAACAACGCATTATGCCTCGCATTTTCTCGAGCACAAATACGAAGAACCGGCAAGCGGATTGGTTTGAAAATGCTACTTGGTGTTAAATGCGAGCAAATAAGTAAGGAGTTACATTTTCAGATTTGTTTGATGGATCTCCAGATTTGTGCTCGAGAAAAATCAAGTGGAGCAACGAACGGCTATTGTGGCGGCCATCTTTGAACACCAGCAACCTTGTACTTAAGAAACCAATCGAGGAACCCCGAAAGGAATCCCTGAACGATTCCAGGAGAGAAATCCTTTTGGGAATGCCGGGAAAAGATTTCAGAGAGGAATTGCGGAAGAAATCAGTAGAACACTACTAAGATCCTAGCTAGTCGAGATATTTGCAACAGTTGGTATATTTCAGAGCAACCCGTTTCAAGAATGTTTTACTAATAATTTTTTTTATGATGGTCCCGCCACATACCCCTATAAAGGTTTGAGCTAGACGATATATCTTTAATATAGTTATTAATTATGATCAATGAAATCAGATTTGCAAACTAAATACGGTCTGATTCTTTTTACAGTCATATTATACAGCAAAATTCATATAATATTGCTATATAATTTGTCATATTATACAGCAAAAATATAAATTTCAAAATACTGCTGCTCTCAACTACAGATGTTTGCAAGCATTACTAGTGATCATGAAAGATCAGAAAATCAAAAATATTGCGAGGATTGATAACGTTCGCGCGTTGTCAAAACAGTCGGCAATATTCTCATTCTCAAGAAATTCTATTACCGAAGCAAGTTTGGCCATGGAAATCTAAACTAGCATGTGAAAAGGGCGTAACGGCCTTCTGCTTCTTTCGTTTTTTCTCTGAAATCTCTTATCAGGCACGAAATGTTGCTAACTGACAAATTGATACATAAAATTTATAAAAAAAAAGTCGCGTTATGATGGGATTCGAACCCTCGACTGCGTATTCGCTAGACCGGCGCTTTAACCAACGAAGACAAAGAATAAGTAAAGATTTTGCGTAATAGACAACCAAACTGATTCCAAAGCCACACCATGAACACTCCTTTTTCACAAATCCATCTCACTATCGGCTTAGATGTCAATCCACAACGTACTCGCATTTGTGCCCACTAACTACAAGTGAGAGCGAATTGTTTTTATGAAGCCGAGACTTACTCTCGTACTCCGCAAATTTTCCACCAATCAGTCTGTTTGCTGGTGTTTAATTTAGTATGCGTCCCAATGGAGACGTAACATCAAGAAAAAGAAAATATGGAGAATACACGAGCTCCATGTAGCTTTGTTTTTCGAAAATTATGAAAATTTTCGTTTTTTTTTTGACTGTGCAACTCTTGTCTTTGGGATGCAAATGTAGCCATTTCCATGCAACCCCCAACATTAGCAACAACAACGGTTTGCCTCTTGCATTTTGTATATTTCCTTCTGCTTAGCGTGTAATGCGAGATGGCGTTTACGTGCCTGTCTCATGCCGTCGTCCTCCGTATCATTGCATTTCCGGCTACGGTTACTGTTTTCCACGATGGAACATCTATGGTGAGGAGGGGGAGGGTCGTTGTCTTTGTTTCGTGACTGACGGTGCATTTTCGTGATGGGTACCAGGTGATTGCGTTTCAATTGTTGCTAGTAATCGGTTGTAGGGCTTTTGTGCTTTTCTAGGAAATTGATTCTATCTAGGATGGTTTTAGAACAAGAATAATCTGATCTTGTATCATAGACTAATAAGTATGGGTACCGTAAACCGGGGTCAAATTGATCTCTGGGTCGAAATTGATCAGACGTTTTTCAGTTAGATCAAGCGATTTTTACATTGTTTACTTCCAAGTATCGTGATGTACGAATCCTATGCTTAATGATATATGTAAGGAAACTATTAAAAGATACTTTATCTAACGGAAAAACGACTGATCAATTTCAACCCGGAGATCATTTTGACCCCGGTTTACGGTAATCTTGATGGATCATTTTATACTGTTGGGTATAATTAGGGCTTCTATTTTCTAACAATTTTATCAGTTTAAGTCAAACCACAATTCGAAATCAATATTGTTCCACTTCAGATCATGCCGAGAAAGTCCTCAACAACTGTCGTCGTGTTCCCCTTTTTAACCAACCAAAGTTCTCTATACGACCTGATGCTAACCGTAGTCGCATACATCGCATCGCTGGTCTATCGATTTTATTCTAATTTTATTTTACTTATCGTGTTTCGCCAGCCTCAGTTAGTAGCCTCAGACGACAGGCAAAAGGATAACATAACAGCCAACCGCACTAAGTGAAGAAATTGCGCGCCCGGTATCCGACTTTAACGCGCGACCGGTACAAGAAGGATGATCAACATCACGTTTTCATCGATGTGGCGGGGGCTCCCGCCGATGCCTAGGGTCCCTCACTTCTAGACGGAAAGCTTTTTCCGCGTAGATGTTCTACGCGCTCACTGTTCTCGCACGGTTCCTCTTCTGAACAGCAGCCGGGGGATGGTTAGTGTGTCAGACACGTGTGTGTTCTATGTTTAACTTGGTGGGTGTTTTGAATAGGTTGGGGATGTGTCACCGTCAACAACTTTCTTTCGTCTAGGTTTACTCAGTCGGTAAATCGGCTCACTGCCAATCGAATCGTTATCGTCGATCGGGTATATCCAATTTAGCAGGTGGTTGAGGTGAAGGTTATTTTTACCTAGTGGATTAGTAACATAGGGCAGGTGTCCTATTTTGACCATTTTGGAATCCCTTTGAGGACGAACCAACTAAATTGGCTTCTTTAGCGATGTTAAGCCATATTCTGAAATATTGTATCACTCCTCGTTAAATTTTGTGCTGATTCGACCTATCAAACAGTTGCCCAGCTGTCAAAATGTGATATAAAAAAATCTCTTCAAAATTAATGCTAAGTTCAAAATGAAACTCTTAAAATCTGAATAAAAAATCATGATGAAAATAACGCAGCCAACGATGAGAGAGCATCAGAAAGTGTTACACTTAGCGTTGTCCGCTCATCACTGAAGCTTGTCTATGTTGAAGTATCTTCTTTGTATTCCTTCGTGAGCCATGCAACTCGACGAGGGAACGTCCATAAATTACGTCACGCGTTTAGGGGGGAGGGGAGGGGGTGGTTCAGTATAGTGTGACAACCCATACAAAAATTTCTGAGGTCTCATACAAAAAGAGTGACATAGGGGGGGAGGGGGGTTGAAAATGGGCAATTTTTGCTTGACGTAATTTATGGACGCTCCCCGAAAGTATATAGGGTACTGCATGAATTTCTCTCCTTCTCTTTCACTCTAACAGAAATTGTGTAAACAACAAGGCCAAGAAACGTCAAAATCCCATACAAATTCAAAACAGTGCAGTGCCCTATAGACACGCTTGGTAATTGAAACTGAAACAAAAGGAAAAAAAAAACTACATCACTTCGGCTGCCAAACACTGCAAAAATGTCATTTCAGCATATCTACATTCAATGACCCACAGCTCATTTCAGAAGCTGAACCTGAAAATATGGAATATGAAAAAAAAAATTAAGGCTGATATCCTTTGGGATTAGATTGGATTAGATACTACGCATGGTCGCGCAATTGGTAGCCCAGATTTCTGATGTTTTATTTTATGTTCGAAGGTTCAACTCCAGTTGATTTCCTTTGATTGATTTTTACGGCAGTGCTGCCAAGTATGCTAGTATTGCGCGGGAAAGCAAACAATAGGTGCGCGGATGTTTAGTATTACGTTTATTCTTGCTGTAAATGTATCACCCCTATGTGGACATCGCAGCTATTATTTTCCGTTATTGTCCCGGACAGAGAAGTGATCAATAGTGGTAAGTATTGTGTTGTCTATTGCTGTAATTGCATAAGGTATGAGGTTTTGTTTGCTCTTCGTAGCATTTCGTTAATTTCTAAGTGGAATGAATAAATGGCGTTTGCTCCCTAGTGGGGTGGTAACTAAAGAGATCGGAAGATTAATTCCGATAAATCAAATTGATTGTTCGTACAACAACAGGTGACTCCTAATTCGGCAATGTATCCTACCATACTAACAAAAAATCTTTCCTGAGATAATCGTGGAAATTCCGAGATTTTTGGTCTACAGAACAATGTTCGTCTTAGGGAGCGTCCATAAATTACGTCACGCAAAAATTGCCCATTTTCAACCCCCCCTCCCCCCTATGTCACACTTTTTGTATGAGACCTCTGAAATTTTTGTATGGGTTGTCACACTTTACTGAACCCCCCCCTCCCCCCTAAAAGCTTGACGTAATTTATGGACGTTCCCTTACTAACATTATTTTCCATCCTCGACAGCAGTAAGGACGTGGCTAATGTAAGAACGTGTATTTACTCAAGCTAGGAGTTATTGAACTGTGCACATTAAGAAAAGCTAGCCCCAATCCCCCTACATTGGTTCTCTGTTCAATTTCGTTTGGTGCGGCCACTCATGGAGTACCAATTACGAGTTGTGCGGCCATCTATGCTCATACTCATGCAGTGTTATTAAATATGCTCGATATGTATAAAACACAGAAATTATTTGTTCACACACATGGTGCGATATGTCAGAATGATTTATACATTGTCAAACGCTTGAAGGTTAGGTTTCATGGTATAATGAAAAAAAAAGATAAACTGGCAACACTGTAATTTTTTATTTGATTTCATAATTTTCTATAAATCTCGTCAGTCAGTCAGATCAAAGCACCTTAACATCGCACCGAAAAAAATTTCTTCGCGAAATGTATAAAAGATGGCGGGTTTTGTATAAAAATCGATATCTTTATTTTATAACTATATCTCAGGAACGGCGCAAATTACTTTGGGAAGTTAAGCTTTCGATCGAAAAACGTCTGATAAACACGATGGAATCAAAATTTTTAAAATCAAAATTATACATATTTTGAGGAAAAATTATTTTTAGTTTTAAAATTGAAAATTATCATGTCTGGCAACACTGTATCAAAAAAATAATATTTTTTCTGGATTCCCTGAACGATTTCCTTAAAAAAAGTCGAAAGTCGAAAATGTGTATGTGCAATAATTTCAATGATAAAAATAAAAGAAAGAGAGGATAATTTTCATATCGGCCAAAACGACGGGTGCTGCCACAGGGCGAGAGGCGATCCGATCGGCTCCAAAATTTGATTTTTTTTTCTTTTCCCATATAAACGAATGTTTCAGCCAAATTTGATTCAGATCCGTGATGGTCGATTGCAAGCGGTCGGTCACTTGGCGCGGAATGACCGATAAGTGAATAAAAATATAAAAGTGTAGGGATGTTCGAAAATAAAGGTTAGCAAATTCAAAAACCAAAATTCACAAAATCGAGAATAAGTGTAGAATTAGCTATAAGTTAAAATACACATTAATAAAAACAAAAAAAAAAACAAAATCGAGAATAAAAAAAGTCATTTTTCAGAACATGTTAAAATCGATTTTAGATGACGAAAAACGATATTTAGATCAATATTAAAAAATTGGGTATTAGAGGATTAAAAATGCTAGTTTCTATATGCTCACTAGCATCACCTATCGGCAGAATTGCGAACCAAACTGTTTATGTTTATGAAGTAAACGACCTTTTGAACAAATTTTCCGAAGACGAACATTTTATCATATCTGGATCGCGAGACAGAGCTGGTAAAAATACTCCTCTTTACATACCCACAAGAGTCCCCTAGCGGCAGAATTGCGAACCAAACTGCTTGTCAACGACATTCTGAACATTTTTGCTGAAGACTGTAGTTTTGTAGATTATAAGGATTTCGAGATATAGCAGCATGAATCAACTAGTTATCAGGTGATGCTAAACTTTTTGAGGGGTGATGGTATATGCAACTGAGTGCTGCAATACTTTTTCAAGTGAGTCTATACTTTTGTGAGTAGTGTAATTTCGTGAAGTATGTACCTCTGGTTGGGTACAGGGATGCCAGGCGACCTGTTCAAATGATTTGGTGATTCATGATAATATTTGTATTAATTTTTGTATGGTCGCGAACAAGTTTGATGAAATTTTGGTTATTATGTTATTTTGGTCTCTCGAGCCAAGAGAATTGTAACAAAACGTAGGTATAACAAAACTGTTGAGAAATGCGAAACAAAACTTTTTATAATTTAGTTATTATTTAACAAGTTACAACTACTAATGATATCTTGAACGATATATCCCTTTCGTGACGGAGCGCAAAAAAGAGAAATTTCCATATAAATTGCTCAACTTTAGCTCTTCAGAACTCTTAGATTTCCCAACAAAACAACATCCAATATACCTCATTTGAAAGAAGCACTCTTAATCTTTCCATTTCTAGCTTTGACTGCTTAGATAAATCGAAAATAACAAAAATCTGACAGATAAAGCTTTTTCATGTTTTACGGTTTTTGTCCACTTTTTGTTCAACTTGTTCAGGTAAATCTCACATGCAACATAAACAAAAGTTTGTTTGCACACATACAAGTATAAGTAATAATTCAATTACTAAAACAGTTTACATCACATAAAACAAACACTGAACAGATGAAAAAAAATATGCAAACCTGTTGTTGCTCAACAGCACAATTATGCTGGTTCGTCACGAAAGGGATATGTTTTTAAACTATCGTTGTTACGAAAATCATTGTAACGAAATAACATAACCTGCAATAGTTTTGTTGTTTCTATTGGGCTGGGTAGCTATGCCATTAAATAACAACATGGATTGTTAAAGTAACATTTAACATCGTTCAAAGGTTTAGATTTTATAACTATAAAAGTTTAAGGAGTGGTTTAACTAATTATCTAATTCGACTTTTTTTTTGTTTTTCGATTGGAAGAGGTTATTATGTATAAAAGCAAACCAATTTTAGAAATCGAACAATGTACTCTAGAAACCGGATTCACACCACACTTTTGTAGGTTTGTCGGACATTTTAGACGTATGATGAAGTCTTATATATAAAAGAATTATAATGACGAACATTGGAAAGCACTAGTGATATATTGGCTTCAATATGACCCATAAAAACATGCTGACCGTTTTCAGCGTAACTTTTTAGGAGGGTTTAAGTAAAGTACCGTCAGTGGGGGTGTCATTAGGCCAATATTGCATAGTCCATCCCTTTGTAGGGCGTTAGAACAATATTTTAGCCCTAAATCAATGTTGAACTCGGTGCTTCAACTTTAATTTTGACAATGATATAGCTTAATCAAAATTGGCCTAATTTCACCACTTCTAGGGGGTGACATTGGGCCAAAGACTAAACTTCGAACAAAACAGTTCAATGTGAGAAAATATCGCTTGCAAATCAAAACTATTGAATATATCGATGGTTGCGCACAACCTATCAGTACCTAGTCACTTTAAAATAGCATCACAGACAAACAAACGAGAAAGTTTGACGACATTCGTTGTAAACGATCCATAATCCAATACAAAACATCTGCTACCCCTCAGTATAACTCCAACTAGCATTCTCAAAAGACGAAAGTAATATTTCTTAATCATCTAGAAACTGATATACGTGCATTAATAATTCTGCATAAATCTGACATGAATTTCCAATGAATTTCCGTGAATACTCACAGTTATTGTAATGTACATTAGTAGGGTTCTCGTACTGATTGCATTGCAAAGGCCCGAAGTCTCCCCCAAAATGAGTTATTTGTAACACAGTTCGAGTAAATAAATCATGCAAAATAGCAAACAAAACCAAGAAAACTCATTTTACTTTGCAAAACAACTGCTCAATGCACCTTGAAAACAGCAATTCATTACATGATTGGTGTTTAGTTGTTTTATACTGGGTATTTTAAAACAACGATATCGTACCATAACCATAAAATTCACATGACTTTTTGTTGATGGAATATCAACAAAATATGACTTTTTTAAACACCGGATGCTCAACAAAAGTTATATTTACTATGGTAAATATATGTATTATCCAACACAAGTTATATTTACTATGGTAAATGTACTATCAACTTTTTGATAACTATTTTTATAAATGTTAGTATTATGAGAGAAATATCTTTCTTGATTTTTGGCCCAAAGTTTCCCCAGGCCCAAAGTCACCGGTATACAATATACATGTGTGAATAACAAATACGATACATAAAAAATACTACTTACTGTGTAATCTTAGTTTCCGTAAAAGTATACAAATGATCACATTACTTTAAACGAAATCTCACCTGTAAAGAGAAGAGAAAATTAAATGCTATTAGTATTAATAAAGAAAAAATAATACACGCAGTAATTTAAAGGAGATGGATGAAAATTGGATGAAATCGGTCACGCCCAACACTCGCCAGATCACGCTCCACCTGGTCCGCCCATCGTGCTCTCTGCGCTCCACGCCTTCTTGTACCAACCGGATGGTTAGCAAACACCAACTTTGCAGGGTTGTTGTCCGGCATTCTTGCAACATGCCCTGCCCACCGTATCCTTCCGGCTTTGGCTACCTTCTGGATGCTGGGTTCGCCATAAAGTGCAGCGAGCTCGTGGTTCATCCTTCTCCGCCACACACCGTTCTCCTGCACGCCGCCGAAGATCGTCCTTAGCACCCGTCGCTCAAAAACTCCGAGTGCTTGCATGTCCTCCTCGAGCATCGTCCACGTCTCGTGCCCGTAGAGAACCACCGGTCTTATTAACGTCTTGTACATGGTACATTTGGTGCGGGGGTGAATCTTTTTTGACCGCAGTTTCTTCTGGAGCCCATAGTAGGCACGACTTCCACTGATGATGCGCCTTCGTATTTCACGGCTCACGTTATTGTCAGCCGTTAGCAAGGAACCGAGGTAGACGAATTCTTCTACCACCTCGAAAGTATCCCCGTCTATCGTAACATTGCTGCCAAGGCTTGTCCTGTCTCGCTCAGTCCCACCTACCAGCATGTACTTTGTCTTAGCCGCATTCACCACCAGTCCGACCTTTGCTGCTTCACGTTTCAGGCGGGTGTACTGTTCTGCCACCGTTCCAAATGTCCTAGCAATAATATCCATGTCATCCGCAAAACATACAAATTGGCTGGATTTCGTGAAGATCGTACCCCGGCTGTTGAGCCCGGCTCGTCGCATAACACCTTCCAGGGCGATGTTGAATAGTAGGCAGGAAAGTCCATCACCTTGTCGTAGTCCCCGTCGAGATTCAAATGAACTGGATAGTTCACCCGAAATCCTTACGCTGTTCTGCACACCGTCCATCGTTGCTCTTATCAGTCTAGTCAGCTTCCCGGGAAAGCTGTTCTCGTCCGTAATTTTCCATAGCTCTGTGCGGTCGATACTGTCGTATGCCGCTTTGAAGTCGATGAGCAGGTGATGCGTTGGGACCTGGTATTCACGGCATTTCTGGAGGATTTGCCGTACGGTGAAGATCTGGTCCGTTGTCGACCGGCCGTCGATGAAACCGGCTTGGTAACATCCCACGAACTCATTTACTTTAGGTGAAAGACGACGGAAGATGATCTGGGATAGCACTTTGTAGGCGGCATTCAAAATGGTGATCGCTCGAAAGTTCTCACACATTAACTTGTCGCCTTTCTTGTGGATGGGACAGATTATCCCTTCCTTCCACTCCTCCGGTAGCTGTTCGGTTTCCCAGATCTTGACTACTAACTGGTGCAGACAGGTGGCCAACTTTTCCGGGCCCATCTTGATGAGTTCCGCTGCAATACCGTCCTTACCAGCCGCTTTGTTGTTTTTGAGCTGGTGGATGGCATCCTTAACTTCCCTCAGCGTGGGAGTTGGTTCGTTCCCGTCCTCTGCTGCACCAACATAGTCATTTCCTCCGCTGCCTTGGTTCTCCGTGCCTACATTCTCTTCGCCATTCAGGTGCTCGTCGAAGTGCTGCTTCCACCTTTCGATCACCTCACGTTTGTCCGTCAGGAGGCTCCCTTCCTTATCCCTGCATATTTCGGCTTGCGGCACGTAGCCTTTGCGGGATGCGTTGAGCTTCTGGTAGAACTTGCGTGTTTCCTGTGAACGGCACAGCAGTTCCATTTCCTCGCACTCCGCTTCTTCCAGGCGGCGCTTTTTCTCCCGGAAGAGACGGGTCTGCTGCTTCCGCTTCTGTCTGTATCGCTCCACATTCTGTCGGGTTCCATGCTGCAGCATTACCGCCCGCGCTGCATCCTTCTCCTCCAGAACCGCTCTGCACTCCTCGTCGAACCAATCGTTTCGTCGCCGCCGGTAATGTACGTTGTTAATAACGGAGAGTTTTGGGCGCAGTTTAACCATCACCAGGTAGTGATCGGAGTCGATATTAGCGCCACGATAGGTCCTGACGTCGATAATGTCGGAGAAGTGCCGTCCATCAATCAGAACGTGGTCGATTTGCGATTCCGTTTGTTGTGGTGATCTCCAGGTGTAACGATACGGGAGGCTGTGCTGGAAGAAGGTGCTACGAATGGCCATGTTCTTGGAGGCGGCGAAATCGATGAGGCGTAGGCCATTTTCGTTCGTCAGCTGGTGGGCGCTGAACTTTCCAATCGTCGGTCTGAATTCCTCCTCCTGGCCTACCTGAGCGTTTAGATCCCCTATGATGATCTTGACGTCGTGGTTTGGGCAGCGGTCGTACTCGCGTTCGAGCTGCGCGTAAAATGCGTCTTTGTCATCATCAGTGCTTCCGGAGTGAGGGCTGTGCACGTTTATTATGCTAATGTTGAAGAATCGGCCCTTGATTCTCAACCTGCACATTCTTTCGTCGATCGGCCACCAACCGATCACGCGCCTCTGCATGTCGCCCATCACTATAAAAGCTGTTCCCAGCTCACGTGTGTTGCCGCAACTCTGGTAGATGGTATGATTACCTCTAAACGTTCGCACCATAGATCCTGTCCAACACACCTCCTGCAGCGCTACGATTCCGAACCCGCGGTCCTTCAGTATATCGACGAGTATGCGGGTGCTCCCGATGAAGTTGAGAGATCTGCAGTTCCACGTACCGAGCTTCCAATCGCAAGTCCCTTTTCGTCGCTGTGGTCGTCGCCATTGGTATCGGTTCGCATTCTTCTCTTGTTGATTTTCCGGTGCTAGTCTTTTTTACGGCTGGCTCGCAGGGCCTGACACCAACCCACTAACCCAGGGAGCTGGGCTTACCTTCCCGGAAGCTACGGGTTCTGCATTGGCATTTCCTCCAACTACAGTGCTAAATAGCTAGGCTCGAGCGCCAGTCTTCGCCATTACATTACAAGATAACCATTAAAATAAAATGCACATTCTTGATACGCTTCAATTTCAAAGCACCGACAACAATCTTTGAAATTGAATCACATCTCCACTGTCCCAAATACGACATCCAACCACCAACGGCATACACTGCTGATCCACTTTCCAGCACGTTGAAACCCTAAAACGCTTTGTACTTGATTCTGTGAGAAAAACAATCCTCTTCTGCTAGACAAGCAGCAGCATCTCCATTCACCTCAGCTATACGTGTATGGAAGCTTCGTAATGACGACACATGTATGCAGCGCATTCATGAAGTTCAATGGTTGTTTGTAGTCACCACACCGCCACCGTCGTGGCTTAAGTGTGTTTGTGTGCAATTGTCCCGAACCCCGAGCGTGACAAAAGGAGCATTGTGTCTCTTCCCCAACACGGCTGCCTTCAAAGAGTAGGTAGCGAATGGATGTCACTCGGTTCGCTCGGTATGTACTGCTATGCATGCATCATCGTCGTCATCGTGTCACACTCGTTAGGTTAAGGAAACCCCAAACTGGAGCCCGCAACGAACGCAATGCTGTGACAGCATGCCACCCACCATCGTACCACCCGTATGTCTTCTTTGTAGTGCATGTGAATTGTGAGGCGATGGGGTTGGGGAACAGCAACAGAAGGTGGTGTTTTGTGGTTAGGCACGTTTAGAGCCTTTGTTGTCAGCAGCAGCAGCAGCAGCAGTAGCAATCGGGGTACTAACAACAGAACACTTGAACTCTTGCCCCAGCAACGACAGCTCAGCTTGTTGGATGTGTGCTGGGTTATTTGGCCGCGTCGTTGTCACACTGATGGTTATTGTATTTTGACCTCAGCTTCGGAAAGGACATCTACTCTTCTACTTTTTGGCGTACCGTCGCAACTGGGACAAAGTCTGGTTCTCAGCTTAATTAGTGTTTCATGAGCACTTTCACAGTTTTGAACTGAGAGCTTTCATTGCCAACAACCATTTAGCTTTTGTTTATCTTGTGGCAGGCCCGATGATACAGAGATAGTAAGGGCCCATTCATAAACCACTTCGATCGAATTTCGGTCATCTCAGGCTCCCCGTTTTCCTTCGTAGTGCTTTGTTCATACAAAAATTCAAAAATGTGTATGGAGCGTAGACTTTCACAACGCGTTTCAGACGGGTGTACAGCTCTGCCACCGTTCCAAATGTTCTGGCGATAATGTCCATGTCGTCCGCAGAGCACACAAATTGATCGGATTTTGTGAAAATCGTTCCTCGGCTGTTGAGCCCGGCTCGTCGCATCACACCTTCCAGAGCGATGTTGAGAATCCATAACCTTGTCGCAGTCCCCGGCGAGATTCGAATGAACTGGACAGATCACCCGCAACCCTTACGCATTTTTGCTCGCCGTCCATTGTTTCTTTGAGTAATCTAGTCAGCTTCCCAAGAAAGCCGCTTTTGTCCATGATTTTTCATAGCTCTGTGCGGTCGATACTGTCGTATGCCGCTTTGAAGTCGATGAACAGATGATGCGTTGCGACCTGGTATTCTCGGCATATCTGGAGGATTTTCCGTACGGTGAAGATCTCCCAAGCAACACACATGTTTTATAAAAGTTACGACAGCGCAAGTTTTGGTTGTATAGAAGTTAATTCGACGTTATTTCAACATTGTGTTAAAATTACGTAAAATAAACTTCTATACAACCAAAACTTGCGCTGTCGTAGCTGTTATATAACATGTGTGTTGCTTGGGCTGGTCCGTTGTCGACCGGCCGTCGTCATTCGTTATAGATGACAGATGACAAAAGATGACCTGGGATAGCACTTTGTAGGCAGCATCCAAAATAGTGATCGCAATGAAGTTCTTCTTCTTCTTTATGGCTGGATGTTCGCATTGGAACTTGGCCTGCCTCTCTTCAACTTAGTGTTCTGTGAGCACTTCTACAGTTATTAATTGAAGGGCTTTCTTTGCCTGTCATTGCATGAATTTGTACATTGTGTGGCAAGTACAATGATACACTATGCCCAGGGAGTCGAGAAATTTTTCCCGACCGGAACAGGAATTGAACCCGCCGTCTCCGAATTGGCGATCCATAGCCTTAACCACTAGGCTAACTGGAGACCCTGAAGTTCTCACATTCCAAATGGTCGCCTTTCTTGTGAATGGGGCAGATTACCCCTTCCTTCCACTCCTCCGGTAGCTGTTCGGTTACCCAGATCCTGACTATTAGCCGATGCAGACAGGTGGCCAACTTTTCTGGGCCGGGCCCATCTTGATGAGTTCAGCTGCGATCCCATCCTTACCAGCTGCTTTGTTGGTTTTGAGCTGGTGAATGGCATCCTTAACTTCCCTCAGCGTGGGAGTTGGTTCATTTCCGTTCTCCGCTGTATTGGCATCGTCGTTTCCTCCGTTGCCGTGGTCTCCCGTGCCCACGTTTTCTACGCCATTCAGGTGCTGATAGAAATGCTGCTTCCACCTTTCGATCACCTCACGTCCGTCCGTCAAGAGTCCTCCGTCCTTATCCCAGCACATTTAGGTTCGCGGCATGAAGACCTTGCGGGATGCGTTGAGCTCCACAAATCAGGCACAGCAGATCCATTTCTTCGCACGCCGCTTCTTCCAGGCGGCGCTTTTTCTTCCGAAAGAGGCGGGTCTGCTGTTTCCGCTTCTGTTTGTAACGTTCCACGTTCTGTCGAGTCTCTTGCTGCAGCATTACCGCTCTCCCTGCGTTCTTCTCCTCCAAAATCGTTCTGCACTCTTCGTAGAACCATTCGTTCCGTCGATTCCGTTCCATGTTCCCGATGGTGCTCTCGGCTGCGTCGTTGATGGTTGCTTTCACTGTACTCCAACAGTCCTCTAGAGGGGCCTCATCGAGCTTGCCCTCGTCTGGCAACGCGGCCTCGAGATTCTGCGCGTATGTTGAGGCAACATCCGGTTGTTTCAGTCGCTCTAGGTTGTACCGTGGCAGTCGCCGGTACCGTAATCCGGGGTCAAATTGATCACTTTAAAACAACTTTTACGGATAACATCAGTGCCTGTTCAAATATTGCCAAAAGAATTTCTGTAATACCAATACCCAGTGGATCTCCATGAAACCATGTGACAGAATATTGTTCAACAAATTTAAACTTTAAGTTAAATAACTTCAAATATCAAAATATTGGAAATGCCACTTTGGGGCGAAATTGATCAGCATACAATTTATTAAGCATCGGTTGGAAAGGAAAATTTCCTTCTCCGCTTAATTTCGCTCTTCTAAAACCGAAAAACGCGTTTAAAATCTTACAACTAGTGAATTTAATACTTTAAATGCAAAATTAAATTTTGAAATTTCCCCTTAAACGCCTAAAGGTAGGCAATTTCATTTAAAATAAGTGATTTCTATCACAAAAAACGACTATTTCTTCATAAAATGAACTTTTTATAACTATTTCCTTTTCTGATCAGCTGCATTACATCTCTACCAAGGCTCCACAAAAATGTTAAAACAGAGAATTCACAGGAAGTCCTATTAGCAATTGATTGTTTAGTAGCAATGATTTCAGCTAAATGAGAAATACATTGCAAATTCCTTGAAAAAATAAGGCAAAACTAACTTTTTCTAAAAAATTAAAAGTCTACACTCATCTCTAAACATCTGCGAATCAGATGACGTAAGAAGTTTAAGATCATTACGACGCTAAGGAGTTCCTAGTATGGAATTACAATGTATTACCCGAGTGATCAATTTCACCCCGCTGATCAATTTGACCCCGGTTTACGGTACCGTACATTGCTGATGACGGAGAGTTTTGGGCGCAGTTTGACCATCACTAGGTGGTGGTCGGAGTCGATGTTGGCACCACAATAGGTCCTGACGTCGATAATATCGGAGAAGTGCCGTCCGTTAATCAGAACGAAGTCGATTTGTGAGTCCGTCTTCTGTAATGATCTCCAGGTGTAACGATAAGGGAGGCGGTGCTGGGAAAAGTACTACGTATGGGTATGTTTTTGGAGACGGTGAAATTGATGATTCGTTTCGTTCTGCATGTCGCCTATCACGAAAAAAGCTGTTCCCAGCTCACGTGTGTTGCCGCAACTTTGGTAAATGGTATGATTATCTCCAAAAGTTCGCACCATGGATCCTGTCCAATACACCTCCTGCAGCGCTACGATGCCGAACCCGCGGTCCTTCAGTAGATCGGCGAGTATGCGCGTGCTCCCAATAAAGTTGAGAGATCGGCAGTTCCACGTACCGAGTTTCCAATCCTGTTTGTTCGCTGGGGTCTTTGCCGTTGGTCCCGGTTCGTAATATTCTGTTGCTGATTTTCCATGGCAATGCTTTTTACGGCTGGCTTACAGGGCCAAACACCAACTCTCCACTTTCTGGAAGAGCATAATGCACAGTTGAGTTGAATTCAATCTTTCCATGTCAACTGACGGTTTTCCGGATTGCTGGAAGCATTCATACGTTTTTCCCGTTTTTAAGAAAGGTTGCAAGAGGACCGTTTCAAACTACCGGGGAATTGCTTCCTTGACTGTCATCTCTAAGCTCATGGAGAAAATAGTTCTGCAACAGTTGGTACAGCGTTTTTCTCATCATGTTTCGCTGGACCAGCACGGATTCATGCCCAAACGCTCAACGACCACAAACCTGACGTGTTTCACTTCGCATTTGATACGACAGATAGAAAATGGTCATCAAGTGGACGCAATCTACACGGATCTATCCGCCGCCTTTAACAAAATGGACCACAAATCGCACTCGCCAAATTCGAGAAATTGGGAATGAACAACAGCTGCCTTATCTGGCTTCGCTCCTATTTAATCGGTCGTAGTATGCACGTGAAAGTTGGTGATCATGTTTCTTCCCCGTTTCCAGTATCATCCGGCGTACCGCAAGCCAGTCGGTCCATTTCTGTTTCTGCTATATTGAATGATGTCAACTCGATTCTCAACTGCATGAAGCTCTCGTATGCCGACGATTTGAAGCTGTACTCCACTAGGGTCTGGAACCATTTGGGCAGGACCACCTATTTTGGGCACTTGCTGCTATAGCTCAATTTCAATTTCAAACCGATTGACGATATTTATACTGTGTGTATCTGATCGTGTCTCAAAAATCAAGTCAATTGGTTCAAAACTGACTGAGTTATAGTTGCAAGTGCCCAAAATAGGTGCTCCTGCCCAAATGGTCCCAGACCCTATTGGGGAACCCCGCGATGCCGTTTTTTTTTTGCAGCAACAACTGGAAGCCTTTGTTGGTTGGTGTTCTGTTAATCGAATGTCCCTGAATGTGTCGAAGTGCTCTGTCATTTCGTTTAGCCGCAAGAAAACAACCTTCCGTTACGAGTACGCTTTTGCAGGAGTACATTTGCATCGTGTATCGACAGTTAAGGACCTGGGGATTCTCCTTGACTCCAAAATGACATTCAATTGTACATACAAAGCTGAGAGATGTACATTAATAGCAAATGGGATTCAACAAGAGTATTGTCAGAAAGTTTATGAGTACCATAAGCTCTTCCATAGCTATTAACTTGGAATATTCTTGGGAAACTGATTATATTGGTTTTCAATAATTATGTTTTAGGCACAGTATGAACGTATTATCGATGAATTATTGAAAAACAAACCTCGACGCTCTCAGCATAGTCCTCAAAAGCAGAAGAAAAGGATTACGGACCATCAGATCATTATTATCAGCTAGAAATTAATGCTTTTCACACGAGTACGAAAACAAAAATGGCCAACTGACAAAGATTGCTCTTAGCTAAAGAATCGCATTTTTTTCCAAATCTAAGAAAGCACTTTCCTCCAGCATGATCAACAAAAAGAAGAAAACAAAGAAGTCCGATTGTCATATTTGAGAAAACGAACAATTGAATATTGTAATGTTTTTTCAGCAGTTTGTTGATAATTTTGAGTAAAAGAAAAGAAAAAAGAAAAATATGCGATTCTCAATTAAGTTTAAGTTAAGCTGACAAAACGCTCATGGAACACTAAGCTAAAAAAAGCAGTCTTCGAGAACTCCGAAAATATTCCTTTCCTTTAAAAAGAAGCATTAGTTCTATAACTTTGAATCAATTATTGACAAGATTTTTACGAATTACAATAAATAAACAGCATAAGCAGATGGTCATGGGTTCGATCCCAGCCCCGGCACTTTCGTCAGTTGCTCTTTCCCCCTGAGATCAGCTGACAATGACCCTCTTCTGAGCCCATGGCTCAAATGAACCCGGATACTTGGACATCGGCGAACGGCAACCCATAATGGACCCCCCAATCGGACTGGAAACAGGAACAACCAACAGCCACACATCAACATCCTTGAGCTCATCATTCTACTAGGGTAGGTAATCAAAATTTGAACCAAATTGTGGATTTCTGAAGCAGTGCAAATTTCAAGTGACTTTTTCTCCCACATGGAAATAATTTACTACGGCGAAATCGTATGTACATGAAAGCCACGGGTATAAGCTTTCTGTTAAATGGTAAAAAGTTTGTATTTGCACCGAATTTCATTGAAATATTTGATTTTTCATCTACAATGGTTTTTATCTTAATTTGAACCATCGTAATCATAATTTGAACCAATTTTAATCTTAATTTGAACTACTGGCGGCAGCAGCTCGAGCAACTCACAAAACAGCCAATTCCATGCTAAACAATGAAAAATCACATGAATCTGCTAATTCTCATATCTATTTTTCATTAGGCAGTGGAATCTCAACTCAGAATGTTTGAAATTCTTTAGGAATTTGGAAACTAAATTTGGATTTTTTCATCCCCCAAGAGTAAACAAAGCAACCACTAGCGCAAGCTACAGGCCAACACTAGAAGCTCACCCCCGTTTACTAGTTCAAATTTAGATTACAAATGGTTCAACTTAAGATAACATTCTCCAAGTAAGAATCACTTGAATCTGATAATTTTAGGACAAATAATGCGGAATATTATTCGGTTGGTCGATTCTACGATAAATAAGCTTTCATTCGACGTGTTCACATATTGCGTGTGATACAATGCATGAGCTGTACGAGTGCACCGAAAATGTGCTTTCTCTGGGGGGAATGGGTGAAATCGCCGTGATTTTTCAATTGTCTGTTTTCCATAACAAAAACGCTTTTTTCAATGCTTTTAAAGTCCATGTTATCAGGTTATATTACGGAAAGCTGTTTAACATATTTTTCGGGACAATATTTGCCTGAAAAGTACGTCGTTTTAATGAATTTCAAAATGGTTCAAATTAAGATTACAATTTGACTAGTTCAAAGTTTGATTTCTTGCCCTATAATAGGGTAGAAAGTGAAAGCAGCTCAACGGCCACCAGCTCGATGTAGTACAATTAGGCGCTGTACAAAGTGTATGTACAGCTTCCAATTGGAATCGCTCACGCAGTGCCCTAGTGGACAATAGAGCTGTAAATTAGGTTAAGTGATTGAAGAATAAAAAAAAATAAACGGGATAAGTCAAATCATGTTGTAACAGATAAAAGTCTTGCGGAACACTACAAATGCATCTATCCCATGTTAGGCTACCCATTACGGACAACTATTAGTAGAACCCTATAAATTCGCAACGCCCCACGTTGGACGCCAACGTAACGAATGCACACTAGAACCCTATAAATGTTCATTTCATTTTCCTCATTATGCCCCACGTTTGGGAACTTAGATACGATAAATAAAATGGAACCTTACAAATTCACAAAACTCATAAACATGCAACACATAACATAAATGGTGCCCAGTTATCTAAATAGAAAACGAAGTCCAATCCCAGGATAATGAGGTTTCATCAGTGCTGCAATTTTTCGACAGGCCTTTATGATAGCGATATTTTGCTTTTTTCGTTTTCTCTGTTTTGGTTTTCCTGTCAAAGTTGCTTTCCGATCAGCAACACGGGATCGAAATGAAATAGGTACTCACACTCGCACGCAGCGTGCTGAAAGCGAGAGCTGACAGGGCTAAATTTCCATTCAATTTTCTGTAGTTGAGTGTTTTCACCCGTGCTAACGTATAGGGCACTCACTCTCACAAGCCACCGCTTGAGACGAATGGCCTTTCAGCATGAGTAGTGTGTGGATGATTGGGAATTGATCTGGTTGGGTCGCTCACGAATGGAGCTCTCGGACTCTGTCAGTTCTCACATCGAGGAACTGAAAACGACCGCCGCAGTCATTCATTTTCGGCTGAAAAACAGGCACTGAGACTGATATTTTGCAGGACTGGGTTTCATTATTGTTGCCTTTAGTTCGCAGCGATAGTTGCTTCCATGGCTTGTGTTTGGTCAAGGAATTTCAAATCCAAAGGGGCATGCTGATTCGGGCAACAGCACAAGACTGTCTACAATTTGATGTCCGTTTTAGGGGACGGCTTGCGTGTTTTGTACTGGATCGCTCCTGAAATGTTCGAAGAGCTACAAATACACATTAAATTTAGGGACAGTTTCACAGGCCAGAGTATAACATACAATACAAAAAATACGACTAAATGCAAACCTAACACATTCCATTCTCCAATTCATGGAAAATTCTTAAAACTATTTTACATACGCAACAACTACTTTACAAACGTAACAATGTACAGTCTATAAGTAACGCTGATTCAGAATGAATCCGGCACCCATGCCAAGTCAGGAAAAGTTCTTCAATAAAGCTAAAGCGAAGGATGAACGTTTTCATGGCTGATCGATCGCTGTGCAAGAGAATTTCGAATGGGATTTTTCATCCCGGATAGAGTTTTTTTTTTTCGAAGCAGAGTAGGAAGCTTTCAGCCTTTCCCTCAACTTCGTACTTAACGCTTTCCGGCTGCTGTTAACTGCCGGCTGGTGGCAAGTTGACTGCAACTACCTAGATGAGGGAGATAAAGTAGTACGCGCGCGCTCCTGAAAAGGTCTTCCCACCCGTTGATGATGCAGTTTGAAATCCCCGTCCCCGTCGTCCCCCGGGTTTCCCCCCTGCACACCAGAGCGCCTGACACAGACCAGAAACCCAGCGGGAAGAGCAGCAAAGTGCTTGAGCCATAACTTGATTTACGAGTTCAATTATATAATATCAGGCAAGATTATTTATGGATCAGTAAATATCCCGATACCAGAAATTAATTATACGCTCGTTGGGTTCCGTTCCGAAGCGGATATGATAGTGCTCCCCCACAGGTTCACGGAAACGATAGTTCATCTTTTACGGACCCCCTTGGACTCGACTCACTCTCACACTGACTGTCTGTCTCTGAATGGGAAATGGGACACTACTGGCTGGCGTTGGGGACATTATGCGAACGCACGTGCCGCTGCTCACTCTGATGATGCGCTTCCTGCTCTACTGAAGGATGAGTGCGGTGTGGTGTGTGTGTGTCTTTCGCAATCGAGGATGCGACGACAATGATGAAGCATCGTGGGAGATCCATTAAATATTAATACGTGCGTCGTCGCCGGTGTATATTGCACAGTAGGTTCGTAGCTAGGGGCTTGGGGATAGGGTTGGGCTATTCCTGGAAACAATCTCTTTGAAAAAGGCTACTTTGAAGTATTGGTCTTGCCAGGTTCCATCATCACGAGAAGTTACGGTAAACCAGAGTTTACCATGATGCTTCTAACATATTGCCAGAAATTGATCTGTTTTCCAAAAATGTCCAAGAAACAATTTAAAGCAAACAAAATTTGCCACAAAAACCAACGTTTCTTTTGTGTTCACTTACCAAGTTCTTTGAAACTTAGGACGTGATCTAGGATGCTTCGGGAAGGCATCCCTGCGACACCGCTGACACACATTGTAGTAATCAACGGATACCAACGGAGAGGATAACGTTTTGATGTAGTGTATGAGTAGCTAGTAGCTACTGCCGGGTGCATCCTCATCAGCAAACGTCATTAATTGATCTGGCACGCCGCAATTGGGATTGCTAATGGAATTCCCTGGCGTTCATGTGCGAATTAGGTTGGGTGAGACGTACCAAGTTTGGCATAAGACAGCACAACGTACAATAGAGAAGATATCCCTGATTGAGGTGTGGGCAAATTGTGATGACAGAGAGCTTTATGGTTTACTTTCTGAGCCTTGTGGTGACATCCGGCACTACAAAGTGAGGCAATCCAGCAAAAGGGTCAGGAATCAGATTCATAAGATAGGATGCTCTTCAGCTCTTTAGACTACACAATGGATCCATGCCGTATTTCCGTAGACGAAAATGTTTATGACGAAACGTTTGATATAAGTTACATGTATCTTCGGGAAAGTTTCATATAGTTTAGATCATCATTTTTATCATTGTGACATCAGAGTGGCCCTTCTGGTCCGAATAATCAATCAATCAATTTTCATGATGAGAGAGGTGTAACGTTTTGACGTTTTTCATCTTTTTAAGTAAAATAAAATTTGAATTCAGTTCGATAAACTTGGATAAATATGTTTTTTTTTTTTTTCAATATTTAAGATTTCTAATTCAAAGTTCGTTTCTTTAAATTATTACTATTTTAGTTATTTTGTAGCTTTTGACGTTATCTTTTTTAAGCAAAATCTCATATGAATTAGATTCGTTGAATTTGACTTTGAGTTTGAACCGTTTCCATTAGTAGAGATTATTCGTTTCATGTAAGGTTTGTGTCTAGGCTAAGCTAATGACGATTCATGTTACATATCTTATAGGACTTTTTCGAGGGCGCAAAATAGTTTTACGGCCATGTGCGATTCAAATTTGGCGCACATGTATATAATAGTTTGTAAATTGAATAGACGACTGCTTCAATAGCAGGAAATTTACTTGACTAAAGATTTCGATTGACTCCATCACTTTCAGTTTGAGTCGGCTGGTGAACAGAAGTGAGCTTCGGCGACCTTCTGCCAGTTTTAAGTCTTTAATTTTGGATTTTGTCGCCAGGGGCAGACACTCTGTTCCCTGTGCGTTTAATTGTTGTAAAAAAGCGTCCAAGACGCTTTTTATTTTGCGCATTAAGCCATATTTCTCCGTGCTCCACTGGTGCTCTTCCTCGACCGCCAACAAATGGTAGTCAAACGGAGTGAAGGGACCATTTCCGGCCTACCCGCGTGCGATTGACGTACGAACAGGCAGAGTACCGGACAGCCGACACCCCCCTCCGCATCGTTAATCCGGCGAACATTTGGAAGAGTCCACCGACGTCGACGAGTGGCCAAGAGCAAGCTTCGACAACGAAGAAAACCTGCGCAGGTACGACAATCATGGCCATGATACGCACACACAACACACACTTGACGAGAATTTTTCGTAAAATAATATACACTTTGGTGAATTCAATTGTCCGGATGTTTTAATTTGCGTTATTTTCCCATCCTGTTAAATTGACGATTATCAAATAAATTCACTTTAAATACTATTCTTCGTTCGTTTGTTGTTCTTTGTTCAGTTTACATAGTTCCGTAATTTGTAAGTTTTCGTTATTGATTCAGTTTTCTTCAGTTTTGATAAATTATCGTGCGTTTAGGGTTTATGTTTCGGCCAGTTCGAGAAAGCCCTTGAGATTGGAGTCATCAAAATGTTTGGGGCAAACCTTGAAATGAACCGGTGGTCTCTCGTTCGCGAGGGTGGCGCAAAAGCCACCGTGTTTCAAGACTTTCTCGAGCAAATTCGACGAACGGTTACAGAGGATAAGTCGGAAATGACATTGATTAAAACAGGACTTTTGTGCATAATAGAAGTTAACACTTTAAATGAGGAAGCATAGTTTACGAGAACAGAATTCACTTCTGTGTGTTTGAGATGGGGTCAAAGGAGGTTGGCAGAAAGTATTTGGGTAATGGGTGAGAATGAAGTTTCAGTAATTTGCAAGGGAATTCAACCATAGTAGGATATTTGTATCAATATAACGCAGACAGGTTCACTGAACGTGCACTGCACCATCGGGGTGCACCTAGTGTAACAGTGTTAAAGGATGGTGATGTACTCCAGGGTAATTTAGAAACGTTTTAAAGTGGTTGCAAAAGGCGTTTAAGGAGCGTTTCAGAGGCAATCCAAGGCGACTCAAAGGGTGACGGACAATTTCACGGGGTCTTAGAGACGTTTCAAGAGGTTTCAGGGCCTTCTGAAGCCTCCTGACGTCTTCTGGAAAGTCCCTGAAACTCCTTTGAACAAACCAGAGATACCCAGATTCCAGAAGCGTTTGAAGGAGTTCCAGAGGCGATTTCCAGGGATTTCTGAGTGTTTGGGAGAGTTTTCGGAGGCATTTCAAGGAGTTTTTAAGGATCGTCAATGGGTTCCAGAAGCGTTTCAACGAGAACAGATCCCAGTGCCACAGTCGTCCATAGTGCCCTTCGTATTTAAGCATATCGTGCTTATACCTAGCATCAGAATGCCTAACTTATTTATGCATAACGTCGCGCACTGATTTCAGGGGCGTTTTATATTATTTCGCGAGTTTATGAAGCGTAATAGAGGGTTTCATGGACAGTTCTGAGGGTTTTGAAGGGCTTCAGATGCGTTGCAGTATCCTTAAGGGGTCAGGAAGCTTCCGGAGGCGTTTCAGGAAGTTTTAACGGCTCTAAAAACCGCTATCAGGGGCATTTTGAGGGCTGCTTGAAGGTTTCTTAGGCGTTATTAAGTTTCAAAGAGGATTGGGATCCTCTGAAACCCTTTGAAGTCCTTTGAAAAGTCCCAGGAACCCCATTAAACACCCAAAAAAAACAGGTTGCGGGGATTGTGGGGGAGTTTTAGGGGCGGTTTCGTGGGTTTTGAGGGGATCCAAAGGCGTTCCAAAGATTTTGGCAGGCTTTAACCTTCTTCCAGCCAACGTACACTTGTTACCTTCGGAAAAGCACAAAAATGGTCATAACTTTTTTGTTTTTCAATAGATTTTGATGAAATTTTCACAGCTTCCCGAAAAACTCTTTAAGTTTAGGATCCCGGAGACATAAGTGCCTGGTCCACATGGTTCCGGAGTTATTCCGGATTGTCTTGGGGTACCAAAATTGGCCACATACTTTGCACAACGCATACCTCATGATCCCGATGAGGTGGAAATAGTGTCTTCGGCAAATTTGTTCAGGTTAAGAACTAACGGCGCCGGTGTCAAAAATGTTCAAACCCTCATATCTCAGAAACCTGATAAGCAAGCTCAGAACTATCTGATAGTAAAGTGTTTGGCTTAGGATTTATCCGCTAGGTGGCACCTTGTGTCTGAAAAATTCAAACACGTAATTTTGATACCCGAATGAATTATAAGCATGCTGTTTTCAGCAAAGTTGTTCAGCAGGCTAAGAACAATCAATGGCGTCTTTGGTTCGAAAATCGTCCGCTAGGTGGCGCCAGGATAAAAAATGATCAAACTTCTATATCTCAGAATCCTGATGAGATAGAATGATGCCATCTTCAACAAAGTTCTTCAGCAAGCTAAAAACTGTCTGACAGTTGAGTCTTTGATTCGTAATTTATTCGCTAGGTGGCATCTCGAGTATACACGTATATCTCGATACTCATATGAGCTACAAGCATGGCGTTTTCTTCAAAATTGTTCGGAAGGTTAAGATCTATCCGGCAATATATGACGCTAGGTGACACGAGCAATCGAAACGTTCAAACAATTTAACCCAAACATCTAAAAACGTCCAGCAAATTGTTCTGATATTATACGAAGGTTCCGTCTAGTATAAAAAAATACTTGTATGAACACCCTAATGTACAAGAAGTATTCCTCTTTCAGCATAATTGTTCGGCAAGCTATGAACTATTTGGCAGGATAGTAGGCGGTCGAGTACGGTGGTGCAACAGGAAATAGTTTTACACCGTCTTTGACCCCTACATACACATTTTGTCACCCCAAAATTGCTTCTTTTGCTCCGTTTTCCTTCCGGGATTGTCTCCGGGAATTTCTGCAGGAATTCTGCCGGGAATTCCTCCGGGAATTTCTCCAAGCATTCCTCTGGGAATACCGCAAGGACTTCCTCCAGGAATTTCATCATGAAGTCCTCCGGGAATTTCTCTAGGACATCCTCCAGGAATTCCTCCGAGGATTGCTCCTGGAATTAATCCATGAAATCCTCCGGGAATTTCTTTAGGAATTCCTGTGGAAATTTCTCCAGGAATTCCTCCAGAAATTTCTTCGGTAATTTCTCCAGGGATTCTTCTGGGATTTTTTCTAGGATTCTCTCCAGGGATGTCCCCGGATTATTTACCAGGATTTCCTCCGAGAATTTCTCTGAGAATTTCCCCAGGAATTCCTCCATGAGTTTCCCCGGGAATAACTCTCTGAAATCTACTGAAACTTCTCTGAAGACTCCCTCGAACCCCTGGAACCTGCTCTCTTTTAAACGCCTCTCCTTATGTCGTTTCTTAGTTTCCGTGATTTCGGGTGAAATTGATCACTTTTCGCTGTAGGGCATTTTTTTTTATTACCGTACAAGTTGGACCAAAGGGGGGTTCAGGTTTTCATGAAACTTTTTCCACAGGTAGGACTCACGGATAAATGAACAAAAAAAAAACTGAGAAAAATTCAGGGTCGCCTATTATCCCGGAAAACTCAGGTGGATTTTTTTTTGTTTTCCCCTGACACTAGGTACAGCGGGTGGCCAAAATGTTTGGGATAGGCAACTTTTTTTCTCTCACAAAAAAGTTCAACTTGCTGTAACTTTTCATAGAGTGCATCATATATTCTTAAATTTTAGCTGTTCATCAACCTATTATATGTACATCATTGGTACAAATTTGAGCTCGATTTATTAATCTTTCGCGAAGCTAGAACTATTCTCGTAAAATACTATGTTTTAGACAACTAATTTTTGAGCTGTTCTCGGAGACCAGTGAACCGCATTGAATAAAGTTTTGAGCGATTATCAACAATATATCATTGCTTGAAAATTCTTCAAAACATTGGTACTTTTCAAACGTTGAAAAAAGTTATGATGATTTGACATTTTCACCCATATGGAGAAAAGCCAAATTTACAATACCGCACAAACCTTACTAAATATGTTCTTCCTTCAATCTAAATGGGCTTTATATGGTATGTTTTTTTTTTCATAAATATATTTTCCAATTAAAAAAAAACAAAGTGTGTTTAGCCTTCAAATACTTCAAACGTCGACGTCAACCATTTTTTTTCCAAAAACCTTTCTATTGTCTTTCATTTGAAATTTTCTGACCTTTATCTGTCAATTTTCGTTTTCTATCTTTTATCTTCCGCCTGTCGTTTATCATCGTTCAACTTTCGTTTTCCATCTTTTGCAATTTCATCTTTCATCTTTCGTGATTTTTTCTTTTATTTTTCACTTTTGGATTGTCGTCTTTCCTTTTTTTTATTTTCACCTTCCATGTTTCGTTTTTTTACCTTTTATTTTCCGTACTTTTTAATATATATATACCTAATGAAATTCACAACCGACCAACTGGTTCAAAAGTTATAGTTTTTTTTTTTAAACCTAAATTTGAAAAAAAATTGATTTCTAGGACCATTTTATTATGAATTTGGTCACCCTAATGCCAAAATAAAAAAAAATATCGGACTGATTGTTTCGGACGAACTACAAACCCACAAAGTATCATGACATTCTCCAGATCTACTATATCGATTTTTTTGGATATTCTTGAAAAAAATTTGCTTTCAGAACCCTTATGCAATTTATCCTAAAATAGGTTTATTGTCAATATTATTAATTTATTGTGCTAGTACTTTGAGAATTGGTAGAGTCATTCTGCAGAATATATTGAGATGACAGATGGACTTATCTAAGATCTTTTTTAAATATTTTTTTCCTTCACAAGTCCTCACCATTCTAAAAGAATTATTTTGGAATCCTGAAAAAATAATCCAAAGTATATTCTAGTAGAATTTCTACTGCACTACAGTGCAGTGGTTTTTTGGCAGAACTTGAAATGTTTAACAAAAATTGTGGATATTTCTTAAGATCCAGGCATCCAAATGATTGGAGCCTTTTTTCCATTGTGTTGAATAATATAATGATTGATTTTTTCGAAATATGTCGGATCTTATTGGAAACCCTAGAGTGGTTTCTACCTGGAGTTATATGAAGTTAAATTTCAGAATAATGAAAGTTTTCTTTGAAGTATCAGAAAAATCTTCCAAAATACTGAAAACTACTTCTTTTAGTCTTTCGATTTTTGTTTTCCAAATTTCATGAGATCTGTTTTCAAGATACCTCAGAGACTTTTTCTAAAAATTGAGGAATACTATTCCAATTAATCTTCTCAATAGATCCTATTAAAAAACGAAATAATCATCATAATTCTGAGTATTGTGAAAAAAATTTTCTGCTTATCTTAAAAAGATTCATACCACAACCACAAATCTTTTGTAAATTATGCTTCGAATAATAAAAGTTTATTTTTAGTTCTAAGAAACGTTTTATAAAAGTTTGTTTTGAAAAATCTTCAAAGCTCTATTTTTTCAGCAGTCAGAATTTTGGTAATCATGAGTTGATTCGACTCGAAATGTTACATATCTCTGAAAATGATGTGAACTCTAGAAGGCTGATCTGCTAGATTTGTTTATTTTTAAATTTACATTTCTCAAAGTCCACCCTGAACAATACAGTATTTGACAGGCAGCAATAATCTCCCTTTCAAAAACTAACACTAACCCGTACTGCCGTAATTCTGCAAAGTGACGTAAGCGCCATTCAAAATGCCGATATTTTTTGGTATATTATATATAATATCTGACGTAAAAATAACACTGTGGTATGCTTACTGTATTATAATGCAAGATCTAGTCGTAATCTATCATCTATGGAAAAAAACTTAGAGGAGGAGCAAGAGTTTTATGCATAATAACCAAAAAATGGGCCAAAACTATCAATGTCGCTTACGTCACTTTGCAGAATTACGGCAGCGTATAAATCTTTGTTTTTTTCTTTCACCTTGTGTCATTGTTTGACAGCAGAGTACCGTTCCAAGTTACTCAAGGAAAGCACAAGGATGGAAAATGTTTTAACCCTCTTGTTAAATCAGAAGATACACAGTGAAACCGCCCCAGGCAGAGAAAACTTTCCAGACCTCTACCCCCTTGAATTGTGGTTTTCCTACAATGACACAGACGGCAGCAAAAGAACTGATGGAGACTTTTCGATCAACCCTTCTCCACCAAAGCCCCACGGACCTCGGGTAGAGCCGGCTCAGGTGCCCCAGCTTAAATTTTGTCTGACTATGACAAGTTTACTTTCTGTTTCAGAGCCACACCTCCTCGGGCTCATTAGCCAAAGATTCATTTGTAGAGCGCTACTGATGGCGGCAATTTGTAAAAGTGGATCGAGTTTCTGCCACCCCTCTGCCTCCCAGATGGACCAAGGCTGGAGCTTTTCTTTGCGGTTTCCACCTCACTCGCACTAATTGACGCTTGATGAAGCAATATGGCCCTAATCCGATTAAAAAGTTAATGGATGCCTAATTGGAACCGTCACCGGCAGGACAAAGAGCCGTCCAAATGGAAAATTGATATCCGCCACCACCACCGAGTGGATGTAGTTGTCTGATTGTGTTGGATTAGCACACTGCTGCTGCAAGGAGGAAACATTCTCTTGGGCAAACGGCGGCCAAAACGTCGATTGAAAGAATCTTTATCTCGTAAAACGGTTACGGGAACAACATTGTCACGTTTCGCAACAATGCGATAAACGAAAACTCGATTACCTGCCCGCCCGTGGTTGTGTGCTTAAACGAGGGCACCACTGCGACGCAAAAGGGTTTTAAGACATTTGACAAAGAATTTTCGAAAATAACAAGTCATGAAATCACAAAAATGGCGACTTCTATGTTATGACAATAATTCATGATATCATGATACGAAGGATGGGTTTCCTGAACAATTAAATCCATTAAAAAATATTGCCAACATATTATGACAACGATTGATGACGCATGGCATGGAGTCTTTTCGTCAGATCATGAAACCATGACACAGAGTCATGAAAACATAACAACATATCATGGAACCATGACTTAAATACTTAAAATAATGTTTATTTTGTTTAGAAATTTTCAGTATTGTCGTGAGTCACAAAAAATTACGAACCGTCATGATAACGTTTATCACTGTTCGCAATTTTTTCATAACTCAATGTCCTAGATTCATGATTTTGCGGACTGGATCCATGGCTTGGCATGATGATATTTTATTCTATAAAACTTAAATAATTTTGACATAATGCTATTGAAAATCACGACTTTTTTCTACGGAAACAGGATTTATGCATATGAAAACCGTTCTCCGCGTCATGATATCATACATTATAGTCATGATATCATAAAATACGCAATATTACAATTTCGTGCTTTATTTTCTCGAGTTCGGCAACGATTTTTACCATGAACACATCCTACCGGCGCATCAACCAACTCCCATACACCATACGTGACCCAAATCTTATCGCACGGAACGTTACTCTCTCAATAAGCTTCATCTTAGAGCCGAGAAAACGCTACAATAATGGCTCCATCTTCCCGCCTGCCCTGTGAGCAAATCCTGGTAAAACTCCGGCCCAAAAATACAATTTCCTCCCCCTCCGAAAGCAATAACATCACAAACCGCTCAATGCGCCTCGGTTACATGCCGAGAACAAAACTGTCGTAAAACATTATTCGTCGGTCGGCTCCTTTCATCCTTGTTTCACTCCCCACCAGCCATCAACGTCTTCAAAGCGAAATTCTTGTGGAAAACTTTTTCAACTCAACCCAGACCCTAACAGTTCCACCGCGGCAGCGCCCGCTTCTCACCAACAAAGAAGGTAGGAAAATGGTTGCGTTAGGGCTTTTCCTATTGTTAAATCGTTGTGGACGACCTTTTGTCCTGGCGGCGGAGCGGGTGGTGCGATGTATTCATAACTTCATAACGTGTGCGCCTTGTGTCACCATGCTAGGGGTCTCTTTTGAAATCGCAAGAAGAAATGGGAAACTTCATACCTACATAGGGAATCGCGCCACTTGGGCGGTGGCTTCTATATTCGTCTGTTTTCCACTATAACTCTGTCAAATTTGAACCAAATGACACAACTTTTGGAATGTGGTGAGATAGGTATAGTATCTACCCGTGTACAACATTTCAAGTCAATTGATTCAAAATCGACTGAGTTATAGTGGAAAACAGACGAATATAGAAGCCATCGCTCAAGTGGCGCGATACCCTACTAAAGAAAATTTCGGGGTGGAATGAGAGGGCTGGATTGCTTGCGCCAGGAAGTCACAAACCGGAATCACGTGTGGCACGGAATTCGCCTCATTTCTGGTTGATAATTTTTAATAACACCATCAAAAGGGGCGTGCGTGCGGGTGTGTGTGCACTGTGCAGTCATAGACCCGGTGATGATGTTTTCTTTTTTGAATTGCTTTGGGACCCAAACATGGGACTTTCAGAAACTATTTTGTGTGGATTATGTTAGTAATAATATTGACTCTTTACTCGAATAAGGTACACCGGAGCAAGATGAAACGGGTGGGGCAAAATGAAACAGCGGATTAACATGATGTTTTTAAATGATGATAAACAGTTTCACCACCATAACACATAGTTTTTGATTCAAACAATCTTTTAGCGAAGGATACACTTCCAAATTGTATTGAAAGCTATTTCAAAACTTCATGTTTCATCTTGCCCCACCCGTTTCTACTTGCCCTGGTGTACCTTATATTGAGAAAAGGACTAAATTGACTCGATCATAAAATTGAACACGAAATAAATTGGTTTGAGAGAATTGTTTTAAGAAATCTCTGAATAAACTTTAACAAGGGGAATTCTTGAAAAAAATAATCTTCAGAACTCCTGAGATAAATCTCCCAGGGCTCATGAGAGGAATTTCCCAGGCTTACTGAAAGTAATTTTCCAGAATTCCTGAGAGCATTTCTCCGCAATTCATGAGAGGAATTGTCCACAATTTTTGAGAGGAATTCACAGGAGTTCTCCAAAATTCCAGAGAGGAATTCTCTACTGTTCCTGAGAGGAATTTTCCACAATTCCTGAAAGGAATTATCCACAATTTTCGAGAGGAATTTTCCACAATTTCTGAAAGAAATTCTCCACAATTCTTGAGATGAATTCTCCACAACTCCTGAGAGGAATTCTTCAAAATTCCTGGAATAAATTCCCTGCAATTCCTGAAAGCGATTCCCCAAAATTACTGAGAGAAATTCTCTACAATTTCTGAAAAGAATTGTCCAGAATTTCATAGAGAGATTCTGAACAATTCCTGAGAGGAATTCTCCACAATACCTGATAGGAATTTTCGAGAGGAATTCTTCACAATTCCTAAGAGGAATTCTCCACATTTCCAGAGAGGAATTCACAATTCCTGAGAGGAGTTCTCCGCAATTTCTGAGAGAAGTTCTCCACAAATCGTGAGGGGAATTCTACACAATTACTGAGAGAAATTCTCCACAATTTCTGAGAGGAATTCTCATCAATTGCTGAGAGGAATTCACAATTCCTGGGAGGAGTTCTGCAACAATTCCAGAGAGGAATTGTCCAATATTCCTGAAAAGAATTTTTCACAATTCCTGAGAGAAATTATTCCAAATTTCCGAGAAGAATTTTCCACAATTTCTGAAAGAAATTCTCCACTATTCCTGAGAGAAATTTCCCTTCATTCCTAAAGGAATTCTCCACATTTCCTGAGAGGAATTCTTCAATATTCCACCAAACCACCAAGGTCATCAGAAGGACGAAAATTAACAGATGGACAGCGAAGGTTTAGAAGGTATCCCAACACTACAATTTCTGAGAAGAATTCTTCACAATAACTTATGGGTATTTTGGAGAGGAATTTTCCGCTATTCCTGAGAGGAATTCTCCACAAATTCTGAGAGGAACTCTCCAAAATTCTCGAGCGGAAATTCCTACAATTCCTGAGAGGAATTCTCCACCATTCCTAAGAGGAGTTCTCCATAATTCACGAGCGGAATTCTCCACAATTCCTGAAGGAAATCTCAAAAATACCTGAGAGGAATTCTCCACAATTCCTGAGAGGATGTCTCCAGTATTCCTGAGAGATATTCTCCAGAATTACAGAGAGAATTTCTCCAAAATTTTAGAGAGAAATTTCAGAGAGAAAGAATTCCAGAGCAAAATTCTCCAGACTTCCTTGAACGGAATTTCCAGAATTCCTGAGAGGAATTCTTCAGAATTCTTTTGGAATTCCTGATGGAATTCCTGAGGAAATCCTTCTGATGGAATTCCTAAGGAATTTCTGATGGAACTCCTGAGGAATTTCTGATGGAATTCCAGGGGAATTCCTGGTGGAATTCCTGGAGAATTCCTGGTGGAATTCCTGGAGAACTCCCGGTGGAATTCCTGGAGAATTCCTGGTGAAATTTCTAGGGAATACCTGTGTAATTCCGGGGGAATTCCTAGTGGAATTCCTGGGGAATTCCTGATGGAATTCCTGGGGAATTCCTTATGGAATTCCTGGGGAATTCCTTGTGGAATTCCTGGGGAATTCCTGGTGGAAATCCTGGGGAATTCCTGATGGAATTTCCTGGTGGAATTCCTGATGAAATTCCTGGTGGAATTCCTGGTGGAATTTCTGCGGAATTCCTGGTGGAATTCCTGGGGAATTCCTGGTGGAATTCCTGGGGCATTCCTGGTGGAATTCCTAGGGAATTCCTGGGAAATTCCTGGAGAATTCCTGGTGGAATTCCTGGGGAATTCCTGGTGGAATTCCAGGAGAATTCCTGGTCGAATTCCTGGAGAATTCCTGGTGGAATTCCTGGAGAATTCCTGGTGGAATTCCAGGGAAATTCCTGGTTTAATTCCAGGGAAATTCCTGGTGAAATTCCAGGGAAATTCCTGTTGGAATTCCAGGGTAATTCCTGGTGGAATTCCAGGGGAATTCC